>NC_042618.1:189820762-190133834 GCF_901001135.1 Rhinatrema bivittatum | reverse complement strand
AATCCGCCCCTGTGTGTGTTACTACTGGTAACCAGCCTATCGAAGCAAGTCCCAGGAGCCATCTCTTGTGGTGACCAAGGGTCCACAATTCAAGTCAAATTATAACAGCTACTGCCACACAATTTATTCAAAAACTAGAATAAATCTCCGCCCATCCACTTTTGCGCACATATGCAGTAACATGAAAAGGTTTGACAGTTAGGCTCCCTCTGTTATTTTCTTTATTGGTGTGGTGCTGAGTAGTTCTTTAAGTTCAACCACCCTCTGCAGGATTTCCCTGAATTTCCATGTGAGAGGCAGGAGGACTGAGTGCACAGTTACGCTAAACCAATGCCCACACTTTTTGGCCACAGCGCCTTACACGTGTTGCCAGTTGCCACTCTTGCTGCTGCCGACCTGCTCCTCTTCTGGTTCAGTGTCCTGCTACGTTGCTGTCAATCTAGTTGCTGTCCGGTCTGCCTCTGCTACCCTTCCACTATCTTGGTTCCACTGGGACGTTTTGGTCCCAAAATAAAAAAATAATAATTAAGGAAACAAAAATCCCCTCTTCTTCCCTGCCCTTCTCTGGATATCTTGGGATCTTGTTGCCACTCTTACTGCTTCTGCAGAGCCTGATTAACTGCCTTGTCGGTCTCTTGGTTCAGCACTGTACTGTTTTGCACACTTTTTGCTGTCTTACCCTTCATTCTATGTCTTAGGTTCTTCATACCTCTGTGCTTGCAAATATACCTCTCACACTATGCCGTGTTGCCACTGGTGGCTCCTTATGCCTCTCTTTTGGTGCCTTGGGTTATTCATTTCCTCTTGGTGTCTTGGTGTGCTGTTGCCTCTGCTAATGTGCCTGCCAGTAAGTTTCATAAAACTTTGAAGAAAAGACCCATAGTCAAAAATAGGTTGCATTGCTTCCCATATTTGCTTTCGTAGACACGAATAAAAAGAATGTCCCGCATGAACCAATAAGCTTGTGATCCACATTGAATGAATCAGAAAACAAAACTGAAAATCTGAACTTAACTGAAATTTGTTTCCATGCACACCCTTCATAACAAGCTGACATGAAATACAAAGTCAAGAAGAGGATAAAAGAAACATAGCTTTAAGGAACAGATAGAATATGCTGAAAGATAAACCAAATAACTAAGCAGAGATGATACTTTTACTAACATAGGAAATGTTTGAAGATGCCTACGGAAAAGACTACAAAGATCTTTTCCACAGGCAGTGCATTAGATGTGAAGCTAAATTTCCTTATGTGGTGGGGAAAAGGAATAAGGTTTTAAATGCATTCCATTTCATTAACCCAGTGGATGATTAACAGTGTGCATAACAACAGGTCTGGGAAATATACTACATTTAAAGATAGGGAAAGTGAAGAGGAACAAATAAGACCATAGTACAGATGGAAGAAAACAAACAAGACAAAACAAACAAGTTGCACAAGCCGATAGCAAGCAGAATTTTTCAAACAAATATGGTATTAAATTAAATTAAGCAACAACTCTGTGATGAGCCATCAAGTCAAAATGTGTTTAAGCAAATGAGTTATGAAGAGCCTGACTGTGAGTTCATGGACCTTTTGTTGCGTTCAAGGACTGTGGTAGTCAGATAGTGGACCCATGGGCCGGGCTGCCAGGGGTGACAGTATGGCAGACCAGGAGGCGGAGTCAAATGCCTGGTAGGGCTTCACCCGGGACCCGGAATCCCCCCGGGAGGTGCCCGTAGGGACCCAGGCCCTTGGGGCTTAGGCTGTGCAGGGAGAGTCCAGAGGCTGATCAAGGAGGACAGTCAGGTAGCCAGGAGAGAGCAGGCCCTGGAACGGGTCAAGTGGAGAAAGAGTAACAGAGTCCAGAACTGATCCGAGGCTGGGCCACGCACTGTGGATAAGGTCAGGGCAGACCGCTGAAAGGGCAGAGTTCTGTAGCAAGGCAGGACCTGGACCGGCAGCAGGCAGGCGGGCGAAGAGCTGAAGCAAACCGGAGTTGAGGCGGGCGGCAGACAGGCAGGCAGGGTACTGAAGCAAACCGGGGTCGAGGCAGGCGGCAGACAGGCAGGCAGGGTACTGAAGCAAACCGGGGTCGAGGCAGGCGGCAGACAGGCAGGCAGGGTACTGAAGCAAACCGGGGTCGAGGCAGGCGGCAGACAGGCAGGCAGGGTACTGAAGCAAACCGGGGTCGAGGCAGGCGGCAGACAGGCAGGCAGGGTACTGAAGCAAACCGGGGTCGAGGCAGGCGGCAGACAGGCAGGCAGGGTACTGAAGCAAACCAGAGTCAAGGCAGGCGGCAGTCAGTGTACTGAAGCAAACCGGGGTCGAGGCAGGCGGCAGACAGGCAGGCAAAGTTCTGAAGCAGGCCGGAGTCAAGAACCAGGAAGTCAAACGAGAACGTCACTGAAGCAGGTACAGAAACGGAAGGCAACTAGTAATCAGAGAACCTTGTTGCAAGGCGTTTAGTCGGACTGGACGCCGGTTAAATGCGGACCAAGGCGTGACGTCAGGAGAAGGGGCTGTCCTGAACTTCCGGGTGTTGGGCGCGCGCGAGGCAACGAGAGGGGCGGAGCTTCTGGTGGCCTAGACGGCGTTCTCCACGTGGCGGGGCAGCAACCTGGCGGCCTACTGGACCGGAGGCCTGGCGCGGTCCTCCGCGGACCAGGGTGGAGGTAAGCGGATCCGTCCCCGAACATGGGGGAGGCGGTCGGGACCGCAACACCTTTAAAAAAAAATGTAAAATGTTGCAGGTTCATTGATTTTGGAAAACTTTAGCGAAAACATAAAAACATAAGAAATACCATAATTGGTCAGACCAAAGGTTCATCAAGTCCAGGGCTAGATGTGAATCGGTTATTTACTCTTTCGGATAATAGAAAGACTAGGGGGCACTCCATGACATTAGCATGTGGCACATTTAAAACTAATCGGAGAAAGTTCTTTTTTACTCAATGCACAATTAAATTATGGAATTTGTTGTCAGAGGATGTGGTTAGTGCAGTTAGTATAGCTGTGTTTAAAAAAGGATTGGATAAGTTCTTGGAGGAGAAGTCCATTACCTGCTATTAATTAAGTTGACTTAGAAAATAGCTACTGCTTTTACTAGCAACGGAAACATGGAATAGACTTAGTTTTGGGGTACTTGCCAGGTTCTTATGGCCTGGATTGGCCACTGTTGGAAACAGGATGCTGGGCTTGATGGACCCTGGTCTGACCCAGTATGGCATGTTCTTATGTTCTTAATGGTTGTCCATGTCTACATAGCTAATAGTGATTTATGGATTTTTCCTCAAGGAACTTCTCTAGACTCATTTTAAACCCAGCTATACTAATGCTTTCACCAAATCCTCTGGCAACACATTCCACAGTTTAATTGTGTACAGAGTGAAAAAATACTTTCACTGATTTCTTTTAAAAGCACTGCCGATTGGTTTCATGGATTGCCCCCTACTCCTTGTACTATTTGAAAGGGTAAAAGAAAATTCCCTATTTACCCATTCCATACCACTCAATATTTTACCGACCTCTATCATATCTCCTCTCAGCCATCTCTTCTCTAGGCTAAAGGGCCCTAACTTGTTTAGCCTTTCCACATAGAGAAGCCATTCCATCCCTTTATCATGTTGGTTTCCCTTCTCTGTACCTTATCTAGTTCCGCTGTACTTTTCTGCGATGGAATGACTTGGACTGCACACAATACTCGAGGTGCAGTTGCACCAAAAATCAATACTGAAGCATTATGATGCCTGCTGTTTTATTTTCCATTCCCTTTCCTAATAATACCTAACATTATATTTGCTTTTTTTGACCGACCTTTGCACACTGATGATTTCAAAGTATTGTCACAGTGACTCCAAGATCCTTTTCCTAATTCTGAACTCAGCATCATGTAATTATAGTTTGGATTATTATTCCCTATATGCATCACTTTGCACTTGTCCACATTAAATTTCATCTGCTATTTTAATGCCCATTCCACAATCTTGCAAAGTCCTCTTCAAATTCTTCACAATCGGCTCGTGACTTAATTACTTTGAATAATTTTGTGCCATCTGCAAATCTGTTAACCTTACTCATCACTCCCTTTTCTAGCTCATTTATAAATATATATTTTTTTAAAAAGTATTGGTCTCAGTACAGATCTCTGAGACTCTCCACTTCTTTCCTTTCTCCATTAAGAGGACTGACCATGCAGTCCAACTCTCTGTTTCCTATCTTATAGTTAGTTACCAATCCACAATTTCATGTATTTATTTTATTTATACAGATTTATTATCTGCCTATATCGGGCCAGCCATGCTAGGCAGAGCACATATTAAAATATTTTACAATTAAAATAATTAAAACATAACAATGAACCAACATTCAAAATTTATAATAAGGCATTGTCTCCTATCCCGTGACTTTATAATTTCCTGATGAGCCTCTACGAGGGATTTGTTAAACAATTTTTGAAAATCCAGATACACTATATCAACCAAGTAATTCTTGTCCACATTTATTAACTCCTTCAAAAATATCTAACAGAATTTGTAAGTCATGATTTCCCTTTGCTAAATCCATGTTGATTCTGCCCCGTTAATCTATGTCTATCCATATAATCTCTAATTTTATTCTTCAGAATAGCTTCTACCATTTTGCCCAGTACCACTGTCAAGTTTTCCAGCCTGTAGTTTCCCGGATCACTTCTGGAGCCCATTTATAACTAGGTATTACATTGACCACTCTCCAATCCTCAGGTTCTGTAGCTGATTTGAATGAGAAGTTAGAGATTACTAGTACTAAGGGTATAATTCTGACGGTTGGACTGCTGAACTAGGCCTTACTAAGTTTGTGCCAGCACATGTCAAATATGTACTGTAAGGAAAGCAGCTGCAGGATATGGGCCTAAGTCAGCAAGAAGTGAAGGACATGGGAATGGCTCACATATGATATATGTGTAGTCTGGGTGAGAACCAACTACAAAGGAAAATGCAAAGAGTGATGAGGAGACACACAATGTACCAAATGCAAAAAGAACAACAAGCCTTCTCTAAAATAAAAACTGAAGAAGTTCTTGAGAAAAGCATTGCAGTATTACCAGAAAAGAGAGAGAAAACACAATGCATGCAGTATTTAAAGATCCATAAGCAAAAAAAAAATCTAATTGAGATGGAAAACTCTGTCAACAGTGGCACTACCGCAAAAAGAAATAGTGAAGTGAATAACAAATCTCAACAAATATCTCACAAGGAGTCCAGGAAATGCAATAACCGTAAAGAGAGTACCTGGAAGGCTATGACCACAAATGCTCATAGTTTGGGAAATAAAATCCCAGATCTGCAGGCCCTAATGGCTGAGGCAGAATTGGACATTGTTGCTATCACAGAAACATGGTTCACAGAATCTCATGAATGGGATACAACAATACCAGGCTACAACTTGTTAAGGAAGGACAGAGAGGATAGAAAAGGGGGAGGTGTGGCTCTTTATGTCAGAAACAACATCCAAGCAACTGAGCTACAAGGAAGTTGGGGTATTGAAGAAGCTCTATGGATCGACCTAAAAAACGATGACGGAGCATCCATTTATATTGGAGTGGTTTACAGGCCTCCAAACCAAAAGGAAGAGCTGGACAGAGATCTGGTTAAAGACATCCATAAGATAGGTAAGAAGGGAGAAGTGGTGATCGTGGGTGACTTTAATATGCCAGATGTAGACTGGAAAATCCCATCTGCAGAAACTAAAAATAGTAGAGCGATAGTGGATGCCATGCAAGTATCTTTGTTCAAACAAATGGTGTTGGAACCCACGAGAGAAGGAGCTATACTCGACTTAGTGCTCACTAATGCAGATAATGTCTCAGATGTCCAGGTGGGCGCCCACCTCAGCAGCAGTGATCATCAAACGGTATGGTTTAATATCACTAAAATAATAGGGAAAAGAACCACAAAGACCCGAGTTTTACAGTTCAAAAACACAGACTTTGAGGAAATGGGGAACTACCTGGAGGAAGAACTTAAAGGATGGGAGAACGAGAGAGATGTGGATCAGCAGTGGACCAATCTAAAAGGAGCAATCACCAAGGCAACTGCTCTATATGTTAGAAATGTAAAGAAAAGCAAAAGAAAACTGAAACCTATCTGGTTCTCAATGGAGGTGGCTGACAAAATTAAAGCTAAAAGAACAGCATTCAAGAAATATAAAGGATCCCAAAGGGAGGAGCACAAAGAAGAATATTTGTATCAACTGAGGGAGACAAAGAAATTAATCAAGTTGACAAAGAGTCAAGCGGAAGAGAGGATTGCCAAGGAGATAAAAAATGGTGACAAAACATTTTTCAGATACATCAGCGAAAAGAGAAAGGTCCAAAGTGGTATAGTGAAATTGAAAGGTGGTAATGATCAATGTGTAGAGAGAGACGAAGAAATGGCAGAAATATTAAACGAATACTTCAGCTCTGTGTTCACTAAAGAAGACCCTGGAGAAGGACCATCTCTAAACAACAAGAAACTGGAGGGAAGGGGAATAGATGAAAATCCTTTACAGTAGAAAATGTGTGGGAAGAACTAAAGAACCTGAAAGTGGACAAAGCCATGGGGCCTGATGGGATTCATCCAAGGATATTGAGGGAGCTCAGAGATATTCTGGCGGGTCCGCTGAGTGACCTGTTCAATAGATCCCTAGAAACGGGAGTGGTGCCGAGTGATTGGAGAAGAGCGGTGGTGGTCCCGCTTCACAAGAGTGGGAACAGGGAAGAGGCAGGCAACTACAGACCGGTTAGCCTCACTTCGGTGGTGGGAAAAGTAATGGAGTCACTGCTGAAAGAGAGAATAGTGAACTATCTACAGTCTGGAGAATTGATGGACCAGAGGCAGCATGGATTCACCAGGGGAAGATCCTGTCAGACAAATTTGATTGACTTTTTTGACTGGGTAACCAAGGAATTGGATCAAGGAAGAGCACTAGATGTCATCTACTTGGATTTCAGCAAAGCTTTTGATACGGTTCCGCACAGGAGACTGGTGAATAAAACGAGAAGCTTGGGAGTGAGTGCCGAGGTGGTGACCTGGATTGCAAATTGGTTGACGGACAGAAAACAATGTGTGATGGTAAATGGAGCCTTCTCTGAAGAGAGAGCGGTTTTAAGTGGTGTGCCGCAAGGATCGGTGTTGGGACCGGTCCTGTTCAATATCTTTGTGAGCGACATTGCGGACGGGATAGAAGGTAAGGTTTGTCTTTTTGCGGATGACACTAAGATCTGCAACAGAGTGGACATGCCGGAAGGAGTGGAGAGAATGAGACGGGATCTAAGGAAACTGGAAGAGTGGTCGAAGATATGGCAGCTGAGATTCAATGCCAAGAAGTGCAAAGTCATGCATATGGGGAGTGGAAATCCGAATGAACTGTACTCGATGGGGGGGGAAAGGCTGATGTGCACGGAGCAGGAGAGGGACCTTGGGGTGATAGTGTCTAATGATGTGAAGACAGCAAAACAATGCGACAAGGCGATAGCAAAAGCCAGAAGAATGCTGGGCTGCATAGAGAGAGGAATATCAAGTAAGAAAAGGGAAGTGATTATTCCCTTGTACAGGTCCTTGGTGAGGCCTCACCTGGAGTACTGTGTTCAGTTCTGGAGACCGTATCTACAAAAAGACAAAGACAAGATGGAAGCGGTACAGAGAAGGGCGACCAGGAAGGTGGAGGATCTTCATAGGATGACGTACGAGGAGAGATTGAAGAATCTAAATATGTACACCCTGGAGGAGAGGAGGAGCAGAGGTGATATGATACAGACTTTCAGATACTTGAAAGGTTTTAATGATCCAAAAACAACGACAAACCTCTTCCGTAGGAAAATAATCAGCAGAACCAGGGGTCACGATTTGAGGCTCCAGGGAGGAAGATTCAGAACCAATGTCAGGAAGTATTTCTTCACGGAGAGGGTGGTGGATGCCTGGAATGCCCTTCCGGAGGAAGTGGTGAAGACCAGAACTGTGAAAGACTTCAAAGGGGCGTGGGATAAACACTGCGGATCCATAAAGTCAAGAGGCCGCCAATGAAGAGTGGGTGACTCGCCAGAATGATGGCTATTGACACAATACCCTTATTAAATAAACATACACATGCTTACTGTGACTCCTACATCGCTCTAAGCTTCAACAGCAAGAGGTAATGGAAAAAAGGATTTGCACTCACAAAGAGGGGAGTAGCTGGCTTGTTACGGCGGTTACTACCCCAAACCAAATATGCCTGATACTTCACTTTCAATGCATATACAGCATAGCTCTCTGCTTCAATGACAGGGGAGAAAAATAACTGATACTTCACACATCCAGCAGAGCTCTCTGCTACAACGGCAAGGGAGAAGAAAAAGGGTTCGCACTCAAAACGCGGGGAGTAGCTGGCTTGTTACGGCGGTTACTACCCCAAACCAAATGTGCCTGATACTTCACTTTCCATGCATATCCAGCATGGTTCTCTGCTGCATCGGCATGGGAGAAAGACTGATACATCACGCATTTCCAGCATAGCTCTCTGCTTCAACGGCAGGGGAAAAAAAAAAACAAAAACAAAAAACTGATGCTTCACGCATATCCTGCATAGCTTCAACGACAGGGGTGAAGAAAAAAAGGATTCGCAATCACAAAGCGAGGAGTAGCTGGCTTGTTACGGCGGTTACTACCCCAAACCAAATGTGCCTGATACTTCACTTTCAATGCATATCCAGCATGGCTCTCTGCTTCTACAGCAGGGGAGAAGAAAAAAAAAACCAACAAGAGCTGTACAACATAGTCTAGGTAAAACAAATAAGCATGGGTGTAGCTTGCTTATCGCGGCGGTTACTGCCCCTACTACCCCTAACTAATCAAGCTAGATATTTCACTTGCATGCAGCTCCATCACTGCTCTCTACATTAATGGTGGGGGTGGAAGGGGAATAGAACAAGGAGCTAAGAGTAACAGATAAGAATGAGAGAAAAAATGTGTGAGGCTTGCTGGGCAGACTGGATGGGCCATTCGGTCTTCTTCTGCCGTCATTTCTATGTTTCTATAGATGATTGATGTCTTCCTGCAAAGTACTATGGGGAGATGAAAATAGAATGGAAACTTGGACCCGAAAGAAAGAAGGAAGAAGGAGAACAGATATTGGGGTATAGTTGGTCTAGAGAAAGGAAGCCAGACTAGACTGATGCATTTAGAAATGATCAATACTTGGCAAAGGTAACTGTAAATAATGTATATAAGCCTTGTAAGCTTGTGACATATGGAAGGAGAAATCTCAAGGTGTCCAGTGTTTTTACTGTCCCTGTATTCTCCTTCCCAGACACTTATATTATATTATTATATTATGATTGGCCAGTCATTTATTTCCTATAATAAACATCTTACTAAATTTCTAAATTTTCTCTGAGTCTCATGTCTGGTATATTGGGGCAAGAACCATATGTAAGTCTGCAATTGGTACTGTATTTACTCAGGTAAATGGCTTCTGAAAATTTTTTTCTCTTTGACTCACTCAAGGCAATGGCGTTCATACTTTTAGAAAGTAACAAGTAGACCCTCACCAAATACAGAATGAAGAGATCAGAAAGTATAAACAGAAACGTGCTGAGAAGAACTGAACTGGAACCCACAGCAAGCCAGCCTCTGCATGCAGAGCAACAATGGAAAAACAGGAACATTACCATTCTTCATAAAACATTAAATCAGGAAATATGAAATATCAGTTATAATAGTAAAATCATATTCATAAAAAGAACAAATATTTCAAACCAGTTAATGAATAAGAATATCCAAAATTTCCCAAACACCAATCATTTCAAAACATCTGAAGCATAAAAAATCCAATAACTAAAGAATGTTCTATTTCCTCCCAAAAATTAAATAATTCAAAAGAGCAGAAACATCAAATTACAACCAATAATTAAAACTAATAAGGATTTTAAAATCTCCTGTTCTCCATTACTGGGATCTTTTGATTTCCAGTCACCCTGAGATCATCGTGGATTGGGGGAGGTAAGGCTGTACAAATTTTATCTTCCCTCTCACACACACGCAGTCACGCACAATAACACATTCATTCTCTCACATACTCTCTCCCTCACATACACAGGCTCCTTCTCCCTCGCAGATACATTATGTATGTGTGTGTGCCTGTGAGAGCCTATCTGTGACACATAGGCTCTCACAGGCACACAAGCATTCACAAACATACACACAAGCACACAGGCCCTCACAGGCACATAGGCTGTCACACAGGCACACACAAACAGATAGGCTCTCAGACACACACAAATGCTCCCACACTGACACATACACACATATGCTCTCACAAACACACACAGGCACTCACTCACACACACATACAACTTCACATACATACATACAGAACCTCCTGTTGTTATCCAGCCATGATGGGATGAGCTCCACCACGGTCCACTGGTTTCCTGCTTGGGAGGGGGAGCGGAGGTTGTGTGCAGGCACTTGGGCATGCAAATAAAAACATGGCCTCTCTCCCTCTTCAGCTGCTGGCGGATTAAGCACAGTATGCACACCCAGTTAAGTCGGGCCTGCATCTAATGGAGGGGTCCACATGAACTCCACCTCTCTCAGCTGTGTGATTTAGAATCAGGCCTTTAGATTCTTACACCCTATAGAAAACAGAAACACAAATAGTAAAAGGGAAAAAATGCATTATCAGTGGAAAATTAAGAAAATTAGCGTTTTCTAACTTATAACAGAAAACCACTAACCCCGCTCTGCATCTCAGTTCCATGCAAGAAGAATTTCAATATTCCCACCTATATTCTGGCCAGAATATTTGCAAAAATTCTCAGTTTAATCTCAAATTATATATGAGTACCTTGGATGGAAGTCTTTGCTGCCCAAATGATTGATGAAGCAGCTGCTGATGCTGGGGCAGACTTGTTGCCAGCACCCCATGTGGATCCAGGATCAACTTGCTTCTTAGAGATGAATATCCAAACATCTCACCAAAAGAAATAATATTCCCTCTCTAAATAAAATCGCAAAATATCTCCTGAAATTTCCCTGAACTAAATTAGTCTAATACTGTTCATCTAACTCAAACTAAAACAAAATCATTTTAATTCTCTTGCAAAAAATAACCACAACAAAAGATTATACTTGCTTCAGCTGGCTGAATACGGAAACGTCACAATTGGCAAACTCCCTGCTGCAAAAGAAAGAAGATTCCTTTTCTACTTTTTATTTCTGGTTTCCGGTCAAGCTGCAGAATAAAACATTTTACCTCATGGCTGTCTGTCTCTCCCTTACCCTCTCTGTTCTCCCTCATGACTCTATCGCTCTCTCTTTCTCCCTTAAACAAAGGCATCATTACTGTTTATACTTAATTTAAAAGGTTCTTTAGTATTCAGTTCCTTGCTCTTCATTGGTTCCAGGCAGGTTTCACTCACTCAAGCTCTGATGCAAAAGCCTATAATTGATCCTTTTGAATTTAAATAGTATTTCATGGAAAGTTCATTATAATAAATTCTAATATCGTCACCTGCCTAGTAATGACCACTTGGTGGCAGTGCAATTCAGAAAGTACAACAATACTGGCTTCCCCCCCCCCCCCCCCCCCCCCATTGTGGCACAGAAGGATATCTCAGGGACAAAGAGAATGTAAATAACCCTCACAATAAAGTGAAAATGACTCTTCTGTCACCTTCAAAGGAATACTTGGCATTTGCATTCCTCTCTAACTAACAGGGTCATTTATCAAATCATTTTAAGGCATTTTCGCATGTATTATGGCATTTTCGCATGCGAAAAACACCTTAACGCATGCAATAAGCACTATAACGCATGGTGCGATGCAAATTTTTAAAAGGGAGGAGTCGGGATTTCCGTAAAAGTGGGCTGGCTTCCCAAAGCCATAACTACATTTTTTCAATTGCATAAATCTGTGCAATGTCATGTGATATGGCCGTAACACAATGTTTTCACAAGTTTCATTTTGAGCATTTTTAGGCTGGGAAAAGAAGAGGGGAGAGGAAAGGGGGGGGGGGAGAGAGAAAGAGAGAGAGAGCGAGCCTCTGAGGGTGGCACCATAGTAAGCAGCTATTTATGCTACTATAGGAGGCCCACCTAGTAACTCGAGGTGAGGTTTAGGTAGTAGTGTAGGGGTTAGGGGCCACTTTTACATGCAGAGTGAGACGTACGAACAGAACAGTGCACTCTTGTGAAGATTTGATGTCCTTTGGAGTGAGGAAACTCACACAGCGATGAGATTTGTACAATGTTCTCTCAACCTAGATTGATATTAGTGTCCATCAAGCTAGGTTGAGAGAACATTGTACAAATGCCATCATTGTGTGAGTTTGCTCACTCCGAAGGACATCAAACCTTCATAAGAGTGCACTGTTCTGTTTGTACGTCTCACTCTGCATTTAAAAGTGGCCCCTAACCCCTACACTACTACCTAGGTACGCCTCCTATAGTAGCATAAATAGCAAACTACTACAAGGGCCTTGTAGCTAGTCTGTCTGTTTGTCTCTCTCTCTTTCTCTCTCTGTGAAAAAGATATGCACATAAATCACGTTACGCACGTAAATCAGGAGGATTTACGTGCGTAACCGGCCTTACGCATGCTGGGCTTATTTTAAAAAGGCCTGGTGACGAGCATAAAGCCCCGGGACACGTGTAAGTCCTGGGGCTTTACTAAAGGGGAAGGATGGGGGCGGGGCAGTGCGGGGTGGGGCGGGGTCAGGCTCCCGGCACAGAGGCCGTATTTGCCGCTGTGCCAGGGATCACGTGCCAGCAGTCGGCCGGTGCAAAAGGTAAAATAAAAGTATGGGGGGGTTAGAGTAGGGGCGAGAAAGGTTAGGGGAAGGGGTAGGAAGGTCAGTTAGGGGGAAGTTCCCTCTTAGGCCGCTCCAATTTCGGAGCAGCCTGGGACGGAATGGGGGGAAGGCAGCACGGCTTGGCGGGCACAAGGTGCACAATTGTGCACCCTCTTGCGCGCTGTCCCCTGATTTTATAACTTGCGTGCGCCTGCGCGCGCATGTTATAAAATCGAGTGTATATGTGCGCGTGACGGGTAGCGCATGCACATGTACGCCCACATGTACCCTTTTAAAATCTACCCCATACTTTATATAAAATGCATGCCTCTGCATTTTATTCTAGGTGTTATGATTATTTCATGAATAAAATATTCACGTGTATGTTGAGAAAATATGTTTTCTTACATTGGAAATATTTGCATGTACTAAAAGATATGTGCTGAATTTTGGAGCAGAACTACACTGCATAGTTTATAAAATACTAGCATTAATTTCTGTGCATCCACGTTTCCACACAAATGCTGTATCAAGGATAGGTTTGAAAGTTGGACTCATTATTTTCAAAGAAGAAAGTACTAACAGAAAAAGCAGGTGTAAATGCAGGCACTTTTTTCTGGAGCTCATTCTTTCCCTTTATGAATTTATGCAAACCCATGGCTTTGCAATAATGCAGGCACTTTTTACTTCATAAATAAACAATAAATGAATGATTTTAGTTAGAAAACTGGGAAGAAATAATCTGGATGTCATATAACAGGGACATGCTTGGAACCCAAACGTTTTAGCTTCACAGAGTAAACTTAGAAATAAAGATCAACAAATGAGTTGTAGGTAATACCCTTTTTATTGGCCTAACATAATACATTTCTGACTAGTTTTTGAGAATTATACTCCCCTCCTTAGGTCAGTGCAAAATGAACTCCTAAGGAAGTGTCTGAATGTATACGTAAATAGTTTACAAAGCTGTAAAGAATCATAAAGTAAAAGAATGCAGGGAGTGGAAAGGTCATATGCTGGGCCTACTTTACATAAAGTGAACATTTAGTTATATATACTGTAGGTTATTTTAACTATAAACCACAAAGTTCTATACATTTGGAAATCACCATAATAAACTCAAAATATACCCAAACCAATAGGATTAATATTTTTGTGAAAGGACCTTCATAAGCCGCACCCAGACACTTACCATTTGGTTATGAATAGATCGTAACAGCTGTAATCATTGGTCCATAATTTAAAAAGAATGTTTTAAGTACTTAAATGTGCAATTTTTCCAATGTGCAATGCTTCCAAGTGAACTTCACTAACTCAAACTTTCATTAAATTTAGTACTTATCTTCTCATATTGAAATTCCTTCTTTTCCTATTAAAATCCGGTATGAACTCATGTTTTGAGGTACTGCATCAGGGAACATCTAGTATCCATGTCTCTAATATCACTCTGCAAAAACTGCTTGATGGCTCTGGTCTATGGGACTGAAGCAAACAGACTTAATACATTCTTTGGTTTAATGCTAATAACCCTCTGCAACCAATGAGAGGACAACACATAAACAACAGTTATTGGACCATCCTTATTATTCAAAAAATGCACAGCACTAAAAGATAACTATAAAGCAATAATTACTTGATTGTTTCAATCATAAAAATAATCCTACAAAAATACAGCAAAATTTTATTGCAATTTGAAATATTTATATAATTCACAGTTTCAAAAAATCATATAAGAGTGTTCTACCATTGCTCTACCATTGCTAATAGCCACTGCCATTAGCAATGGTAACATGGAATAGACTTAGTGTTTGGGTACTTGCCAGGTTCTTATGGCCTGGATTGGCCACTGTTGGAAACAGGATGCTGGGCTTGATGGACCCTTGGTCTGACCCAGTGTGGCATTTTCTTATGTTCTTATGTTCTTAGTCGATGGATTCATTCAAACCATTAGGTGAAACAGTAAGAAGGAAAAATATCCACCAATGTAATTCAAAAAAGAAAGCATCTCCACTGCCAGGGGACATGTGGATTAAATTTATTATCATCCAACATAGGTCTGCAAAGGAATGCACGTACTCTACACTGGGGCAGATTTTAAAACCTGCGCGTGGGCGCAGATTTGTTTGCGCAACCCGGCGCGAACAAATCTACGCCTGATTTTATAGCGCGCGCATGTTATAAAATCCAGGGTCGGCACACGCAAGGGGGTGCACAATTGTGCAGCTTGTGCGCACCAAGCCGCGCAGCCTGCCTCCGTTCCCTCCACCCCCCGCACCATCCCCTCCCTTCCCCTACCTAAACCCCCCCCCCCCCCAGCCCTAGCTAGAACCCCCTTACCTTTGTTGAAGAAGTTACACGCGCCAGCCGATGGCTGGCCCATGATCCCGAGCACAGCGGCAAATGGCCGCTGTGCCCGGAGGCTCAGGCCACGCCACGCCCCCCCCCCCCCCCGGACCGCCCCGGACTGCCCACGCCCCGCCCCGCATGCATGTAAATGTGTGTGCCATTTTATATGGATGCATGCATGTGCCGCTTCTACCACGTACGTGGGGGGAGGGTTTAATATATACTGGTTAAACCAGTTCGTTCCCACTTTGCCTAGTTACAGGATAGAACTTCCTAACCCCCCTAGCTAACTAACCTCTCTTTTACCCTACCTCCCCCAACCCTTAAAAACCCCACTGACTAGCCTAGTTTTTTTTTTGTTTGTTTTATAACTTACACGCCATCTATAGCAGAAGTTATGCAGTAGGCGACCCCGCCACACGCTTATGTGCATAAATACTTACATGCTAGTTTCTATTTAAATTCCCAGTACATCCATGCCTCACTTACACCACGCCCATGTCCCGCCCCTGTTTTGGACATTTTCTTTCGTGTGTGTATTGAGAGATACGTGCGTCCATAGACGCTTCTTAAAATACGTGCGCAGAGCATCGGCCCAAGAGATGCGCGTATCTCCCTGATTTGGCATGCATTGGGCTTTTAAAATCTACCCCCAAGTTTTTAACCCATGCCGATATCATAAACAATGTGTGGCAACCAATAAAGTTTGGCAAAATGCACAGTAGTTTTAATCATATATCAGATCTGACTTGGTTCAGTGGGTCCTTATCATGTCCTTTTTTAATTATATTTTTTTAAATGCAACTAAAATCAATGAGTCAGCTGCCTTATTATCCATAATCCAACAACGGCATTTCCAAATTCTCTTATTACGCTGTCACCAATTCATAACAAGCCCCCAGAAACTTTCTATTGAATATAAAGCAAACATATTTTAGTGCTTAACTTAAGCACTCTTTGGTCGATCAGTGTTTTCATTGAGTCTCGGCCTGACACTGTCAGCATATCAACATACCATATGACTGCTTCAGGGCTTGGCGATGATATAAAGATGGAACAATGATTACTACTGTTACCATCCATTCATACCAAATAGTAAGTGTCTGGATCCAGCTTATGAAGGTCCTTTCATAAAAATATTATTGATATAGGTTTGCTATATACTGTAAGAAATTTAACAGATCATCAGCTCATGGAGATAATCTTTCAGCTCATGTCTATCATTTTAGGCTTCCTCTTATGGTTCACAAGACAGCAGGAAAGCAGATTATATTAACTAATGGTCATTTCCTGATTTGAAGTGCTGGTCTGTTTCTTTTTCCTGCTATCATGACATAACATGGTATATAGAGTTTTGTCTCCAAAAAGGTGCTCTTGCATGTGATCAGTTTATATGGCCAAATAAGCTGGAAACGATGTAGTCTCTTTCATTTCCATCAATCAAACCCTTTCCATTCCCGGCCACAAACCAACAGAAAATAGCCACACCATCCCTTGAATTTGTTCTAAAATTTTTTCGCCACTTCCTGCAACAACAATAAGAGAACATTTCTGAATAGTTTTAAATTACTTTTTTGCAATGAGTCATTTTAACATGCATGTATGTAAAATACACTGAATAAGAATTATGAGAGAATTTTCAACGTCTGAGAGTACTTTTTACCTGCAGACTTTCCACTAATTTTGAAAGCGAAAGTATGCACATACTTTTGCTTTGAAAATTAGCCTTCCATATGTACACAAATGTGCTCGCACAAATTTACATCTGCAATTGGCAGACTGTAACTTGTGCAAGCAGATTTATGCTTGCACAAGTATGCGCTATTCTGTCTCAGCTGCAGATTTCCTATGCGCAATTTAAACAACTAGCTTAACTCAGTTTTTGCTTTGCAGTCAGAGAAGGCCGCTTCTTCAACTCCAAACTTTATTGAAAAGTAAAACAAGTAAAGTCTTACTGTGCGTGCATAAACTATAGATAACATCGACCAGAGCAGCCTGGGCCACAGCAATAAAGGCAGGTAAAAAGAAGATTATGCTTCATAGGCTGGACAGAGTTGATGAAAACAGGAGAAAAACCATCCACCCTGCTTCCAAGTCAGAGGCTAAAACTCTATAGCCAGGTACAGTGAATTAAAGCAGTAGCAGTTAATGTGTAGTCTGACCACCAGAAGACAGCATAACAGTAAACAAAAAAAGTTTATGCAGAACAATAGCATTAGCAAATGGAAAGAGAAAAGCTGCTGTGGAAACAGGACACTCTGAAAGCAGGACAACAGTGAACAAACAGAAAAACTCCTGTGGAGATAGGACATGCACATTATTTATGTAGATTGTTTTTATATTACGCTTTTCACACTTGTTCAGCACTTCAAAATCCAAACTCCGCCACTCGACTATACCGCCCAGAGCACCTTTTTTTGTGCACATAAAATTATACACAAAGACCAGCACATTTTCTAACAAGCCATTTATGTGCATAAAACACTGATTTATGCATGGAAATGGCTTTGAAAATTACCCCCCCTATAAATAAAAGGGAGCACAAACAGGGGTCCTATGCACCGGTCAGGACTGCCATTGATGGCAGTGTAGTGCAGTAGTTAGAACAGCAAACTCTTGAGCCTCCAACACATTTTCCTTTCTCCACCTCCCATCTTTGACCTTGAGCATGTCACTTGATCACTCTGGGACTAAATTTAGGGGCCAGTTTACTAAGCTGCAGTAAAATGACACATTACCGTGTCATTTTACCGCAACTAAACTCCCACAGAATTCACTAAACTGTGGTACCCGAGTATCTGGGGCTGCCATCTTTTAAAGGGACTGCAAGACCCTATAAGAGTTCCCTCCAACCAGATAAAAATTTCCTGGTGGTCTATGGGTGAAGCTTCTGACCTCTCCCATGTCATACTCCCATCCGGCCTATAACTAAAAAACTAGCAGCACTGAAGCGCTCACCCCCATGCCTCAAGCCCTGCCCCTTAGCCAAAAACGTGCGCTACTTCCAAATACCAACCCACTGTCCCCCAGACCCTCCCCAGGCTTACCCTATGTAAAGAGCCCCTTGGGATCGCCACTAGAATTGGGCCTAGTACAGGCCCTGTGAAGGAAGTGGGAATGGAGCATAGCACTTTGCTACAACATCCCCTGAGGGTTTGCGGCAGTGGTGGGATCCTGCCTGCTCAAGAGCAGTTGGATGTTGAGATCAGTGCGGCTTTGTTTCAGCTTTTGAAGGAGAAAGACTGATTTTCTTTGTTCCCCTATTCCTGTAAGGGCTGGCCACACCCTCCTGGCTACACAGAATAGGAACCTTTCTGATCCACATGCTGGCCAGTAAGTGTTTCTCAGGGTTTTGGCTTGTTTTAAGGATTTTGGGACTTTATTCTTGTTTTTCCTGGCTCCCCCCAGTCCTGCTCAGGGAAGGAAACACCCCCTGTTCCAGGAGAAGCTAGGAAGAGAAACATAATTTGTCCAGTTCACAATCCACTGGTTGGAAGGTGGGAATCCTGCATTTTTGTGAAACATCTGGAGATTTTTGAATGGTTTGTTTTTTTTTTTATTTTGGGCCTGGCACTTCAGCGCTTATCGGGGGTTACGCGTGTGGCTGGGCCCCTTCTAAAGTGACGCGGCGCGCAAGGCCTTTTAAAATCGGGTCTTTAATGTATTGAGAACACCACAGCAAGATCTTAACCTTATGCCTTGGGCCCTGGAGGTTTACGTTCCACCCTATCGGAGAATCCACAAGGGTATTGCAGGACTTTATTTGGTCTTAGCCTCAGGGCTGAGTATGATCTCCAACCTTCATGGTACACCCTAGAAGTGGGGCTATACCTAAAATTCCTGGTGGTCTAGAGAGAGCAGGAGCAATTTCCATTTGTTCCTGCAGCACAGGTACCATCTTTCAAAATGGTGTCAGGATATCCCAGGTGCTCCTTTGTCCCTCACATCTGGGGCAAAGGAGCACTTGGGATCAGCCAGCACCATTTTGAAAGCTGGTGATGGTGGAGCAAGAGTGAGTAGGGATCTCTCATGCTCCCTCTAGACTATAAGGGATTTTAAGGGAAGGCTCTAGAGGGTCCAGGAAGTGATGGATGGGTATTTAGAAAGGGGGGTATTTTTTTTGACTAAGGGAAAACGTTGAGACATGGGGGTGGCTTAAGCGTTGCTAATCTTTTTGTTTTATTTATGGGCTGAAGCCAGGAGATTCACCAATGGACCACAGGGGAATTTTTAAACAGGAAGCAGGAACTTTTATACGATCTTGCAGCCCCTTTAAATCAGCTTCCCTGTGAGCATTGCCAGGCACTTTAGCCTGGTGATACTTCTGGGAGGGGTGCATGAAGAAGAAGGCATGAATGGGCAGGAAATGAGCGACTTTTAACCCTAGAAGGCTGTCATTGTTGCTTAAAAAAATGAGGTGTTTTTGTATTTTCTTTTGTTAGGATGGTCTTTATATTTTACTCCCCTGCAGTCTCTGCTGTTCTCACTTCCCCAGATGGCATGCCCTGGCCAGACTGAGATTTCTGGTTATCCCAAAGACTGGAAGGATGCATCCTTCAAGGCACATCCTCAGCTTTGCTTATTGATTAGCAGGGGCTAACATTTTCCCTTCACCCCAGGCCTCTGCTTTTTGTGATCAGTTTTATTGTTTACAATAGCAAGAGTTACCTCTGAGTTGGAAATCCCCAGTTTGATAATGCTCTGGCATAATAAGGAACTGTGGCACTTCGTCCTTCTCAACAAAATGTTTAAAATGGGAAACTTTTCTGTCTTACCCAGTTACTGCTATCTTGTTGCCTTTTATTGCCAGTGTGGCATCGGTTTTTCCTGGATCTGAAGTAGGATGAATGTCAAAGATTTCAAATTCCATATCATGATAAAACTGACCTAGGATAAAGAAAAAGTATATTATTTGAACCTGCTCTGTAAATTTGGCAGGAATAATTATGTAAAATCTATTAAGAGCTGTAGTTTGCATAGGTAATATTAATAAACTAGAAAGATGTCCATCCTCAATGATGATATTCTACAGAAAATAATGATACCGGGTCTGGGACAGCACCAGTTTCCACCTTCCACTTTTTCCCAATGGGGAAAAGGAAGTAAGTTAAAAAAGTTCTGGGTTGACGACCTGGTAGAAAATCACCATCCTGAAGGACAAGATTTGAGAATTTGAAGCGTTCCCAGTCTAGTACACAAGCAGTCTATTCTCTTTCAAGATTGGAAGGGTGTATGCCATAGAGTATACAAAATTTCCAATTTAGAAAAAAAAACAAATTCAAAGGCATTCTTTAAATTGTCTGTTTGACGGGAACCCTAACTCAGGTCCTCACTAGAAAGTTCTCTATGGTGAAATTCCAAGGGATGTCATTTAACCTCTACTTTTTGAGGTTGTGGTTTTGTGCCATTATGGCAGAGGTTTAAGGAATTTTGAGTAACTTTTTTAAATAGTTTTTGACAAAGAATCTCTAGGGGGAGTGTGTCCTGGGACAATATAAGTGGGTGCATAGAGTGGGAATGTGTCTTCTTTGACCTGAGAGTAATTGTTCATGTTGGAGTGAAACCAAGGTGAGGGAATCTTTCACCTTCCTTGCAGCCACTGGCCAATATCCTCCATGAGGCCATGGCTCCAGGAGACCTATTTTAGACTCCTATGAAATACCACTAAGCCATCTGGGAGGAATCATGGATTTCCAAGTTTGGCAACCGGTTCCTTGTATTACAAATAAGAGATCCTTAGAGGAAGTTGTTGTTGATGCTGCTGCTAAATTAAATGCGGTGAACCTATGAACCCTGAGAAATCAGTAAATTTTAAAGACTGAAGCGTTTGTCTCTCAAAAAATTTGACAACTGCTTAAGATTACATAAAACATAATGAATATACTGGTAAACTATAAGATATTTACAAGGTTAGTTCAATGGGAAATTAGCACCTAAATCTACTACTCTTTTTAATTCAAACAAACTTTATCTTCTTTTCTGCTAGGCACAAGCCATATCAATATCCGGTTAGAATTTAGCTGGGTAAGCATTTTAAAAATGCGGCTAAGCCATTTAGAAATCAATTAAGCCTGATACATCACTTTGAATGCATATACAGGGTTGCTCTCTGCTTCAACAGCAGGGTGAAATGTGGAAAACAGGATTTACATTCAGACAACATCCAACAAGGCAATGATCTGTGCAGTCTGGGTAAACAAGCATCAGGGTAACTTGCTTGATGCGGCGGTTACTACCCTTAACCATTAAGCCTTATGCTCACCTTTTATACAACTCCAACATTACTCTCTGCATCAATGGCAGGGGATGGCAGGAAATTTGAATCAAACAGTTACCAACAAGGGCCCTGAACTTGGTGGTTGGTGAAACAGATAAGTATGGGAGGATAAGTGTGGAAGCTTGCTGGGCAGACTGGATGGGCCGATTGGTCTTTTTCTGCCGTCATTTCTATGTTTCTATAACTTCCCTGTTATCCGTCTAAACGGGTAACAGTGTGTTTCAATATTGATCCCATGATATCTTATAGTACATTTCATGATTTAATAAAGTAACTTGTCATATTCATTTTCACTTGCTGAAAATGAAGGATGAAACCAAAGCTGCACAAAGAACTCCTGAGGTTGTCTCATCCTCTTCTTCACCATATTAGGTGAGAAAAATGAAAAATGAATAAAAGAATAATTCAGCCACAAGCTCATCTGGGATCTCAAAACTGTGAGCTAGTCTAGTCCGCCATCTTGAACCCTCCCCTTCTTTTTTCTATGGGTATAAAACTATGCAAATATATTTGAAAATGCAGTATGCACCACGTGTAGTTTACTACCTTGACTCAAACATGCCTCTAGAAATGAATTTTTTTATTCCAGTTAAAATTATGTGCATATTTTTAGCTGCTATATGTGGTGCAAAAGTTAGCCAGCTAGATCCTTTTCAAAACTGATCTCTATTAACTACAATAGATTTTGCTCTTACCCAGCAAGCCATGGGTATTTTCAGAAAGTTGATGACTGTCCAGTGTGTATATTCCCAAGTAATCTCTATGCTTTAAGTGCATCTTCCTGGCACGGTGTAGGACAATCACAAATGATGCATCATCACCAATGGAAACTGTTAATCTCTTTCCTTTTAAAATGGATAAACTGAAACTAAGAAGAAAGTAATTAAACTATTATCTAATTATTATGATTTATTATAACATATCCTGCAGCATTCCTGTTATAATAACAGTCTTGATAACAAGTGATGGTCCTTCTCCAGGGTCTTCTTTAGTGAACACTGAACCGAAGTATTTGTTTAATATTTCTGCTAATTCATCATCCCATTGATCCTTATCCCCTTTCAATTTCACTATACCACTATGTACCTTTCTCCTTTCTCTGATATATCTGAAAAATGTTTTGTCACCTCACTTTACCTCCTTGGCAATCCTTTCCTCTGCCTGACTTTTTGCTTTCTTGCATACTTTTTTCATCTCCCTCAGTTTCGCCAGATAATCCTCCCTGTGTTCCACTTTTTGGGATTCTTTATATTTCTTAAAAGTTGCTTTTTTTGCTTTTATTACATCAGCCACCTCTTTTGTGAACCAGATTGGATTCTTATTTCTCTTACTTTTGTTTACTTTTCTAACATACAAATTTGTTGCTTTTGTAATTGCTCCTTTTAGTTTGGCCCACTGTTGTTCAACCTCTCCCATTTTCTCCCAGTCTTCAGGTTCTGCCTCCAGATATTTCCCCATTATGACAAAGTCTGTTTTTTTGAAGTTCAAACATTCGGGTCTTTGTGACGCTTCTCCGGATCCTATTTGCAATATCAAACCATAGGGGCAGATTTTCAAAGGGTTACGCGTGTAACTTGTGCGCGTAACCTCGAAAACCTGCTCCTGCGTGCGCCGAGCCTATTTTGCATAGGCTTGGCGACGTGCACAAGCCCCGGGATGCGCATATATCCCGGGGCTTTGAAAAAGGGACGGGAAGTGGGCGGGGCTGGGGGCGGGGTGCCGGTCCGGGGGCGGGACAGAGTCCTCCGACACAGCGGCCGTGCCGGGGGATGGCGCGCTGGCAGCTGGCTGGCGCACGCAAGTTATGCCTGCCAGAGACAGAGGCGGGTGTAACTCCTGAAATAAAGGTAGGGGGGGATGTAGGTAGGGCTGACGGGTGGGAAGAGCGCTAGGAAAGTTCCAAAATCGGAGCGGCCTCGGAGGGAATGGGGAAAGCCATCGGGGCTCCCCTAGGGCTCTGCGCGAGCAAGGTGCACAAGTGTGCATCCCCTTGCGTACGCTGACCCCGGATTTTATAACATGCGCGCGGCAGCGCACGCATGTTATAAAATCGGGGTTACATTTGTTCGCGCCGGGTAGCGCGCACAAATGTACCCCGTGCACGCAGATTATAAAATCTGCCCCATACTGTTTGATGATCACTGGTGCTGAGGTGGGCACCCACCCGTACATTAGAGACATTATCCCCGTTAGTGAGCACTAGGTCAAGTAAAACTCCCTGCCTTGTGGGTTCCATTACCATTTGTTTGAACAGAGCCCCTTCAGGTGTAAAACCTTTGGAAAGTTCAGTGAAATTTCAAGAGTTTTGCGCATATAAGTAGCAATTTTCAAAAGCTTATTTATGCGAATAAAGTCCATTTATGCTCATAAAATACTTTTGAAAATTACCTCCACATTTTTTTTAAATCCAAAAGTAAGTGCCTAAATCCAAACTCCATCCCAGCTCCTTCCCATCCCTCTCTGAAACTCTCTTGCCAGTTTGCTTACAAGTATGCAAGAAACTGGTTTACTTGTGTACTTTTATGCAAGCTGAGCCCCGAGTTATTTTAGTAGAGTCATTTATGCTCACAAAACTAGACTTTATGCACGTATATGGCTTTGAAAATTCATGCCCTAAAAGTAAATTTCAATAGACTCCCTAACAGCAGTAGTACCGGTACATATGTACTTTTATGCCTACAGAAAACAAGTGAGTTTTCAAACACATAATACAAAGTACACACATTACCTCAAGGTACTGTGGCTAAAGGTACATGCGTACCTTTATTCATTTTAAAACAATAGCATAAAGCATGCATGTTAGTGGCATGCACTTTTTAAAAATATAAACGGGCAGATTTTAAATCAATTGCGCACGTAAAAAGCGGGAGTGCTGTGCTTTTTCAAAGGGTCCTGGCCACGTGCTTAACCCCTTTTATGCGCCGAAGTGCTGGGCCCAGATAAAGGGGTGGGGAGGTGGGTCTGGAGGCGGCCGGTACAGTGGCCATTTGCCGCTGTACCATCGGCTGGTGCATGCAAGTTGCTTCTGTTCCGGAGGAGCGGCAACTTAAAAAATAAAAAAAAGGTAAAGTAGGGTGGGTTTAGGGGGTGGGGGGAAAGGGGGAGAGGGGAAGGGGAAGGAAGGTTAGGCAGGAGGTTAGGGCAGTTCCCTCCCAGTCTGCTCCTTAATTGGAGTGGACTGGGAAGGAACTGGGGAACTGCCGATTGCGTCGCCACTTAAACTTGCAAAATTACACCCCCCCCCTTGCCCGCTCCACACGCACATGCGCGCACAGATTATAAACTCCAGCGCGCATGTGCGCGCGGCCACCTGATTTTATAACATGCGTGCCGGACATGGACGTGTGAGCACGTATTAAAACCTACCCCAAAATGTATAGATCTAGTTTTCATCATAACCCCAAAATATATTTCCCCTGCTCCCCCCCCAACCTAACACCTTTTTTCTAATCAACCAAAAGTACAAGTACACTTATGTTTTTTTAGCTGTTATCTTTTTATAAGTTTACTGTATTTCTTATGTTTAATTATAAACTGTACACCGTTGTGAAGGCTACAGCTGATGTGACAGTATGGAAAATCAATAAACTATAAACCATACACATGCTATGAAAGTCCAGTACGTGCTCACTTTCAGATGAGTGAAAATCCACCTGAATTACCCAGAGATGGCTTTCTGAGGCAGGCTCTGTTTTTACCCATGTAAAAGGTACCCAAGTCTTTGAAATTTTTACTCCAAAATGTGTCAGACCCATGACTTATACATGGGATCACTACCATTTTATTGTGAAAATCTTCAGTGGGATAGCCATGTTAATCTGGCGTGGCAAAACTGACAAGAGGCGGGTGGCATCTTATAGGTTAACCATGTTATTGAGGCATGCCACCCGCCTCTTGTCATTTTTACCATTTTACTGCTACCATAATTTCTATATCACAAGATCCTTGTAACTATTGTTTCAATTAGATAAAGGATTTGCTGCTCTGCCTTACTTATGTATTCCTTACCTTTGCTGCGTCAGATTCCTCATCTCTTTCCAGTGGAAAATCATCTTTTGTTGCCCGTTAAAGACTTTAATAACGTGGAGGGTCACTTCCATCTTCACATCCAGCTTTTTGCTGACAATCCCCAGTTTCCCAATGTATGTGTTTTGGGATGTGCTTGCTGTGCTGGCATAAATTGTACTTTCAAGCTCTCCATTCACTGTGATGCCTAACAGAACCATAAAGAAAAAGTAATTAGATTAAAGCAAGACTTGCTTCTGGTTGCTTTAGCCACTCCACATGCAAACCTCTAAACAGTATCCTCATGGAATTGGTAAGATGATTGTACAGAATATGTAACAATTTGCTGTACATCCAGTAGTAGACTTTCAGCCAAGAAAGGGTTTACTGCTGTCTTCATTTCTCACGTGGTATATGTTATGGTCCTGCACTAGATTTCCAAGTTTCAGGGTCTGAACATAGAATGAACCCTTAAATTATGCTGCTTGAGATATGCAGCAGCTAAAGGTGAATAACTCTACTGTAAACCCCCAAAATCATAGAACACTATCACATGAATTTCCAGAGCTTTTGCACTTACATTTATGAGGTAAATTTTTCAATGGCTTAGTCAGGATCTATCCAGGTAGAAACAGAAGATCCATGGGTAGAATGACTGAATCTTCATGTAACCTTGGCTAGGGTCACCTTGATGTTTTCTGGAGGGTTCCTGCTCTCAGAACTGATTTACAGGACCAAGAGTTCTGGAACTGCTAACCTCTGCAAAGTCCAAGATCCTTCCTGATAAAGGAGGGGTTGGGAAGGATGGCAGCTGGACAAAGAGTAGAAGGTGTTATTCTCCCCAAGGGGATGGTGTAAGAAGAGGTTATCATGCCTGGGAACTCTCTGGATTTGGCCCGGAGACTTTGGAATTCTGAACAAATTGCTGGGCCTCCAGGCCAATACCTGAAAACTCCAGGTGCCCTGCTGCATAAGGCCAGAAGAAAAAAAAAACGACTGGAGCAGCATAGGCCCGAAGGAGGAGAAGCATCAGCACCCATGCTTCAGGAGGATGAGGAGAAGTGTGGGCTGTGCAGCAGGAGCGAGACAAGCAGGAGCATAGAGCCCTGCCATCCCCACCCCCTGCAAGGAAAAAGAAATTGCAGACACAGGAAGAGCAACAGCATCAGGCCATGCATAGGAAATTAAAAAAGGGCAGCGTAGGCCTGACACTGCAGAAGAGGAAGTGGTATATTTGTCTCGTGAGCTTGAGGAAAGTGGCGGCTCCTGTGGCTAAATGGGGATCAAGGTGAGAAGAGAGAATGAGTATGCATGTACATGTATGAGAGTGCATGTGTTGTGTGGAAGAGGGAGAGAAGTAAATGAGTGTGTGCATGAGAGTGCATGTATGTGTGGTAGAGATGTGATTCGGCCGAAACTTTTGGTTCGGCCTTCGTTATCGGCCCATCGCGGAAAATTTCGTTTTCCCGCGATTCAGGCCGATTTTATTTCGGCTGCCCCGAAATGAAAAAATGAAACCCAACCCAACCCCTCAAATTTAATTAATTACAACCCCCCCAAAAAAAAAAAACTTGCCAGGGTCCCAGGAGTGATCTCCTGCTCTCGGGCCATTGGCTGCCAGTAATCAAAATGGCGCCGATGGCCCTTTGCCCTTGCCATGTGACAGGGGCTATTGCTGCCATTAGCTGGCCTCTGTCACATGGTAGGAGCAATGGACGGCCGGCGCCATCTTAAAAAATGGCACGGGCCATCCATTGCTCCTACCATGTGACAGGGGCCGACCAATGGCACCAGTAGCCCCTGTCACATGGTAAGGGCAAAGAGCCACCGGCGCTATTTTGATTAGTGGCAGTTGACGGCCTGAGAGGGGGAGATTGCTCCCGGGACCCCGCTGGACCACTAGGGACTTTCGGCAAGTCTTGGGGGGGGGGGGGGGTCGGGCAAGTCTTGGGGGGTCAGGAGGGTGGGGGTTTGCAATTAAATTTGAAGGGTTGGGGTGGGTTTTGGTTTTTTTTTTAATGTGCCCTTTCTCCCCCCCAAAAAAAAACGATAAGAAAACCACACGACATTTTGTGGGTTTTCCTATCGTTTCGTCGCCCCCCCCCCAAAACGCAACGAAAAAGGAAATATTGTCTTTATTTCCTATTTTGTTGCAAACAAATACACATCCCTAATGTGTGGAAGAGGGAAAGAAGTGAATGAGTGTGTGTGGGAAAAGGGAGAAGAGTGAGTATGCATGTGTGAGTGGCATGTATGTCTGTGGAAGAGAGAGAGAAATGAATGTGTGTGTGTGTGTGTGTGTGTGTGTGTGTGTGTGTGAGAATAAGCATATGTGAGAATGTGAGTGCACATTTGAGTGTGCTAGTGTGTGAAATAGAAAGTTTGTGAACATGCTGCTACCTGGCCCCCTTTCCCCCCACTACCCTGCGACAATCTCAGGGTGACAGGAAATCAAAAGTTCCCAGGAATGGAGATTATGAAAGATGTTTACACAGGCACTAGTAGGGCTTGTTGATGGAGAGAAGAAGGGTGTGGTCTCCTAAATCAAGCCAATAGTTGTTTGTTTTTCCTGCATTTGCTGAAGACCATTGGTGTGTCACCTAGAAAGTAGATTTCTCCTAAGGAAAAGAGAGACCTTGTCAATGGGGGAAGCCCACAGTGGATGAATTGCTGAAGGTTACTAGTCTGATGCACGGACCCTAAGGCTGGGTGCCTTGGCAAATGAGAAGGTGGTTTACTGATATATAACTACTTTGAAGGAAGCAGTGATTACTCCTTGAGTGACTGTTTATTTTTTTGCTGTTGCTGGACTGTATTTTGAAACATTTCTTTGATAATTTCAGAAGTTTTACATTATCTTACTGGAACTTTAGCAATAAACTCTAGTCTTGTTTTGGAACCAATTCAGTGTGGATCTTGGCTTTTTTTTTTTTTTGTCTCCCCTTGGGCTTCCCAGAAACCTTCTGGTCCCCCACTTGGTGATCCCTGGAGGTCAGAGACTGATTCTGGGGCTGCAACAGCATCCTCCACCACCTCTGCAGCCTCTGAAGGTGACCCCCAAGGAAAGGGGTTTTACATTCAAAAGTGGATTTTCAGCCACCTGAAAGTATATGTGTACTTTTAACTGCATTAGAAAGAGAAGCACCAGAAGATGTTTTAGAGAGATGCTGAAACACTTCGCGTGTATATGTGAGGGCAGGCCCAGTGCCACTGGGTGTGCAAACTGTGTAATTGTACAGGGCGGCACACCTGGGGGAAATGGTGGTGTGCGTAGGGAGTGGCCCATGTGGCCACCGGTGGTCCCAATCACATCGGCAGCAGAAAAAGCAAGAGGCCCGCATGCCGAGACTGAGAAGAGGAAGTCCATTCCACAGCTCCTCCTCATGTGCCCAACTCTGTGGTATTTAACACTCATGGTGCTAGCACTTCCAGTATGCTCATCTCCTGCATTGTGAGATAAGCATACAGGAAGTTCTAGCAGCATGAGTGTTGAATACTGCAGAGCTGGCACAGAGGAGAGCCGTAGAGCTGGAGCCCATTCTACAGCAACTTCTGCTCTCCCCAATGATGTAGGCACAGGATGGCAGCAGCAGCGGAGGAGAAATAAAAGGCCCCATGGGCCATTCCTGCTTAGACTGCATGTGTGTGTGTGTCAGTGTGAATGGTAGCATGCCTGGGATTGGTGAGTGTGTGAATGGGAGCCTGCGAGGAATAGGTATGTGTGTGTGTGTGTGTGTGTGTGTGTGTGTGAATGGGAGCCTGCCTGGGAGGTGCAGATGTGAATGGGAGCATGCCTGTGTGTGTGTGTGTGTGTGTGTGTGTGTGAAAGACAGAGAACAGAAGCCTGCCTGGGTTGTGTGAGTGTGTGAGAGAGAGAAAATGAGAGCCTGCCTGGGTTTTGGGAGTGTGTGTGAAAGAATGGGGCTGCGGTTGGATCCCATCCTGTCAGTGGCCAAAATGAAGAGGAGGGCATGGGGCTGCTAGTGTATCCCAACCAAAGAAGAGCTGAATGTGGATATGTGTAAGATGGGGAAGTATATGTTTATGCATGTTGAGAGGAAGTATATGTATGTGTGTGAGAGCTTGTGTATGTGTATGTGTGCACACAAACTTTCTCCTCTTTTCATACATTAGAAAAGAGAAGAAAGTTTATGCACTCCACTCCCACCAATCCACGATAATCTCAGGGTGACTGCAAATCAAAAGTTCCCAAATATGTAGAGTGTGAATTTTTAAAATCCTTTTTAGTTTTATTTTTCATGTGTTATTTGATGTGTCTGCTATTTTATTAGTGTTTGGAATCTTTTTAAAAAATAGTAAATGTTTCTAATTATTTGATCTTTTATTTGTCAGCTGTTTTTTTATACTATTTAAATAATGTTTTTACTATTATGATTATGTATTTATTATATTTCTTGATTTTATTGTTGATGTTTGAGGAATGTTAATGTTTCTGTTTTTCCATTGTTGCACTGCATAAAGAGTCTGGCTTCCTGCGGTTTCCAGTTCAATTTTTTTATGCACATTTATATTTCTACTTTATGGTTGCTCTTTTCTGTATTGGGTGAGGGTCTGTTTATGTTCTACATGTGTGACTGAGGTGAGGTATTCTCCTAATAGGAAGTGTATTAGTGTTTTAGGATTTTTTGAGAGTTAATCCCACATATTACAATAGGCCTAATCAGTGCCAGTGCAAGGGTGTCCAGCCACCCTAGGTGGTAATGTTATGAGGATGTCGTATGCCTTCATATTCTTCCCCCCTCGAGTCACAGTGCCTGTGTTGTCAGAGCTCCCTTACCTTGCTGACCAATGCATTCCACACGCAAGTCCTTCGTGTTAAAAAAATACCGCCTTCATGTCTAGTGACAGTGCCCTGCCTACTTCTGGCACCCTAGGCGACCGCCTAGTCTGTCTAATGCCTCATGCCGGCCCTGGGCCTAATATCATATGGGTTCCAAGGGTCTTTTTGCAGGGATTTCTGATGGCAACAAAGCAATGTATGTAAATATAAGTGACATTTTTACCTCAGAAGACTGTACTTTGATTTTTTACATGTAAAATGTTATTATAAATGTATAACTCTTAACTGTGTGTGTGTGTGTGTGTGTGTGTGTGTGTGGAGAGGGCCAGGGAGTGGGTGGGAAAGGGTGAACACCTGGGGGCTGGGGGAGCTGCCAGTTTTTAAATTTTGTATTGCTAGAGGGAGCTGGACTTTTTTTGGTTGGCCCAGGACATAGACTGAATGAATGGGGGGAGGGGGAGTCAGCACAGTAGTGGTCCTGGGTGAAGCAATTTTCAGACAGCCTGCATGGGCTAAAGTCTGTGAATACTTTTTACCTGCAGCCTTCAGAATTTTATGCGCATAAACCCACTGTGAAAATTTGTGGGTGTGCGCTTAACAAGCGCTTAACGAGCATGCATGCACAAAATTACACCCAGGTGTAACTTTGTGCAAGAATATTTAAGCATATACTTTCAAAAATCAAAAGCATGCACATAAATGTTGTCATCACCCTAATTCTGCCCCCAGAATGCCTCTTTGCAATGCATGCAAAATCGCTTTTGTACACACTTTTACATGCACAACTCCCTCCGGCAATTTTCAAAAGGCCATTTACGTGACCAGGACTTATACATGTAAATCCTTTTGAAAATTAGTTCCTTAATTTTCAGAAATGCATGCACGCAGCTTTACACTTTCATTTGTAATGACTGAAATTATGCAAGTAAATTTTAACTGCACAACAGCCTGATCTTCAAACACAAACTATGCAGGGCCTTTGTGGATGAATTTCAGTTTGGTTTGCACAGCTGAAAAGTATGTGCACATTGTTGTTCTTAGGTATCTTATTGAAACTAAGAGGTCCATATTCGGCTGTTCTGCGACTTGGCTAGTTAGCCAGATCAACTTATCTGGCTAACTTAGCCCATATATTCAGCGGTGTAGCTACGCCACTGAATATATCTGGCTATTTTAAAATTAGCTGGATAAGTTGATCTGGCTAACTTTAGGACAGGTCTATGGGTCAACCAGAGTTACATCACTGGAACGCCCCAACTTATCCAGCTAAATTCTAGCCAGTTAACTTATTTTCCAGCGAGAACTTAGCCAGATAAGTGCCCAAATCTTCATTTAGCTGCATAACGTTTAATTCACCTTTTGCACCTGCCTGGAGGCAGGCACAGGTTGGGCGCGTGCTGGCAGCCTGCCAGTACCCGATCCTCCGACACAGCGGCAAATGGCCGCTGTGCCGGAGGCCTCTGGCCCCGTCCCCGCACTGCCCTGGACTGCCCCTTTTGTAAAGTCCCTGAACTTAGATGCATCCCAGGGCTTTACGCGTGTCGCCGAACCTTTATAAAATAGTCCTGGCGCGCGTAGGACTTTTAAAAATCTGCCCCAATATGTCTACTTATAGTCTTGGCAACTGGAATAAACCCAAAGTCTTTTCTGGTTCTAGCAAACAACATATTTAAATATGGATTTCATTTGAGCCTCTCACTGCCTGATATTTGCTTTTATGTATGGAGCTAGAGGCTCACATTATAATTATTTATTACATACAGAGCAGCATCAGTGTACACAGTATTGTACATGAAAAGGAAGATAACAGATACATAGGCAAAGTGCTCTTTTGTATATGGACTGAAAACCTCCCTAATTATATAATCTAATGGTAAAAGCATAACTAATACATGGGAGTGCGGGAGTGAAGTGAGGAATGGTTTTGTAAAGGTAGGTGCTCTGATTCCCATCAAAGTTCTTTACGATTTTTGGGAGCTGGATAAATTCTGAGAATTCCTCCCTCCCCGATTGTGATACATTTCAGCGTGCTGGGTGAGTTCTCACTCAAGACAGAGGCAGGATCTGAGTTGTACTGCACTGCACATACAATATACACTTTTATTCTACATTGCAAAAGTAATTAACCAGCAGCATACCTGTCACTGGGTCGTTCACCAGGTTCAATATTACACCTGGCTTCTGCTGCACGTTGAAGCAAAATGTTTCGTTTTTATTTGGTAGCTGAATGACAAAGTGGGGATCTCCTTCAGCTAGAAGAATATCAAATTTCAGACAATTAGAAAGGAGCCGAAGCATTAAACAGTAATAAAGTTCACCCATTAAACCATACATTTAGGGCACTCGTGCGTGATGGGACTATAGCTAACATAAACCGAGAAGTGACAACTGACAGTGGACAGAAAGAGACAGTTCTAGCTGAAAAAAAATATCAAAAACAGAAAGAAAGAGGCAAAAAAAAAAGAAGACATAAAAGATTGACAAAGGAAATACTTTATAACAGAGAAAAGTATTTTTGCAGTACCTGGAACTAACTTGACCCTTTCCCCTATGTTAGGTTAATGGTGCTGTTATTGCTCTGTAGATTATCTGATGCAATCTGCTTCACCGTAGCTCCTGTTGCCCAAGCATTTTCAGTCAAAGACCCACCAGTACCCAACATATAATTAAATTGCTTCAAAGTTTGAAGGAAAGGAGGTTTTAGCATAACTTAATTGCAGTGATGTAATACTGTGTTCCAGGAAGGGAGTGCTAAAACCAGCCCAGATCTTTATGAGCATGTCATGAACACATCAGACAATACTGCCCACAGAAGGTATTCTAGGATGGGGATGATTGAAAATGCCATCAGACAAAATCAAGAAAATATTAAGATTATATTTAATATGCTTTTAAATTTGTTTTGGAGGAAAGGGAGATATAACAATTCAACTTCTGACAGCATTAAGGTAGAAGAGTTTGCTATGGCGTAATAACACATCTTATACTGAAGGTGTGGATGATGGAGATTATTTAATAGACAACAATAATCTCTGTAAAATGGCCACTACTGCATTATATCTGAGCACTGGAAGGACTTGTGAAATATCATGAAATTTGGTGATAACTGTGTGGTACATACCGAAGCTTGGAGAGGAGCCCACTCTCTGGTGTGCTGAGGAAAACAAATTTTATTGAGTTAAAAGCAGCATACCAGAACAAGCTACTAAGGGAGATGGTAGTGGAATCTGTCACTTGAATTTTTAAAGAGCAGATCTGACAAACATCTGGATGGACAAGATCAGTGAACCCATTAAAAAAAAAAAAATGTGGCTCCTAATTTAGCCCTGAAGGTCCACCTTAGTTCCTTGGTTTTCAATCTATCCACTATAATTGAATTGAATAGAAAAATTTGTAAATTGCCTTTCTTGACTACAAACCAAATCAAAGCAACATGCATAGAAACAAAACCATGAAATATAATTGCTAATATAAAGTCATTTTCCATTTTGCATCATTTTGTTCATATCATTTGCTAAGCTGTGTCATTTTTTTTCATTCTAGTCAATACCAAGGTCACCAAGACCACTGCTTTAACACAAAATATAATGCAGCAACCTAATTAACTGAATTAAGTAGAAGGGCCATCATACTAAGCACTACCGGTCCTCAGATCGTCATTGCTTTTTCAATCATCAACGGTCCAGTACTTAATTTTTTGATTGTTTTTTATGCAATTAAAATTGAAAATGAAAGTCAACGTATCTTTATGTTTTTTTTATCAAATGTAGTAATCCCATCAGTCCCGACGCGCCGTGTTTCGAGGTAAATCTCTGCTTCAGGGGATTGTCTGAGCATGACCTGGATGCATATGCTTTGCTTTCTATAATCCTTCTATTTAATTCAGTTAATTAGGTTCCTGCATTTCATTTTGTTTTCATTCTGTCATTTATTTTGCTCCCATTAAAGTCTATGGAGGAAGCAATGGGCTCTACTAACATTGGGATTTTCCATCCATGTTTTATTAAACTTGCAGGCAGCAGCAGCAGAAGCAGCAGCACTGGTGCCACAAAGAGTGTCATGAGAGGGGACAATGTGGCTGAAGAGTGGAATAAATGCTTCAGGCGCTGCGAAAGATGAAAAGCAGCACAAATAGAGGCAGGAACACCCCAAGAGGCACCACAAGAGGCACAAAGCAGCACAAACAGTGGTGCGAAAAGCCCAAGACACCAAAAGAGGCGCAAAGGGCGCCAAGAAAAAGTGGCTGCTCATTCATTTGTTATATTTATTACATTGTATCCATTTTTTAGTTAAAATTGTTATATGTAAACCGACGTGATGGCATTGCTGAATATCGGTATATAAAAGCAAATTAAATAAATAAATAAATAAATAAATAAACGTCTCCAATTTACCAGTCCTGGTCTTGATGTGTAAATCAAATCCGTCATCAGATCTGGGTATAGGAATGAAAGACTAATCTAGCTATTGAGAAGCCGAAAGACAGTGAACTTGCTATCCCTGGACAGGGCGAAACTAGAGGAAACTCGGGAGCAAGTCCATAGTGGGCCTGACGTATAAATCTGTTATCAGACCAAGATATAGGGGCAAAAGACTACTGAAACCATCTAGCAGTTGAAAGATGGTGAACTATCCCTGGGGATACCAAAGCCACAGGAGACTCTGGAGGAGGTCCATAGCGGTCCTGACAAAGTCTCCCTACACACAGTGTCACTGAAGAAAGAGAATGCAGGATTCAAATTTGGCTATTGTCTTCCCCTTTTCTATGCCTATGCTGATGCTTGCAGTGGGGGATGGGGGTCCCAGTATGCCAATCTCTTTGCAAGCATTTCCTATTTTGTTTTATAATGCTTTCAGAACCAAACAAAATAAAACCAAAAAGATTTTCTTTAGTTTTGAAATAAAAGGGAAAAATCCCCTTGGACCACTTGCCACAAATTGCTGGGCCCAGGAACCTCCTAAGCCCCCACTTATCCTATCTGGGAGGGGAGGGTCCTGTCAATACGTCTGGCCTGGGGACTAGGTCTGGAACTGTGGCCTGGTCTGAGGCCTAGACCTTTCATGGAGGTCTCGGCCTAGGCCCAGGTCTGAAGCCAGGTTCTAGTACCAAGTCCTCAGCCTAGACACAGGCAAAAGTCTAGGCCCAATGCCAGGGCCCAGTCCAGAAGTCAAGCCCTATCGCCGTGGCCTTGGCCTAGGCCCAGATCCAGGCCTGACACTGAGGTCCAGCCCAGAAGCCAGGTCATGTTGCTGAGGCATCAGCCCAGACCCAATTATGGGGCCCGTCCTAGAGGCCAGGTCCTGTTGCCAAGGTATTCACTTCCTCTTCTGGGAGGGTATTCTATGCATCCACCATCCTTTCCATGAAGAAATATTTCCTGACATTGTTCCTAAGTCTACCCACTCAGAGTTTCATATCATGACCCCTAGTTTTGCAGCTTTTTTTTTTGTGAGTATCATTAATTCCTTTCGGGTATTTGAAGGTCTGAATCATATCTCTCCTGTCCCTTCTCTCCTCCAAGGTATATATATATATATATATATATATATATATAAAGGGGAGTACCGCAAGGATCATCCCTCTCCCCGACTCTCTTCAATATATATCTTCTCCCGCTCTGTCAATTACTCACCAACCTCAAGCTAACTCACTTTCTATATGCGGATGACATACAAATCCTCATCCCTATAGAAGACTCACTACACAAAGCTATGTCACACTGGAATAATTGTCTGTCAACTATCAACAATCTTCTCTCCAGCCTCAACCTAGTCCTAAACACAAACAAAACTGAAATTCTCATTATAGCACCGGAAAACTATGTCCCACCCACACCTCTTAATGCTAGCCAAAGCCAAGATACCTTTTCGCAACAAATAAAAGACCTGGGAGTCATCCTAGACAGTGGATTCAGCCTCAACAAATTCGTTAATAACACTACAAAAGAATGTTTCTTTAAACTACAAACCTTAAAGAAACTAAAACCACTCCTCTTATACAGAGACTTCCGCATGGTACTACAGGCCATCATACTCCCAAAACTGGACTACTGCAACTCCCTCCTTCTAGGCCTACCAGCATGCACCACAAAACCACTTCAGATGGTCCTTAATGCCTCAGCAAGAATCCTCTCAAATGCCAAAAAAAAAGAGATCATATTACCCCAATCCTTCTTCATCTCCACTGGCTCCCGATTAAATTCAGAATCCAATTCAAATCCTTAATGATGATACATAAAGCTTTGCACAACATCGCACCGCTCAAGTTAACATTCCAAATTCAACTACACACATCTACAAAACCCACCAGAAGCGCTTATCAAAACAGACTAACCACCCAACCGGCTAAATCCTCGCTGAGGAAACGCGCTCTATCCACAGCGGGCCCTTCACTCTGGAACTCGCTTCCTCCTGACCTTCGCCTTGAACCATGCCACGCTACATTCAAAAAGAAACTTAAGACTTGGTTATTCAAACAAGCATTCCCATAGAACCAAGAGCAGGAAGAAAATCAGTCACATATTTTCCGATCACCCCAGCATATTTCACATAACCTTGTTATTTAACCATGTTATTTTCTCATTAACCCTCATGTTATTTTACCAACCGCTATTGTATTTTATTTATTGTCATTTTTATTGCCATTTTTCATTGATATTTATTGTTGTTTATTTATTAATTATTTATTAATTGTTATTGCATTTATTTTCATTTATTAATTGTTATTTATTAACTGTTAGCATTGTTATATATATATATTTTATTCTGTTTCTTGGATTAACTATGTTCATTGTAAACCGCTAACTTGAAGCGATAGTTACTGTTCATTGTAAACCGGGGTGATATGTATATTATACAGGAACCTCCGGTATATAAATCCTTAAATAAATAAATAAAATAAAATATATATCAAGGACCTTCAGTCTCATTTCATATGGCTTTCCGTACAGACCCCACACTATTTTGGTTGCCTTTCTCTGGACCACTTCCATTCTGTCCTTATCCTTTTTTGAGATAAGGTCTCCAGAACTGAGCACAATATTCCAGGTGAGACCTCATCAAGAATCTCTACAGTGGCATTATCACCTCCTTTTTCCTCCTGGTTATGCTCGTTCAGTGCAGCCCAGCATTCCTCTGGCATTAGCCACAGCCTTGTCACATTGCTTCTCCACCTTCAGATCATCAAACACTATCACCCTGAGGTCTCTCTCCCAGTTCATGCATGACAGTCTTTCGCCTCCCAACACATACACTCCTTCGGACTGCTGTACCCCAAATGCATGACTCTGCACTTCTCAGCATTGAATCTCAACTGCCAAACTTTGACCACTTCTCCAGTTTTTCTAGGTCACTTCTCATTCTCTCCACTCCTTCAGGTGTGTCCACTCTATGGCAGATCTTAGTGTCATCTGCAAAAAGACAAATGTTATCTTCTAATTCCTCTGCAATATCGCTCACAAAGATATTGAACATAACCGGTCCCAGAACCAATCCTTGAGGAAATCCACGTATCACTCTTCTTTCTTCAGAATAGGTTCCGTTTACTACTACTCGCTGATGTCTGTCAGTCAGCCAATTTGTAATCCATTCTACCACCTTGGTACCTACTCCCAAGCTTCTCATTTTATTTATGAGCCTCCTATATGGGACTGTATCAAAAGCCTTGCTGAAATCCAAGTAAACCACATTGAGTGCTCTTCCTTGGTCCAGTTCTCTAGTCACCCAATGAAAAAAAAATCTATCAGATTCATCTGACATGACTTTCCACTGGTAATACCATGTTGCCTCGGATCCTGTAACTTTTTAGTCTTCCATGCATAACCCCCAGCCCTCAATATATCCAAAACCTTCTTCCTTCTACCAGGTTTTGAGCATTTATTGAAGTTGTCTATAGCGTTTCCTTCACCTTAAAATGAACAGGTAGCATTTCCAAAAATGCATTAGTTGTAGCCATGTGCCCAACCTGCTTCCCCAGATTCTGGAAATCTCTCTGTACTGTTTGGATGCTGTTTCTAGCAAGGTCAATAGTCCCCAGATGGATGATAACATCGATTTTAGATCCTTACTTTCTTCATTAATTGCACTGACTACCTGGTTTGCATTTCTCCCAGCTGATGATGCTGGAAGGCATTTAACTATTTTGTACCTCTCAAAAAGAAGTCCCAAATGAGTGCCTTTAATGACTGAGTCTCCCAGCACAAGGATCTTTCTTTATAACTTTTTGATAGTGTTATGTTTCTTTTCTGTGCATTGGGTATCTTCTTTCCTTTAAGTAACACTGCAGTTACCATAGCTAGTGCATCTTCATGTTCCAGTAGAGAAAAGGCATTTTGTACTGGTATCATTTGAGAGAGTGGGTGTCTCTGTGTCACAGATCTTGTCCTATCAGAGCCCACTGTGATCCATTTATTCCTGGGGATCTGAAACTTCTGTAGGAGTGGGGGCAGGTTCTCTGAATGTTGTAAAGTGGGGGGAGGAATTTTTGGTGGTTGCTAATCCTGTTTAGCTTTTCTAATTTTAGCTATTTCTTATTTGAGTTAAGTCAGCTCCTTTTTCATTGAAGAGAGCTGCAAACAAATGGGACAAGCTCTAAGTCTTCAGATAGTTTGCCTTAAGACAAAGGCACCAGAGTTATTACATTGGATAATAATCATTTTGTTAATTGGCTTTAATATTGAACACCTTAAATATGATAAAGATTTGCAAAGTACCTTATTATTAATTATTGTAATGATATACCCTAGTGAGACTATATGAGAAGATCTTGTCTCTTCTCCACTACTGTTACATCTCTCCTATCCTCCACTACTTTGTCTGAGTCAATTGACAAAGCAGTTTCTTCTTACAACACTATACTCTCTTCTGCCTTAGACACTCTTGCTCTTCCCCTTATCCATCCTGTAAGGTGCACCAAACCCCAGTCTTGGCTCACCTCTAGAATTCATTACTTATGTTCCTGCGCCTGCTCTGCAGAATGTCTCTGGCTAAATTCCCATGACTGTACAGACTTCATACATTTCAAATTCATGCTAACCATCTTCTGCACTGCTATTGCACTTGTCAAACAAGATTACTATGTCCATCTGACAACCCTCACCATCTCTTTGCCACACTCAATTCTTTTCTCAGACTTCCTTTGCCTCCCCCCCCCCCCCCCCCCCCTCCTTAACTCTCTGCCTAGATTAGGGCTGATTACTTCCATGACAAGATTCATAAAATTAGTCTTGAATTCAACCAGGTCACTTTTACCTCCCTCTCCCCCACTTCTTTCCTCTACCCTTCCCCTAACCTCTACCACTCTCTCCTTCCTTTCAAATCACAGAGGACGAAACTGCCCAGCTTCTCTCTTCCTCCACACTCACTACTTGTTTCTCTGACCCTAGTCCAACCCAGTTCCTCAGCTCTATCTCCAGTGCAGTTATCTTTTTCATCTGTCACATCCTCTATCTATCACTCTCCACTGCTACTCTTCTTGCTGTGATCATACGACTCAAAAAACCCTCACTGAACCCTATCTATCCCTTTTCCCTTTTGTTTCCAAACTACTTGAATGTGCTGTTCACCACCACTGTTTTCACTTTCATGCATTTCAAGCCATTCTTGATCCACTCCAGTCTGGTTTTTGTCCTCTACATTCAACTGAAACAGCCCTTGCCAAAGTCTCCAATGCCCTGTTTATGGCTAAAGCCAAAGTCCATATCATCCTTGATTTATCTGCTGCTTTTGACACTGTTGATCACCACCTACTCCTTGATACTCTGTAGTCACTTGGATTTCAGGACTCTGTCATGTCCTGATTCTCTCCTTACCTCTCCCATCACACTTTTAATGGTTCCTTTGGCAGATCCTTCTCTATTGCCATCTCACTATCAATTGGTGTGCCTCAAAATTCTGTCCTGGGCTCTCTTCTCCCTATATACTAATTTCCTTGGTACTCTGATTTCCTCTCATGACTTTGAATGCCATTTTTATACTGATGACTGCCAGAGAGCATGCCATGCAAGAGCGCTCCCCATTCAACAGACTACACCCCGGGAGACTAGAAGTCTGCTTGCACTTCAGCTTGATATCTGGAGTGCAGAGACTCTGCCTGATGCATGTGTACAGCTGCAGAGCTCCCAGACCAGCACATTGAAGAACACAGATACAGATGCCTTCAGAGAGAAAAGCTAACCTAACCCCTTCGACAACTGTTTACCAGCTTGGTGAGAAAACAAACTTTAGCTTTTAATTAAGAGCTCTGAAGGTACCTTCAGTTTGTGGGTAGATATTTCCGATTGTTCTGAAAGAAATCTGTGCCAAGCGTCTGGGCAATAAGCTGTAGTGCTACTTTAGAAACTCTGGGGTAGATTTTCAAAGGTTTACGCGCGTAACCCCCAAAAACCTACCCCAACCCCCCCCCCCCTGCGTGTGCCGAGCCTATCTTGCATAGGCTGCCAGCGCGCGCAAAGCCCCGGGACGCGCGTAAGTCCCGGGGCTTTCCTGGGGGGGGGCATGTTGGGGGCGTGTCGTGGCCGGCGCATCATCGGGGCATTCCGGGGTTGTGGCTGCGGCCTCCAGACCAGCCCCCAGAATGGACCATGGTGCGCCGGCAGCCGGCCCAGCAGGCATAACTTGTGCAACAAAGGTAGGGGGGGGTTTAGATAGGGCCGGGGGTGGAAGGAAAGTTCCCTCCGAGGCCGCTCCGATTTCGGAGCGGCCTCGGAGGCAGCCTGCGCGTGCCGACCCCAGATTTTAACAGATACGCGCGTATCTATTGAAATCCGGTGTACTTTTATTTGTGCCTGGTGCGCGAACAAAAGTACGCACACGCGTAGTTTTATAAAATCTGCCCCTCTATCTCTAGCTTTCTAAATCACCAAAATGATCACCCTATCAATCAATTATATCTTAATAAAACTTTCAATAAAAACCTCTAACATTAGACAAATGGAATGAGTCCTTGTTCTGATTAAAATGAACTCTGATTGACCATAGCTGGAATAATTAATAAATTCATAAATTCTCGAGGATCACGTGATGAGCTGAGCTGGTGAGACGTGTTTCTCCTGGCTCCGGGACCCACTCTGCCCATCGAGGCACATCCTACCGCGTTTCTTTCTGCAAATTCGATTTTGATTTCACCTCGGGTCAGAGTGCATGTTGGGCACCCGATCGCTGCACAGATCGGGGGTGGTGATGTCCGTCAAGAGTGGAAAAAAGGAGAAGGAACGACCGAAAACATCTGATTCCAAAATGGCGGCCGTCGGTGATAGTGCGCTCGCCCCCTCCCCCCCGGCCTTAACGATCGCGGAAATAAAGGAGGCGATCCGTGAAGCACTGGATGAACGGTGGTCCCAAATTACCTCGCAATTGGGGGAGGTAAGAGAGCATCTGGCGGCCCTCCCACCCCGTTTAGACCAGGCAGAATCGCGGATCTCAGGGTTGGAGGATGGGGCAGCCGCGTGCGCTTCCCTCATGGCTACCCGGGATAAAGATATCAAGGCCCTTCAATCAAAGGTGGACGAACTCGAAAATCGCGCCAGGCGGGATAACCTCCGGTTTATGGGGTTTAAAGAGGACATTGAGGAGAGATCTCTGTGCCAGCTGTTATCAGACTGGCTACCTGATGTCCTGGCTCTGCCACACTTGAAGGGCTCCCTGGTTATTGAGCGAGCCCACAGGCTTGGGGCGCGAAACACGAGCTCCGGGCGGCCCAGACTGGTGATAGCCAAAGTATTAAACTCCGCACACAAATCCGAAATTTGGCGGGCTACGCGAAACAAGCCGGATTTACACTATCAAGGTACCCAAATTCGGGTTTTTCAGGACTTTTCAGCGTCCGTCTCTGCTGCCAGGCATGGTTTTGTCCCTCTCTGCACGACCTTGCACAGTAAGGGGATAAAATTTTCCTTGATGTTCCCTGCACGTCTGAAAATCTGGTATGCGGACAAAGTACATCTATTTGAGACCCCGGAGCTGGCCCAGGCGTTTATGGACACTATGAATAAATAATTAGCCTTTGCACCCGGCGGTCGTGGAGCCGCGTTCTCCTTGATTTCCCTGATTTCGCGGGGACCGAGGGGTTGCCCTTCCTGTTCTTTTTCTTGGAGCTCATGGGCCTTTAACCCTGCGACGGACTACTGGGCTTTTTGTGGACTACTTCAGCTATGGACCATCGCGAATCAATGGAAGTGCATATTTGGTATACCGACTCATCTGGGACTTTTTTTACAGGTTCCATTTATTTTTCTCTCTCCCTTTGAGTTGGCTGATCTGGTTTTTTTTTACAGATCTCGCTCTCTTGACATTGTGTAGTTTGCCCATTGACCTTTTTTTCTCTCTCTCTTTCTTCGGTTGTGCTTTTGATGCCCATAGAGGCCTACCTGGACCAGGAGGGGTTTTCTTCTATAGTTCCCTTTTTTACCATTGTTGGTAGTCGTGCCCCTCCTTGTGCTGAGGATGCGGCGCTCCTGTGGGGCCTTTTGAAGATGGAGACTGTTTCTTGTACCAATGTTTTTTTTGTTTTTTTTTCCTACTTTACTGTTTTTTGCGATATACCGCTTTACCTCTGGTGCCAGTGCGATGATTGTGTGTAGTTGTGTTTGGTTATACATGCCTGTTCTTTACATTTTCAAGTTCTCTTTTGTGGTGCACTGCTGGTTTGTGTCCGCACATTTCTTTCTCGTAAGGGTGGGTTCCCGGACTCATCAATACTGGATCCTCGTGTCTTCCTTAGCAGGAGACATTAGATGGGGACTGGGTAAGGGGAAGATGGGGCTGGGGGGATATTGGGAACATCGGAGGGGGGGGGAATTCAAGGGCGGGGTGTGGGGAGGGGGAGGGACGGGGAGGGGGACTGGGTTTTTTGGGAGCGGGGGAGGGGGGCAATCCGGATAACATATCAGTTTGGATGGGCGGATGGGATGGGCTTTAGGCGCAACCATAATGGCTTGGCTGGTTCGATGGGTACCTGGTGGTTGGTGGCGGTGGCTCCAGCTGGGAGGGCCTCTGCCGCCCTTATTACTCTGACCGATTGTGACATACTTTACTCTGTTCTGTGGAATGAGTAATTCCACTAAATTTCTCTCGTGGAATGTGTGCGGCCTCCACTCCCCTATTAAACGCACCAAAGTCCTCTCTCACTTGAAAAAACAGTCATTGGCGGTGGCCTTCTTGCAAGAGACCCACCTTACAGACGCTGAGCACGAAAAACTTAGGCGCACGTGGGTGGGGGAGGTGAGATACGCCTCAGCTACTTCCAAATCAGCGGGCGTGGCGATTCTTTTTCGTAAGCAACTCCCCATTGTAATAAACAAGGAAATAAAAGATCCCCAGGGGCGCTACTTGATTTTGGTAACTGAACTTTATAATCAAACGGTAGTGCTCTGCAATTTGTATGCCCCCAACACTTATGATCCTGGGTTCTATCGCAGTTTGTATGCCCATTTAATTCCATATTTGTCTGATATTTTAATTCTTGGGGGTGACTTTAATACCATACGGGACCCGCAATTGGATGCTTCTCAAGGGCGCCGGTGGGATGCGGGAGTCGGCAGGGGCCCTGCGCTGTTGGAATCGCGTCTCCATTTAATGGATGTTTGGCGGGACCTGCATCCCACTGAGCGTGATTTTACACATCTCTCCAGGGCACATTCCTCTTTCTCACGCATAGACTACTTCCTTGTGAGTACCCATGCATTTCATAAGGTTGTCGAGGCGGGAATTGAGAGTATTGTGATATCAGACCATGCCCCTGTGTGGGTGGAAATGGGTTTCCTATCTCCTTTCACCTCTCCTAAGCTTTGGCGTTACCCCTACTTTCTCGTCCAGGACGAGAAATTTAAAGAGTTCCTTTTAGCAAAATGGACAGACTATACGGCCAATAACTTGCTTCATGAGTCCAACCCCGTGTTATTTTGGAATGCGGCCAAGGCGGTGCTGCGTGGTGAAATCATATCTTATGTCTCTCACCACCGGAAAACCCTTAATCGTCGCATTATGGTTCTTAATGCCCAGGTGCGCCTTGCTAGAACCCAGTTGATTCGTGCCCAATCCGAGGAGACAAGAGCGTCCTATTTGTCCAAACAGCATGCTCTTAATTCCCTTCTACACCAGAGGGCAAAGAAGAGCCTTCTTTACTATAAATTTAAACTCTATCAGTACAGTAATAAGACCGGGAGAATGATGTCTAACCTTATTAAGTCCTCGGGGGTCAGTAGATTTATCCCTGCGCTGCGTAGCTCCCCAGCTGTGGTGGTCAGAGATACACCCTCTATATTAACATGTTTTCGAGATTTTTATGCTTCCCTTTATACTTCTGATGGGTGGAACCAGGAGGCTTGTCAGCAGTTTTGTGATCTAGTGTCCCTCCCTCATCTGACCCGGGATCAATGTACTATGCTGAATGCCCCCATTTCAGAGGCGGAGATACGTTTGGCCATCCAAAGATCAAAAAATTTTAAAGCCCCGGGGCCCGACGGGTTCACAGCGGAGTTTTTTAAATTATTGGCAGACCAGGTGTCCAAACCGTTGTCTTTGATGTTCTCCGCCTTGGTGGCCCAAGGTTCTTTCCCCGATCATGCAAATTTGGCGCATATTACTCTGATTCCAAAGGCTGGTAAGGATCCCCTATTGCCGGAGTCTTACCGCCCGATTTCTTTACTTAACTATGATCACAAGCTGCTGGCTAAAATCTTGGCGGACAGACTGGCTGTTTATCTTCCTGCTCTGGTGGGGACACATCAGGCGGGGTTTGTCCGTCACCGTTACGCGCTTAATAATATCCGCAAAGTTTTAAGTGCCATGACGATGAGTCAATGGATGTCCCACTCATACCTGGCCATCAGCTTCGACGCCGAAAAAGCGTTCGATAGGGTGGAGTGGGATTATCTGTTTTATGTATTGAAGCGTCTGGGTTTTGGCGGTTTTTTTCTACAGGCTATTCAACTACTTTACAGTGAGCCAAAAGCTTGTATCCTGGCTAATGGGGCGCGGTCGGCTCCCTTTCCGGTGGGCAGGGGTACTCGACAGGGCTGTCCTCTTTCTCCTCTTTTATTTCTTTTACAATTAGAGCCCCTGTTACTTGCCATTAATGGGTCTCGAGAGATTCGAGGCATTCGTATGGGGGATGATATTTTTAAGCAGGTTGCCTTTGCTGACGATCTCTTGGTCTTTATCACTAACCCTCACACGTCTTTACCCCCTTTGCTGCGATTGATTCAGGATTTTGGGAGGTTTTCTGGGTTTCGGCTTAATAAGTCCAAGTCTCTGGTGTTGTCTTACCCTAGCACTCTGAGGGATACCTGGTTGGGCCCCTTCCCTTTACAGTGGGCGGGCGGTGACCTCCGATATTTGGGAGTTTACCTTCCAGGGAACCCAGACCGAGTATACCAGGCCAATGTGCCTCGCTTGCTTCATCAGACCCAAACCACTTTGAAAACCTGGGGGACCCTGCCCCTCTCGGTTACGGGGCGTGTCTCGCTTTTCAAAATGACCATATTGCCGAAATGGCTTTACCTTTTGCAGAATGTACCTCTGCTATTGAAACGTAAAGATTTGGCCGTTTTGGAGCGTTCATTGCGCTCGTTCTTATGGCGGGGCGGGAAATCTAGACTTCCTCTAAGGTGGCTACAAAATCCTTGGGGGATGGGTGGTTTGGGTGTGCCCGATCTCGCTCGTTACAATTTAGCCTGCAATTTGCGGCTCATACGTAATTGGCTGCTAGGGACCTCCCATTATGCGTCCCTGTCGGTGGACCAAGCTCTTTTGCATCCGCTGGCCCCGGCTTATGTGCTGCAGGCGAGTTCGGGCCGCCTTCCTGCCATTGTGTCCCAGACTGCTCTCGTTCGGCCTCTTAGGCTTACTTGGCTACGTCTTACCAGGCTTCTACAAGTTCCCTCGATATGTGCTTACTTTTTACCCCTGGGGGGGAATGTCGATTTCCCCGCGGGGTCTCAGTCGGTTATGTTTAAGGTGTGGGTGTCCAAAGATATTACTCACTTGGGGCATCTGTGGACTCGTGAAGGGGAATTTATGCAGTTCTCGGTTTTCCGAGACTTGTATCACCTGGGGGCTACTCATATTTTTCCATACCTGCAAGTCCGCCACTATGTGAATACTTTGCCAGCGGCTGCTAAGGAGCTTACACTGTTCATTACCCTAGATAGTCTTTTTCATTTTGAGCAGACCAGGGCCCCTTCACTATCTAGTTATTATAAATTCTTGCAGCACCGGCTTAGGTTGGATGTATGCTCCTATCTAGTGGAGCGGTGGAATAGGGATGGGGACTTTTGTCTTACGAGCCTTATTTTACGCAACTGTTTTCGGCGCCTCACCAGGATCTCCGCTAATATGTACTTTAGGGAAATGCAGTTTAAATTTTTAAGTCGGGCGTACATATCTCCCCAGATGGCGTACAATTCCTCTATAGCTGTTTCATCTTCTTGTGTCCGCTGTCCTGGGACAGTGGGTACGCTGTCCCATGTTTTTTGGACGTGCCCGTCGGTTCGCAAATTTTGGCGAAAGATAGCGGACTATATGGCAGATTTATTGGATGTGGCCCTGCCTTTCTCACCCCTGTGGTTTTTATTTGGCTGTGTTTCCCCCATAAGAGTTCGAGATCCTGGTGCGCGCCTGTTATTACAAAAAGCTGGTTTGGTGGGGAAGAAAACCATTTTGTTGCTTTGGCGTTCCCCGGAGCCCCCATCCTTCTGGGGGTGGAGGAATCATCTGCATGCCATGATGACCATGGAGAGTATGGCGGCTCGGGGCTCTCCGCGACGACGTCACCTATTCTCAAGCATTTGGAATTCCTACCTTCAACGGCTGCCTCCCCGGGCGCGTAGCCTTGCGCTGAATGATTGAGTGGGCGCTGGATGATGGAGTGGGGACTGCTATCTTTCCCGCGGACCTGCCTGATGATTCGGATTTTTTGCCTGGCCACTCCGTCTGTCTTCAATGTTGTGGACTATAGAGGATTGCAGGGGGGGATGGGTTGGGGGGGAGGAATAGGGGGGGAGGGAGATTTTGTAATTGGGGGGGGGGAGAAAAGTTGTATATGTTTGTTGGTTTGACTAACCTTGGGAGGGCTCAGGAAACACCCTCTTTACTCTGTTTTTTTTGTAAAACCAATAAAAATTGTTTGAACATAAATTCATAAATTCTCCTCGTTATACATTGAAGGTTCAAAAATATTATTACTCTATATTTTTAATGCTATTATTGCCCTTACACATTTATCTCCACTACAATCTATTCCTAAATTTAGCTGTGCATCTTATCTTTCGCCAAAGTCGCTATACCCATATAACCCCTCTTCTGAAGTCCCTGCATTAGTTCCCTATCTGTTCCTGCATACCGTTCAAGCTCCTCTTACTCACCTACAGCGCCTTCACTCTATAGCTCCTCACTACCTCTCCTCTCTTATCTCTCTCTTCACCACTCCTCGTGCACTCCACTCATCAGACAAGTCATTCGTATCTATGTCCTTCTGCTCTACTGCCAATTCTTGACTCTGTGCTTTCCACCTGGCTGCACCATATGCTTGGAATATACCTCCTGATCTGGTACATTATGTTCCCTTCTCTCGCCTTGTTTAAATCCCAAATAAAAACCCACTTTTTGAGACTCCTTGTAAATGTTCAGCCTGATTCTCCATTTTCTTCCTCATTAACTATCTAATTTTAACCATTGTCTTACTATATGTAACTCACCAAGTCTCTTGCCTTGTATGTTTGACTTGATTAGATTGTAAACTCTATTGAGCAGGGACTGCATACGTCGAGTAGCACTATAGAAATATTGTTGTCGTCATAGTAGTAGTAGTAGAAGAAGAGCAAGCTCAGGGGTGGGTGAATAGAGAGGTAGGGATGGAGGGCTTTTAACTGTTGAGAATATCAGCAACTACAAATTCTCTTTCACATGTTCTTATTGGGAGCTTTTCTATTCCACTGTGGAACATAACAATCAGTATTCCAATATATGCTTAAAGACTTGCAGGAAGATACTAGTCTTATGGCTATTGGATTGCTACAATCAGCCCCTCCCTACACACAAGGCTAATTACAAAGTTAGGGGTTATTTGTTTTTTCTCTGCCTTTTTTTTTTTTTTTATTAAAGCCACAATACAGTCTTTTGCCCTTTTTTCTTTATTTAATTAAAGCAGCCCTCCCTCAATAAAGGCTCACAATAATGGAAATATAGACAAAGGTTATACTTAGCTCCAGATATTTTAAATAAGAAAAAAATTCCACTTAGCTTTTAGATGCCTCTCACAGGAAAACCTGTAGACAGTAAAAAAAAAACGGCAGCATCCTATCCCAACTGCAAAGTGCTGATGAAAGGGTCAATTCCAATTACCATTTTGGGTTTACACAGGATATTTATCTAGTATAGCAAACTTAAAATTGTGTAGATTTCTCTCATCTTTAGTCATACATACTGGGTCTTGCGGGTTTTTCAGGTGCGGCTTCTGTAGTGCGTAGTGCTAGGGGAGAGGGAAAAATGGCAGGCTCCGTGAATAATGAAGTATGCATAGTAGGTGGAATTTAACATGACACATTACTTTTTATTCGCCACTTTTGAGAAACTGAGATCATACCCAACATATCCTGGCTTCAGAATAAAATTCCTTCCTGCCAAGGTAAGCACAAAACAAACCCATTTAGAAACATTTGACGCTACAGTCTAGCATTATTCTCAATGATATCAAATATGCCTTTTTAAACTAATTTTCTCTATGTTTGAGAGAAAATATATTTGAGTTTATTTAGCCTAGAAAAGTGAATACCGAGGGGGGGGATTTGATTACAACTTTTAAATACTGGAAAGGGAATTATAATGAGGGTGACAGTTGTTTTTCATCTGCACTGAACATAGCACTAGAAGAAATGGCTTAAATTGCAACAGGGGAGATTTAGGTCAGATATAAGAGAGTTCTGCAGGAGACCAATGTACAAACATGTGCTAACATGGGCAAATTGGCCTATCAGGGGATCGGGCATGCCCCGGTGGGCCGGCCGGCCTGGTCACATGGTCTCCCACAGCTCCTGCCCAGCCTATTTTTACAATCGCCAGATTCCAGGCACCAAGGAGCTGTTCACGGGAGCTGCGGACAATTTCTGCCGGCTCTGTCTTACAATTTTGCACCATGCCTGGCCCTTGCCTAATTGTAGAACTGCGGGCTGGGCATGGTGCAAAATTGCAAGGCAGCGCTGGCAGAAAGTTTCCCCGGCTCCCACAGTCTTCAAGCAAGCAATAGAAGGCCCAGAAAGGCCGTCGGAACCGACCCTCCCAACTGCAGCTGAGAAAAAGGCCCAGAGGAGCTACTGACACTAACTCTCCTGCCAGTGACCAACGAAAAAACCCAACGGGGCCAACGGCAAAAGCCTTCCCACCCACGGCAGAAGAAAGAAGGAACCAGCAAGGCTGAAGAAGAAGCTTGGTGGGACGGGGCCGGCACATGCCTCCCACAGGAATTTTAACTACAAAGGACCTATAGGGCTGCCGACACTGTTGCCCCTGCCCGTAGTTAAAGAAGAGACCTACTCCCAGCAGTAGCTTAATACAAAGGCCCCGCACGTCCTCTGGCACCTGCAGCAGAAGAAGAGGCCTGGATTGCGAAAGAGCCAGTGTATTAGTGTGTGTAAGAGGGGGGGGGGGGGGAGAGCAAGTAAGAGTGTGTATGTATATGAGAAGAAAAAAGATCCAGTGTGTGTGTGTGTATCTGTGTATGAGGGGGAGAGAAACAATGCATGTGAGTCTGCGTATGAGGGAGAGAGCCAGTGAGTGTTATTGTGTCTGTGTATGAGGAGAAGAGAACCAGTTAGTGTTAGAGCGTCTGTGTATGAGGAAGAGAGAGCCTGTGTGTGTATGTGTGTGAAACCCCACACACAAGAGACAGAGGTTTGAGCATGCTAGTATTGACTACTGAAGTGAACTTCAGCAGAGAAAAAAAAGGGAGCACAATGCAACTATGTAACTTGAGCCACTAGCCCAGGAAATTGAAGAGTGTCAGACCCCTTAATGTGAAGGTACTTAAATGACCATTGAATAGGTGACACAGAGATTCAGGTAGGGAATTTGCATGTCACAGCCACCTGGGCTTCTGCTGGTAATTTTGTAAGAAATATCACAAAAAAAAAAAAAAAAAATCAGAGGATTCAAACTCCTAAATTACAGAACCATGACTGGGAAAAAGATTTATGAGAGAAATGTACTGGAAAACAGTCCTAGGAAGCAAACAGATTTTCACCTTGACTAACAAGAGTATTCAGACACATGGGTACCGAACTCCTAGACAACAGCAGGAATGGCCAGGCAGAATAGAAGGGTTTGCACATTGTCTTTTTCTGTGGTCCTGCCTGGATCTTGGCTTTTTGGCTGAGAGGTGACCCATACAGGGTCAGACAACAGATAAAGCAAAAGCCAGACTGAGAGAAGGTAACTTATCCAGGCTGGGTAACAGCATATGACTGGCCATGAGCTTAGAGAAGCTAAAATCACTGAAAGCTGAGACTGTGAAGGGCCAGAACCACTGAACACTAACACAACCATGAACCTAGTGGAACTATAAACCCAAGCCAGGGAAAACCTTTCTACCAAGGGAGGAGAACTGAAGTAGGGCTGGAGGTGGAGTGGGTCCCCCTTTAATGAAGGGACCCCAGCAGCAGATCTGGAGATCAAGCAGCCCCCCTATCAAGCGGACCCCCTTGAGCAAGGGGACCCCAGCGGCAGTCCAGAAGGCAGAGTCAGGTCCCCCAGGAGGGTGTGGATGCCAGAGGCAGTTTGGGAGGCAGAATGCGGTTCCCCAGGAGGATGTGGACCCCAGTGTAAGATTGTGAAAGAGCCAGTGTATTAGTGTGTGTAAGAGGCGGGGAGAGCAAGTGGCAGATCCAGAGGTGGAGTGGTCCCCCTTGAGCAAGGGGACCCCAGCAGCAGTCTGGGAGGCAGAGTCATGTCCCCCAGGAGGGCATAAACCCTAGAGGCAGTTAGGGAGGTGGAGTCGGGTACCCAGGAGGGTGTGTACCCCAGCAATAGACCAGGAGGCAGAGTTGGGTCCCCCAGGTGGGCATGGACCCCAGCATTAGCATAGATCTTTCAGCAGAGCAGAAGGAGATGTTTAGATACAACAGACCCTACCCAGGCCAACACTACTCACCAGCCCAGTTGCATCTTTTCACATGAGTGAGATTTGGGATAAAGGGGGAGGATAATAATAATACTTGAGTAAATGGAAATGCAAGAGGTCCCTTCTATTCTATTTGGTGGTATACCATGGGGGCCAACAACCCAAAATTCCAAATAGTAAATGCTCTTGCTAACTTGTAGAATAGTTGTGTAGACTGAGACTATTAACCACAAGTAGATAAGTGTGCTGTTTGGCATCCTATTAGCCATGTACATAGTCATGTAGAAATGTATATGCTTGTATAGTCTAATAAACCTGTATATATTTGTACATACTGCCTGCCTTGTTCCCAGTCCCATTTGTTTTCCTGGGGTGAAGGGAGGGAAATACCACCCACTAACACCTTCTTCCAGGCGTCAAGAACATGATGATCTTCAGAGTCTGCCCTAGGGGGCTCCCACCAGGTCAGTCCCAGACACAGGGACACCCCGCAAGTTAAGCGGTCAAGGGGGCGTTACATGTGTATATGAGAGAGATTGAGAGTGAACATGTACAGTATGATTGTGTTTGAGAGAATGAACATGTGTGTGTGTTTGTGAGAAGATAGTATATTCGCCCTCCTCCTCCCCTTCTAATCCATGACAATTTCAGGGTGACTGAGCTATTTGATATCTGCAGCTTTGAAATATTTTGTTATTTTTGGAAAATTAATAAACATTTTAATGAGCTTTTTATATTATTGGATGTTCTAAATATTATCTATTTTGAAATATTCTTTTTATTAGTATGGTTGACTTTTTTTTTAATTCTGCATGTGTGACCAAGGTGAAGTATTCTGCTAACCTGTAGTTTCTGTGTGTGGATCTATAGCAGAAGGAGGTGTATTGGTGTTTTAGGGTCTGATGTTATATTTACAGTTTTTCTTTTTTATAAGCAGAGCTGTTACAATTTGAGTCTGACAGTTAGTATGTTATTGTATGGCAGGAGCACTTTTTTGCAGGATTTTGGATTATATAATGTTCCTGGTACTGGAGGGAAGTGTTATTGCTGTTAATGAGGTGGCATCATCATTTGAATATTTATTTTTGTATGGTGAATGGTAAAGGGAAATGTCCTAGTTAAGCAGTTATTTCTGACTCTGGAATTAAGCCTATCAATTCAAGCTGCTGGTGACTCTGGAACACAGCATTGTTGTATTGCCACCTGCTCTTCCAATGAAAATAGAAAATGTACTTGTTATGCTTCCCAGCCGCGCCAGCACCATGGCCGGTCTCGCTCACCTCACGCTTCCATCCACCAGCTCTGGCTCCCCCTCGTTGGCATCCGCGGCCAACTCCAATCGCCTGCGGCGCTCCCAGGCGTCCCCAGGCCCGTCGGGGCCTTCCAGCTCTCAGCGCTCCTCACGTTGGGGCTCGGCGTCCTCCATGGCATTGGCCCCGCCCCTAGGCACACGTGCACGGGCCACGCTTCCCTTTAAAGGGCCCAGCACGGGAACTCAGTCTGCGGCGCCCGGAGATGACATCACATAGCCCTGGTAAATAAGGCGAGGCTCTTCCCCCAGAGCCTCGCCTTGGCAATCGGGTCGACACCGTTGGTGTGTTAGTTTGCCTCCGTGTTTCCAGTGTCTCCTGTTCCAGTCTCTCCAGTCCCAGCATCTCCGTATTCCTGTATCCTTCCTAGGTAGTACCTATCCGGACTGACTTTTGGTACTGACCTCTGCCTGCCTGACCATTCTTTTGCTTGCCGCCTGGAACTGACCACTGCCTGCCTGACCACTCTATTGTCTGCCACATGGAACCGACCCTCACTTGCCTCAGCTTCGCACAGACTGATCCTGGTATTGACCCCTACTTTGGCTGACCTCTCTTGGACTGATACTCTGACTCTGACCCTTGAGCTTCACTCAGACACCCTCTTCTGGCCTCCTGTGACCTTTGAGCCAACCTGCTTGGAAACCAACCGCTAGACCTACAGGCGCTGCCGGCCTCATCCGGAGGACCTCCTTGAACTGTTGCCTCCCTGAGGTCTCTGGAGCTTCCGGTTCAGGTCTAGCTCATCCATTCTGCATCAGCCACGCACCCTTGCTCGAGGTAGGCACACCTCTCCGATACCTCTCCGGGAGACCATCTGAGGCCCACCTAAGTCCAGCCAGTCTGGGTACCCAAGCGCTCAACCTGCGGAAACCCCGGACTGTTATTGGTGAAGCTCCAGCTAGCCTCTGTCTCCTAGTGTGCTCCGCCTCTTGGTGGCAGGCACTCTCTGGGTCCGACTAGAGGGCCGTACCAATCCTGCACCAGGCCAAGGGTCCACCTCCAGCGCAACAGTACTCAGACTAGTAGGTTTCTTGCTGATTGAAAATGTTTACTGAAATTTTATATATGATATATTAAGTATTTAAAATTTGCACTATATTACGATGTTGGGACTTTCTATATTTTTTGTCTTTTTTTCCATAATTTACTTACAGTTAAGTGGTCAAGAAGGGTGTGTGTATCTATCTATCTATATATATATACAGTATATATATATGTATACAGTATATATATATATATATATACACACACAGCTCCTCTCTATCCCTCACCCTCTTTAATATCTACCTATTGCCTCTCTGCCAGCTACTCACAAACCTCAACCTAACTCACTATTTATATGCTGACGACGTTCAGATCCTCATCCCTATAAAAGAATCCCTTCCAAAGACGCTCTCCTTCTGGGAAAACTGCCTCAAGTCCATCAACCACCTACTCACCAGCCTGAACCTGGTCCTCAATGCAGCCAAAACAGAAATTCTTCTCATCTCCACCGACCATTCTACCAGCCACGATCAGACAACCTCTATTCCTCAGACCACTCAAGTTAGAGATTTAGGAGTCACCATTGATAACCATTTAAACCTAAAAAAATCAATCAACAATATTACGAAGGATTGTTTCTTTAAGCTACAAGTCATGAAAAGACTCAAACCCCTCCTCCACCTCCAGGACTTCAGAACAGTACTTCAGTCAACGATATTCTCCAAAACCGACTACTGCAATACTCTCCTTTTAGGACTCCCGATCTCTGCCACTAGACCACTACAGATGCTCCAGAACTCAGCAGCCAGGATATTAACCAACACTAACTGGAGAACTCACATCACCCCGATACTTAGAAACCTACACTGGTTACCTATTAAATACAGAATTTTGCACAAAGCACTCACCATTATCCACAAATCCATACACAACCAACTTCCTTTAGACCTTCAGTTACCACTCAAACTATACACATCTGCAAGACCCATCAGAGCGGCACACAAAGGAACCCTTCAAGTTCCCCCAACTAAATCCACTCGACTAACCTCCACGAAAGAACGGGCACTTTCCACAGCTGGCCCCATCATCTGGAACAACCTGCCGACTGATCTAAGACTGGAACCCTGCCTGACTACCTTCCGTAAAAAACTCAAGACTTGGCTTTTTGTCCTAGCCTTCCCCTAAACATAACATCGCAACAGTGCTTGCATTTAGCTCAATAGACTAAATGCCCAACCCAGTAATTGTATATTCATTCATGTTCATTCTCCAGTTTTGCTGTCCTTTATTTCCTGGCTACCCTAGCCTCCAAGTTCATTCTCCCTGTTATTTGTACCTGCGCTTCGGCCTTCTTGTTATATGGTTTTTGTTAAGTTAACCCCTAAGTTTGATGTAAACCGGCCTGATATGAAGCTTGTCATGAAGTTCGGTATAGAAAAATGTTAAATAAATAAAATAAATAAATAAATATATATATATATACATACATACATACATACAGGGCCTGATTTTCAAAAGCATTTACACGCTTAAGACTGGGTTTTACACATGTAAATGCACTTTATCCGAGTAAGTGGACTTTTGAAAATTGCTACGATATATGCCATTGAATTGTCCATAGAATTTACCCACATAAGTGCACTTTATGCATGTAAATGGCTTTTGAAAATTGCTACAATAATATGTTACATTTACGCACACAACTCCTTTGAAAATTCACCCGACACTGTATACATTTTTGCATGTGCAATTGTATACCCATGGGCTAGTATGGATAAAAATCCTCCGGGCCGATAGTTTCCCACAATCCGCCCCTATGCGCTAAAACTTCACAAGCAGTGTGCATTAAAGGTGCACACAATCTGGTTTATATGTATCAATAGTTCTTTTAACTCATATTAACTAGCTCATGAGAGTTTTAAAATAAAAACCTATGCTAATGAGATGCAGAACAGCTCATTATCTATTAGCACATAGAAAAATAACTTGACTTAAAACTTGCAAAAGTGAATATAGATCCATAAATACAAAAACTTTACTATCCATGTTAAAGTGATAACTTTAACACTAGTACTTTAATGCAAAACTCATTTGTGTCATTAGCATAGACCCTGAAAATGAGCTAATTAATATGCATTAATGGCCAATAGACACACTTTACGATGTTGGTCTCTAGGTATGAGGTTAGTTAGATTCAGGTACACACTGCTTAGGAAGGTGGTGGCTGAATCTGTCCCTGGAAGATTTTAGAGCAGATTAGACAAACATCTGCATGGGAGGGTTAGGTACAATGGATCCCAGCTGGAGACAGAGGAATGGATAAGATCAGTGATCCCATTTTTTTTTTTTTTAATTTGGCCTCCAACTCAGCCCTCAAGGCCCACCCAACAGGTTGTTTTAAGTCTTCCATGAGGTTTATTTGCATACTCTGGAAACCATTTCAATATAATTGTCTTTTGAGTTGGCTACCACATGATTCAAAAGGCATAATGGATATAAATATAACACTACCTTCAGTTAGTTTATCAGCCACTAAGGCAGTACTTTTTGCTTCATCTTCAGGTTTGGTTACCACCAGAGAAGTCAATGGTGTCACAAAATTGTACTTAAGAGAAAGCTCTGTTGCTTTGGTCTTTAGATTTTCTTTTTCATCCCCTTCAGCTGCAAAACTGTAAACAAAACTAAGAGTAAAACTTTTCATGATCGAAGTACAGAATGGTGAAATACGCAGCCACCATATATCACTTCCAGATACTGTGGCACCATATGCTAAAGCAAAATAATCTGAAGGATCTAACTTTATTTGACAGCTACTTCTGTTCCCCTCCTCCCCCTACTGGAGTCGATGCCATTATGGTAGGCAAGACTGCTGCAGGCATTGGAGAACTACTGGAGGTCTCTAAGCCATGCAGTCTAGAAAACTGATGAACTGGAAAGTGGCACTGACATTACATTATCTTAAACAAGGGTGAGAGGTACGGAGCTCTGTTTACTTTCACAGGCCAACGCAATAAGAAGAGCACAAAAAACAGGCACTCATATTGCGCGCCCAATTGTTTAACTCATCCATATCCTCTGTGGGCCTGATGAAATATTCTAATGAGAGAGAAATCAAAGCGGCATATAAAAAGGGCACGCTAGGGAGAAATGTGCATTTCTGGCACTCAAAAGTATACTGCATCGGGCACAAGGACATCTAAATTGTGCGTTCCTAGTAAAAGTGCCTGGCTTACATTAGTTACAGAAATCTGCACTGCTTGCTTGGGAATTCCCCACAGTTTTTTAAGGTGTCCTTTAGCTAATTATTATGCTCCGAGCCTCTAATCCATGTATACATTTTTTTATTTTTTATTCTAAGCCCAAATAACTAAATCTTATACTGAGCTCTGTAAACAACCCTACCCTACAAGGGGCACATCTATCACAACACAGAGGACCACATTTGTTATGCTTCTCATGAGCCCTTGACTGTGAGTAAACTTTACTCCAGCTCCAGAGCTGGGGTTAATTTTCTGGCGTAAAAAAATGTGCGTTGGAGGCCCAGCCTTTGGGCGCACTTTCCTGTAGAGGGTGATAATAGCTAATGTCTTTGTTTGCATGCAATTTAAATGCAATGGGCACTATCCAATATGCTTTGGTTAGGGTGCACGTTTTAGACAACTAATTTCCTTGCTGCATTGGACACTATTATTGCAGGTCTAAAACGTGCACCCACCTGCAAGTAAACCCATGCGCTAGGCTGGGCATACCTTATTGCCTCGGCCTATCAGTGTGCTGTCATATTTAAGGATGCATAGCCCTGGTTCCAAAAAACTAGAAAACTGGCAAAACAACATTTAAATTAAAAAAAAAATTGAAATAAGCATAAGGAATAGGATAAACAGTGACACAGAAACCAGAAAGGTTAATATTTTGAAGGGACTATCTATTAACACGTCTGCAAATAGATTAGTTGTGATTAATAAGCAGTGACGTGTTGCATTGATTGAAGTGCTCTTAGTGGCCTCTATTTAGATTATCTAATGACAAAAAGGGGCCTCTTACCTAGTGGAGCAGACAGGTGAGAGACCTTTGTTACAAATAAATATTAGTAACATTGAGAGCCCCATTGATAAGTAATCAACAGTGCATAACTTGTGATTTTCAGAGAGTCAGGGTTCAGTTATAAGAATATATTTGTCAACTTTCCTCCCTGTAGTAGGGAGACTCTAGGGGTTTTTGGGTCATACCGAGATCCATATTCAGAAGCCTTTAGCCGGATAACTGTTGCAACCGTCGCCGCCAGATGGCTTCACTCCGCCTACCTTTATTTTTCTGCGACTCCTCCTGCTCCCTGTGGACTTCTGGCTGCCACGGTGTCTGCCCGCCGTCCTCTCTGGCATCCCCAGGCTGGCTTGGCACTGCTTCCCGCCATGCTCCTCAGGTACCTTAGGGCGCGCGCGACGCACGGCCCTCATTCTTATTTCCTCTATGGCGCGAACCTCAGGGGCGTCCCCCTGTGATGACGTCACGCTGCCTGGATATTTAAGCCTGCTGTTTATTGCTAGCCGTTGAGTTAGCAAGGGATTTCCTACGGATGGGATTCGCTCTCCGTACCCAGCTACTCTGCCTCCAACTTCTATTGAACTCTTTTCTGCTAACGGGGTACCCGCTCCTCGGGGGCCTCTCTGCTTCTTTCAGGTCACTACCAGGAACCGGTACTTGCTCCTCGAGGGCCCATGTTCCCTGACTCACTGCCTGTGTCCATCTCATCTTCTACTTGGAAGAATTCGCTACAGACACCATCTGTGAGTTCTACTACCATCTACTCCTCAGAGCTGTTTCCCTGGAACCAGGTACTCGCTCCTCGAGGGCCTGCCTCCGTTCCAGCGCCAGTGCCATCTCCTACGTGGAACTGCTGCGTGAGTACTTTGCCAATGAGTCTCTGCTCCCAGGGATCTGGTACTCGTTCCTCAAGGGCCAGCTCTTCCTATCTCGGGGCTTCTCCATACTGGGGACTCTGTGAATGTCTTATTGTACTCATTTTCTCAGTTCTTTTCACTACAGCACTGCTACCGGAGGAACCGCTGTTCCAGCGCCCTGAGGAATACTAGCCCAGCCGGGCTCCATCGTCTACTCACTACCGCCACCTCTGGTGGCTTCACAAACTGTCTAAATAAAAGATATAATCTGTGTTTGTGTGTCCAGAGCTGAGCCTGACCTGTGGCCTCTCACGGGACTTCCCCCCCCCCGTGGGCGTGGTCAGCTGCCACAGTGTTCAAGGGTCCACCCAAACCCTACAAAACATAACAATAACTCAGAAGTTATCCGGCTAAATGAAGATTTGGGCACATATCCGGCAAAATTCTAACTGGATAATAGTCACGCGGTTAGAATCTAGCCAGATAAGTTAGGGGTGTTCTGAGGGCATACGTTATCCATAAGTTGCATAAGTTATCCAGCTAACTCTGGTTGGCCCATAGACCTGTCTAAAGTTAGCCAAGTTAGCCAGATAAGTTTATCCGGCTGACTCGCCAAGCTGCTTAGTGGCTGAATATGGATCTTGGTGTACCCAAATTTCCAGTCTGCCTCTTCCAAAATTACCTCGACCCCTATGCATTTCATGTAAGAGAATGTTCTTTTATCTACACTCTTTTGAGCTCTAAAATATCAGCATTACATCATGTGATATATGAGCACTCACCAAAGAATACCAAGAAACAATAACATTAAAAGTATTACTTTACAAATACATGCATTCTATACTACAGAGAGATTGTTTCTGAACTAACTATGACTATGTTTCTTGATAAGTTCTTGGTTTTGTCACCCTTAACTGCCTATGTTCGTTCATGGATTGCACCCACATTATGCCCAGTCCTCCTGCTGCAACTTACAGTTGTTCCAGTAGCTGCTGAACGGTTAGATAAGCCCAGAGCCTCTCTGTGTATTTGCCAAATATATACTGCTGGCGGAGTGTGTCTTCTACTTTCCCTTCCAGGCTAAAGTTGAGATGGCTTGTTGCCTGTTAACAACATTCATTAACTTTATTACTTCTATGTAGTATAATTCAAAAGCCACTTAGAGACGTATATCAAACGACAGACTTTAGATAATTCGTTAAGATCTCACTGCCTTCAGAAGAATCAGAGTGGCAGCAGAGGACTGTGCTCACTTGTGTGCTGATTCAGCTTACACTGAACTTAAACAGCTACACACAATTTTGCATGTTGTAATGGACTACATACATCCGCTTATTCGCTTAATGCCCTCACTTGCATGGGATTTCCATGTGAGGACGCTAAGCAGTACTCCCATTAAGGAATGCGTATTTTCTGCACGCAAAAATCCTTGCTGCATCGGGAGTAAGTTTTGCGCCCAGAAAATGCACGCTCAGGTGCAGGCAAAAAGGTGCATTCAACTGAAGGCACTTTTCTGCATCGGCCTGCAAGAGTGGGCCGGCCCTCCTCAAACATTTTTGCACTGATCATGGCTCATGTGCTGCAGCTGAGTTTTGATCTGACTCTAAGCTAGCCCAAGCTCTAGCTGTGTCTAGGAGCAGACAATGGAGCACATCATCAGCGACTGCCCCAACTGCAAATGTAAATTGGAGAAGTTTTTAAAGGAAAACAGTGAAGTAGCTACAATTTAGAGAAACGTGCTGTAGTAAATCATGAACTTAAACTGTTGCCATATTTATGGTCAGTAAGGAATTATTTTATTTCAGTACTGTGTAACGGGCAGAAATGCACAATGAGTGGATCTGTTTGGATTTTTTTTGGCCTTCCTTTGGATTATCATATAGGAATATTTGTTAGGAAATTAGAAGAAAGCTGGTCTTTCCTTCCTGGGGCCCTAGTGCATTACCTCTGCAATGTGACTGAATCCCAAAAGAAGGGAGCCTTGAACATGGGTTTCTGAAGAGTGCTGTGGCCTAGCTCCTGTTACTAACTCCAGAAGCAGAAACCTTACCATAAAGTGGGGGTCACTAGCATCTGTAGCACTGTTCTCCTACAGCCTTCACTAACAATTAGGGATGTGAATCGTTTTTTGACGATTTAAAATATCGTCCGATATATTTTAAATCGTCAAAAATCGTTAGAAGCGCGATACAATAGGAATTCCCCCGATTTATCGTCAAAAATCGTAAATCGGGGGAAGGGGGAGGGGAAGGGGAGGGCGGAAAAACCGGCACACTAAAACAACCCTAAAACCCACCCCGACCCTTTAAAATAAATCCCCCACCCTCCCGAACCCCCCCAAAATGCCTTAAATTACCTGGGGTCCAGAGCGGGGGTCCCGGTGTGATCTTTTACTCTCGGGCCTGCGGTGCGTTGTAGAAATGGCGCCGGCGCTACCTTTGACCTGTCATATGACAGGTCAATATGACAGGACAAAGGTAGCGCCGGCGCCATTTTGTTTTTTGTCCCCCGACGTCAGGAGCGTAGGAGATCGCTCCCGGACCCCCACTGGACCCCCAGGGACTTTTGGCCAGCTTGGGGGGGCCTCCTGACCCCCACAAGACTTGCCAAAAGTCCAGCGGGGGTCTGGAGCGATCTCCTACGCTCCTGACGTCGGTGCAAAATGGCGCCGGCCGTACGGCAACACAATTCGACTGCAGGAGGTCATTCCCGGACCCCCGCTGGACTTTTGGCAAGTCTTGTGGGGATCAGGAGGCCCCCCCAAGCTGGCCAAAAGTCCCTGGGGGTCCAGCGGGGGTCCGGGAACGACCTCCTGCAGTTGAATTGTGTTGCCGTACGGCCGGCGCCATTTTGCGCAAAATGGCGCTGGCCGTACGGCAAAACGATTCGAGTGCAGGAGGTCGCTCCCGGACCCCCGCTGGCTTTTGGCAAGTCTTGTGGGGGTCAGGAGGCCCCCCCAAGCTGGCCAAAAGTCCCTGGGGGTTCAGCGGGGGTCCGGGAGCGATCTCCTACGCTCCTGACGTCTGGGGACAAAAAACAAAATGGCGCCGGCGCTACCTTTGTCCTGTCATATGACAGGGCAAAGGTAGCGCCGGCGCCATTTCTACAACGCACCGCAGGCCCGAGAGTAAAAGATCACACCGGGACCTCCGCTCTGGACCCCAGGTAATTTAAGGCATTTTGGGGGGGTTCAGGAGGGTGGGGGATTTATTTTAAAGGGTCGGGGTGGGTTTTAGGGATGTTTTAGTGTGCTGGTTTTCCCGCCCTCCCCCGATTTACGATTTACACGATATTTACAAAAACAAAACCGCGACGATCCGATTCCCTCCCCCCCCAGCCGAAATCGATCGTTAAGACGATCGATCACACGATTCACATCTCTACTAACAATTGCTCAACCTTATGCAAATAAACAGCTTCTTACCCTCACACATTTAATTAGCATACCAGGGAATGCTCAGGATTTCACCTGGAGACTCAGGGAATTTGCATCAATTGCCCAGTCTCCAGGGAAACACTAGAAATCTTCGGGCGTTTCTTTTTAGAGCTCCAGCCACTCCCATTCAGGAAACCTGCATAGAACAGGAAGAGAAGGGCAAGTGTGGAACAGCCACTGCAGGCAGCATGTGGAGAGAAATTGGAGGAGGACTGCAACAGGCACACCAGCCTGCAGCTGTAATTACAGAACCTGGGACTCACTCAGTTAAGGGTAGAGTGAAGGTGCACAAATCAGAGAGCTGTGACTTATACAGGGTGGGAGTAACGAGAATGCTTGGGTCAGGAAGAATACTGGGATCATTCCCAGAGGAGGGAGGGGGAAGAACGAAAGCTGATATGCATCATTTCTCCCCTACCCTTCCACTAATCAACAGCAATATTAGAGTGACCACAACTCAAAAGTTCCCAGGTACGTCAATTAGTCATCTTCATGACCTCCGTAGAGCAAACACAATACTGTAAATCAGCAAACGAGGATGAAGGGCTGCAGATGCATCACTGGGAGTAAAATGCTGTTTACCCAGGGAAAGAAAGAGGACCACTGACTTGAAAAACAGTGACCTAAGCTAAAGAAGAATCTCACAGGCGCTCAACCCAAGAAGGGTGAAAAGTTCTTTACTGGAGCAGGTCTTAAACCGCCATGGCCCCGTGTGTGAATCAGCTTTACCCCCTGAAGGAAGCAGACGTATACAAAATGGCATTTGGGTTTCCATGTACCTGAGATGGATTTTTATTTGTGAAGATTTTAAGAGCGGTGAAAGTAAAGGACTTTAATGGCAATATTCAAAGCCATTTACCAAGGTAAATAGTGATTTCAGCACTTAGATCAGCTGTCTGAAAATGTGGCTAAACATACGCACATTAACCACATTTACAGAAGGCGTTTGGAGGGTGGGGAGCATGTTTAGGTCTGGAGGGAGGAAAATAATGCACAAAGGTTACATTTTCCATGAGAAAAAGAAGAGGTGGAAACGTCTGCAACTTTCAGAGAGAAAGTGTACGTGGGCCTTCTTTTAGAAAATGGGTGCAAAGTCCACAGGTAAACATATCTGCAGGCTTTGTCCTAATGTGGACACTTAGAAAATCTCCCCCTTTATTGGAAGGTGCGCCTTGTGGCTTTCTTCAGACAACTATCGGGATTTCTCGAGTCTCCTTCATGGGACGCAACTCTCTTCCAGCCCTAGCAGGGCTGGAAATTGTTCTCCTTACAGAAAACAGGATCAGTTTAGGTATTTATTTCCTTGTTTGATTTATAACTCGCCAAGCCTGTAAAATAAAACACCCTAGGCAAGGTACAACCAAACAAACACATAATTACGATGAACACACAACGGTAAGAAAGACTGGGGGAAAACTTTGAAAAGCCAGAGGTAGAATTAACTCGTTTCAGGTCTTAGCCACTAGAGGGGGCTCATTGCACACAGACACCTTCTCTTTTCATTAAAATTATGTAAACGCATCCCTCATACAGTGGTAGGTACCCCTTGAGCTGTCACTGCTGATGGCAGACTTATCAGATTGTTGTCCACAACACGTCCAGCCACCACGATTTCAGAGCCGCCGTAGTAATGCTTAAAACTCTGCTTGGTTACATCAGAAACTGCTGCCTCTGGATACTGCATCTGAATTCCTGAGAGGAGGGGTTTGGCAACCTCTTCATAAAATCCCTGTGTAAAAAAAAAAAAAAAAGATTACAACTGTGACACAATTGTGTCATTCCCCAGGGAACTGTTTTATTTTTTCACTGTGATGTGTATAGATAGAAACAATAATGGAATGTAAACACGAATCAACCAACCTCAAACCCTCTCTCACTAATTCCTGCTGAATATTTATCATACTATTACCATTCACAACTGTGTCATATTTATTCATTTGATTACCTATGTACCGTTTCATAGTCTTATTTTTTCACTTGCTATTCTAATGTATCAATAGGCTGAAATGTAAATATTGTGCTGTTCAATTTCTCCCCTTCCATCCCAAGTTTATTTTCCTTGTTTTTTGTAACTTTCCCTCTCCCTTTTTCTGATTCACTGTATTTAAAGTTCAAGGTTCTTATTGAAAATATTGTTTTTTACGTTATGTTATGCTTTACACTCCTTGTTATTTGTAAACCGGGTTGATGTGATGCCTATCATGAAACTCGGTATAACAAAAACAATAAATAAATAAAATAAAAATAACGGATGACAGCAGGAAAAGATCAATTGGCCCCTCCAGTCTGCCGAGTTATTCCTGACCAAACTGCAAGGACATAACCTCAGCCACCTCAGCTGTAGGAGCTTGAGTTCTTGGAGGATATCACTCCTCCCTCCATTCTCTGCTGACCTGGGTAGATGAGCAGGCAGGTTCCTACGCCTGATCTAACACCCAGGTCTGCCCCTCCGTTCCCTCCCAGCACCACCACCAATGTCTTCCCATCAAGCTTTGTAATCATCTAAATAGCTAACAAAGCTGGAGAGGCTGTTGCCTGAGTATCCGGCCTCCTATGTCCCCCTGACTTTGCTGGACGGCACCTGGGCACCACCAACCTGCCTGCACCCACTCGGCTGCTTTCCGGGGAGTTAGTCTGCTTAGTGCCAAGCAAGTTACCCCATGACCTGTTGTGTCACTAGTTTACATCTTCTTTGTCTGCCCCTTGTTTTCTCCTTTTCACTCACTTTCCTGGACAATACCCAGCCACCACCAAACCTGATCGGATTCTGCGGACTTGTAGACAGCTGGTTCCAACCTGGCCACGCCATGGCCTGCAGTATTGCTAGCTTGCACTTCCGTTGCCCTTTGGTTTTTTTTCTTATCACCTTTTCTCTCAAGGTAGCATGGATTGTTTACAGTTGTGCAACCTGTTCCTGCATTAGACTCTTAGATGTTTTTCCACTGGTAAACCCATGTCCACAATAAAAAAAAAAAAAGCATTAATATTATTGCCCTTCCTCTGCCACCTGCCTCCCCTCCTGCAAGCACAGCGTATGCTTTTACTTCTTTAAAAAACGCATCTGGGACAGGTCAGGGAGGGAAAGCTGCACAGAGATTGCATAATTAAGTCTCCGTGCATAATTTCCAGCACATACCAGCCAAATTTTCAAAGGGAAACTGCACAAGGAGTTACTTTACACTGCAAGCTCCACAGGAAGGCTCCTTATTGCCCTCTATAGCTGCCCCAGGCTTGTTTGAATTCTATCACAATATTGGTTTCTTTTTTTTTTTTTTTAATTTGGTAGATGTCCCCTTACTCTTTTGTATGTCCAGCTCATTCGGAACCAGGGCTGGGATTTAGCTGGGGGAAGAGGGAGACCATTATTTTATTCCCTCACCTCCTTTGCAATCACATGGGCTCTGAACCCAGCCACCCGGCGTCATCCTTAGCTAATGCTCATGACTTCCTCTCCCTACGGGGTTGGGAACGCTGCCACCGTCACAGCACCCCTAGCCCCGGCTGTGCCGGGGAGCAGAAAAACCAGCTTGGGAACGGAACTGAGATTCGGCCATGTGGCAGCGCGTAAGACTTTGCCACCCGAGTCGCCAGGCCAACCAACAGTTCTGGTTCATGCCATCTTTGTTCGTAGGTTATTCCAGGCCTCTGCCAGCTCCTCCGTAAAGCATTATTTTTCTCATTTTTCCTCTTAACCTTCCTCTCTCCATGACTCCTGGTCTCTGAAATTCCTTTTCCATGGAAACTTTCTCCTTCGTGTCATTTATTGGCATCCGTCAAATATTAGACTGCTTCCGTCATATCTCCCTTTCCCCTCTTTCCAGCAGTGCTTTTCAGTGCCTCAAGCCTTTCTTTGAGGAGTGGGTATTGCAGGACCTTTATCATTTTTGTAGCCCTTCTCTGAATCACTTCCAGCCTCTTGATGTGCTTACCAAGTTACAGTCTCCAGAACTGAATATAGCACTCAAAGTGGGACCTCACTGGTGACTTATACTGAGGAAATAGTGACATCTTTTTCCCTGCTGATGCCTCCACTTATGCAACCACGCATACCGTTAGATTTCCCTGGTGCTTTATTATGGGGTAACTTGATTATATTGATTGGTTATCTTTAGATCTTCTAAATCAATTACTACTCAGTTGCTTTCTTATTTAACATTTTCCAGTTCTTGTCCTTCTAAATGAAAAGTAGCAGTAGGGATGTGCAGCAAAAAAAATGTTTTGTATTTTTCTGTTTCATTTTGTTTTTTTCATGTTGCTTTTTTTTGTTTTGTTTTGTTTTAGCACACACTAAATCACATTTAGTGTGCAATATTTTTAGTGCATACTAATGAGAGTTAATTTTCAAAGGAATTACACACATAAAATTAACATTTATGTGAATAAGTAGCTTATATTTGCATACATGCTATTTTATAATCATCCAAAGTATGGGGCAAAGAAAACCTGCCCCAAGTTCCCCCTGCGTGCGCCGAGCCTATGTTGAATAGGCTCGGCGGCACGCGCAAGCCCCAGGATGCGCGTAAGTCCCAGGGCTTTCCTGGGGGGGCGTGTTGGGGGCGTGTCGCGGCGGCGCATCATCTGGGGGCAGGGCCATGGGCGTGGTTCCAGCCCGGGGGCATGGCCGCGGCCACCGGACCAGCCCCCGGACCGGAACATGGGCAATAATTGTAAAATACAGAGAATAAGAATGTTACCAGTGATTAGTACCATAAAGGCACACCTGGGCATGACCTACCTCACTTTTCAATTGATTGCTTGTTCTTTTGATATATTGTAACCGAACCTTTTGCGGCACCTGTTAGAATGTACTATAGTACGCACTCAATCACCTTAATTTCTGTGCCAACATGTAAACCGTTGCGATGGTATTTAACTTAGCGACGGTATAGAAAAGATTTTAAATAAATAAATAAAATAAATCTTTGAAAGTTTAAGTTTATTTAGTTTGCACTAATTGAAGCAAAAGGAAAAAACAATAGCACATCCCTAACAGCTATGGATATTTGCTCGCCAAATGCATGATTTTACACTTTTTAGCACTGAAGCTCATTTTCCAAACCCTCAACTATTCCTCCAGTTTTTTCACATCCTCTTTCAGTATATTCAGCCCTTCTGGCATGTCCACTCTATTAGGCATTTTTTATGATCTAAACAAGCATATTTTACCTCAGGTCCCTCTGCAATATTACTGATAAAGATATTGAAAAGAATTTAGCAGCAAGCCCTGGGGAACCCCCTGGTCACTTTACTTCTCCAGAGTGACCTTCACTGACCACCATGCTCTATGTTATCATGTCCCACAACCAGTTTCTTACTCAATTTTCAAGTTTCTGGCACAGTCCCATAACATCTAGCTTGTTTACCAGTTTCCTATGTGGAACAGTGCAGATAGGCAAGATCTACTGCACCTCCCTCATCCCCCTCGTTTGCCACCTCATTAAAGAGCTCAGTCAAGTTTGCCTGACAGGATCTTTTCATTGTAAATCCATGCTCTCTGATGTCCTGTAATCTACTTGTTTCAAGGTGCCAACATTGTTTAGACAGATTGTCCAATAAAGAAATTAAGACTAATGAGCTTGTAGTTGCAAGCCTCTTCATTGTGTCCCAATTCCCGGGAAACTCTTCTGCCTTCAAGGACAAGTTGAACAGAGATATAAGGGGTTCAATTAGTAGAAGTGTGCACGAAAAAGTATTATTTTTTTTTTGTGGGGTTTCTTTTGATGTTTCTTTCTGTTCAAAAAGGAACAGGAAAACACAAAGAAAATGAAACAACATTCAAGAACAGAGTACCCCCTTTCCCTATTAAAACCAAAGAGTACCACCAAAATTTAGAAACTGAACTCTTCCCCCCAGGGCTTCTCCTCCTTATACCTCTCTGGATGCCTCTTACCCGTTCCGTGGGGGTCTCTGAAGGCCACGTGTGGCAGAAGTGGTCCCCAGTCACTCCTGTCCCACTTTTGAAAATGGTGCCAGCCAACCCTGAGGCTAACGTCATTTTGCGGTTCAGCCATATAACAACACACGGCCATACAACAGTATGGTAAAAGCCCCCAGACTTAGTGAACAGCATTGCACTCCTCACTTCCCCTACCTGAAGTTGCAAAGCCGAGTCTGAGTCCTCGTAAATACGCCGAGCTATGCCCCCATTCTCCAGAGCCAGTGTTTCCAGGAAATTGTAATCAAGGCTTTGACCAAAACCCAAGCAGTACAAACTTAAAGTGAAACGTCCACCGATGGCTTGCTTAACATTAGCCCGAATAGCAGCTAAATTGGTTACCCCTGCAGAAAAGTAAAACACATAGAGCACAGTGATCCCCAGTCTTAATGGGCAATTACATTGAAAGCATAACATGCAGTGGGCATTGTTTACAACTTTACACCAAAAGGCTCCGAAACTGAGGGTGTGGCTCTTTTTAAATCAACTCTTTCATATCCATGTATTTAGTGAGCCATGGAGTTTTACAAATCTCTTTCTTATTTAAGCCCTTCTGAAAACCCTGACAATATCGTTTGCTGCTGAAAATATACAATAGTAATCTGTGGCATGGTCTACAATAATAAGCAATACCTTCTGATATGCATTTATTCTCATTAAAATGGTCACTTTTAAAACAATCCAGACATGAGAACAAGAAGCTACTTTAGTTAAACAGATGCATTAGAAGTTAGTTATGTTAAAGACTCGCATCGAGAAGCTGATGTACTAAGGTGCACTTGCAAAATTTTGTGCTCACGATTTGCCTTTTTTTTTTTTTTTTACACATTATTTAACTATTGCAAAGTTCACCACAAAATCTGTGCAAAGAAAGTGAGTTGTGTAAATTATGAAAAATCAGCTCATTACCTATATTTGCATAGCTAATAACTTGCACACAAAAAACACTGGGGTAGATTTTCAAAGGCGCGCGTAACCCTTTAAAACCTACCCCTGCGCGCGCAGGCCCCGGGACGTGCGTATGTCCCGGGGCTTTGAAAAAGGGGCGGGCCAGGGGTGGGGCGGCGATCCGGGGTCGGTCTGGCGGCGGTCCAGAGTCCTCCGGCACAGCGGTTGTGCCGGGGGATGGCGCGCTGGCAGCCAGAGGCAGGCGTAACTCCTGCAATAGAGGTAGGGGGGGATTTAGATAGGGCAGGGGGGTGGGTTAGATGGGGAAGGGAGGGGAAGGTGGGGGGTGCAAAAGGAAAGTTCCCTCCGAGGTTGCTCCGATTTCAGAGCGACCTCGGAGGGAACGGGGAAAGCCATCGGGCCTCCCCTAGGGCTCGGCGCACACAAGGTGCACAAGTGTGCACCCCCTTGCACACGCCAACCCCAGATTTTATAACATGTGCGTGGCAGTGCGCGCATGTTATAAAATCAGGTGTACATTTGTGCGCGCCAGGTAGCGCGCACAAATGTACCCCGCACACATAATATTAAAAATCTGCCCCACTATGCACAGTTCAACCCAGAGCCATTATTGCAAGAAACCGCTATATTCTGGGAGGTGCAAGGACCTCACAGTGCCCTCCAGCTACAGGTTGTGGATTAGAGTGGCCAGGTGTCCTGTTTTATAATGAAATTGTACTATGTCCTGCTTAAAGAAAAACAGGACACACAGTTGTCCCAATTTTCAATCTGGTCATAAGTGGAAAAATATATTTTACTGAATTTCATACATATGCATGGACAAATCTAGGATTTTTTAAAGGGGGGTGTAGATGATATGTTGAATCATTATTCCCCTATCCTTCCCTGCCACCAAATCATATCCTGCTTTTTCTCCCCCTGCCTTTCTTCTACTCCTTTCCAGTTCCACTCCATCTTCCACTCTGCTCCCCACAGGTTTCTCTCCAAATATATCCTCTCATTTTTCTCTACCCTGCCCCAGGTTCTTCACAATCTCCTCCTCCTCAGACACCTTTCAGTCTCCCATTCCCCTTAAATTTAACCTCATCTCTTCCCTTAAGTATCTTTCCATTCCTTCTTCCTTTGCCCAAATTCCTCCTCATTTTCCTCTTCACGTGTCTATAGGTTCCTGCCCATCTCCCCCTCTTCATCTGGAGTCCTCTTCATCTACCGCTAACCTTGGAATCCTCTCTATCCATCCCCTGCTTTCTCTTAGGATTTTCTCAATCTTTCCTCATCCACATCTCTCCGGGTTCCTCTCTATCTCTCCCTTCTTCCTCAAGTTCCTCTCTATCATCCCATTCCCAGGCTCTTCTCCATCTCCTCCTCCTCTCCTTGAGGTTCATCTCAGTTTCTTGTGACAGGGAACTATGAGCAGAGTAATGGCAGGTCAGCAGGACAAGGCACAGTAAGCACTTGCTCCCTGTCCCCTTGACTGCTCTCCCCCAGTGGTGTGCACTTTCGCTGTGACACGGGAGCACAGAAGTGGAGGGGTGGTGAGGGGGAAGGTGGGGAAAGGAGCAGGCGCAGAGACTAGGAGTACGTGCTCTGTCCCCATGTTATTGGCCTACCATAGATCTAATTGCAAAGGACGAGGAAGGGCGGAGGAAAATCGGCCTTTACAATGCGGTACGGTCTATTCTGGCTTTTACCAAGAGGATGTCCTGAATCATGGGAACAGGTCAGTGGCCACTGTATTGAGCACCCCTGACATGGAGTGCGTGCGACTAGTGTGCAAGTAACTCCATGCAAAGATTGCCTGCGGGAAGGTGCAGCTTTACAGCTCTCTGTGCTGCCGTCTCTGTGTGCTCCACTTCAGAGCAGTCAGCCCAGGCTGTCCTGCTTACAGTAGCACTGCAGCTTAATTGCAAATTTGGCAGGATATTTAGTGAGAGGGTTGCTGTTGTATAATGTTGTATAATGTTGTTTAAACTGCCAAGAGCCGTGGCTCCCTAGCTGCGTCCTTTATAGAATAATATGTAATGCAGTATGTCAGAGAAGAACATTATCCAGCACAGCTTATGAGTTTTTCAGCTACCCTGTGCTGGTGCTGTACTTTACCTTACATATTAATAACATGACTAAGCCCTCCAAATGGAGCCTGTGTATAAAAAAAAAAAAAAAAAAAAATCTTCGCTCAGACTCAAATTAAACCATAGGGAGCTCATCCAGTAAGCACAATATAGCTATATCTCTGCTGCCCTGGGCTGCAACCATCGCTCAGCGAAGGCTGTGCAGCTCCCTCATTACCATTCTCCTTGCCACCAGCTGCTAGTTTGTTTCTATTACCACAACATGATCTAAATAGGTCTCATTACTAACAGATCCATGGTCAGGCAATTTGGCGCATATGGTGAAGTGAAAAAATGCACCTTCGCCCTGCACACATCACATGCCACCATGAGCTGGGAGACTCTGGAAAATGTTTTAAAATGTATTTTTATAAATCCTATAGTTCAATAAAAAACCAAAAAGAGGCATGCTCTGGGAAGCCAATATTTCCACTGATAAGGACTAGCAGGAGCACTGGGCTTACAATTTAATCATTGCTTGCCAAAGTGATAAAGGATTTAATAAATTAAATTCATCAGCTTAATAGATTCCCACATCATTAAGAAGAGGAAGATACTATGTGAAAACATCAGCACCCTATTGCTGATCTCCTTGAGGAAACCTAGTCTGGCAAAACCATGGTCTAGGTTAGAATCGAGTTCATTTCCAAAAGAGCTGGTGGGTTACCCCTATGTGTTAGGAAATCTGGGGGGAAATTGATACAGCTCTGGTTTAATAAGATAAATCCTATGATGTTGACAGTTATCAAAATTATCATCAACTATTTTGAATAAGTAGTTTTTGAAAGTGACAAACATTTGATTTTAAAGGGCAATAGTAGAAATATAAGAACATTTTAAAAGTTAGCCATTTCAAAAGTCAATGAAGCATGTTTGGTAAGCAGTGATTAAATTGTAAGCCAGGTGCTTCTGATAACCTTTATTGGTGAAGGCATCGGCTTCAATGAGAGTGCCTTTTCACTTCTATTTAATATAATTTAAAAAAATCCTATAATTCAACTAATTAGGTTCCAGATCTTATTAACAGCAAAACAAACTCTCTCCTCTACCAGGCACATTGTGATGCACAAAATACTGCCAAAAACACTCAGAATCTTTATTACAAACCTGCTATGCCACTACAGCACCAAGAGACCGAATTTACACAGCAATAACCCTTCCTCTGAAGGCAGCACTGCAAATATTACACTGGCCCTACAATACTAATACATCACCTACTGGGAAAGCAGAACAAGCTGGACTGCTACAGATTAGGAAAACTAAGTACTTGCAAAATCCTTCACCTTTGTTACACATGCAGAACACAGAAAGACCCTCACTACATACAGACTAAAGGACCACAAATTAGAAACAGAACCATGCATGAACTGGAAATCCCAAGAAGCATACCTGAGAAACTGATCACCCGGACACGCCTGTGGATTAGCGCAGGGAAAGACCCCAGCATTCTCCCCCTTCCCATCCACCCCAGGACAGACTCCAGCACCCTCCCCAGAATGCACCCCAGCACGCTCACCCTTCCTACTCCACCTCCCCCTTCTCACCCCACCCTCCCCAGGATGGATCCCAGCACCTCCCCAGTGGCAGTCTCCACTTTCTTACCCTCCCTCCACCCAAGGCTGGACTCCAGCAGCAGACTCCCCCTTCCCTCCCCAAATTTAATGAAATTTAATGTGGAAAAGTGCAAGGTGATGCATATAGGGAAAAATAACCCATGCTATAATTACACGATGTTGGGTTCCATATTAGGTGCTACAACCCAAGAAAGAGATCTAGGTGTCATAGTGGATAACACATTGAAATCGTCGGTTCAGTGTGCTGCGGCAGTCAAAAAAGCAAACAGAATGTTGGGAATTATTAGAAAAGGAATGATGAATAAAACGGAAAATGTCATAATGCCTCTGTATCGCTCCATGGTGAGACCGCACCTTGAATACTGTGTACAATTCTGGTCGCCGCATCTCAAAAAAGATATAATTGCGATGGAGAATGTACAGAGAAGGGCTACCAAAATGATAAGGGGAATGGAACAACTCCCCTATGAGGAAAGACTAAAGAGATTAGGACTTTTCAGCTTGGAGAAGAGACGACTGAGGGGGGATATGATAGAGGTGTTTAAAATCATGAGAGGTCTAGAACGGGTAGATGTGAATCGGTTATTTACTCTTTCAGATAGTAGAAGGACTAGGGGACACTCCATGAAGTTAGCATGGGGCACATTTAAAACTAATCGGAGAAAGTTCTTTTTTACTCAACGCACAATTAAACTCTGGAATTTGTTGCCAGAGAATGTGGTTCGTGCAGGTAGTATAGCTGTGTTTAAAAAAGGATTGGATAAGTTCTTGGAGGAGAAGTCCATTACCTGCTATTAGGTTCACTTAGAGAATAGCCACTGCCATTAGCAATGGTTACATGGAATAGACTTAGTTTTTGGGTACTTGCCAGGTTCTTATGGCCTGGATTGGCCACTGTTGGAAACAGGATGCTGGGCTTGATGGACCCTTGGTCTGACCCAGTATGGCATTTTCTTATGTTCTTATGTTCTTAAAAGGCTAGTTCTGAGCACTCTCCCCCTTTTCCCATGCCTTCCCCCCCCCCCCCCTTCCCAAGGCTGGACCCCCTAAACTCTCCCCGATCTGAATCCAGGCAGCACCTCCTCCTTCCTTCCTCCTCACGCTGAACCCCAGCACTCATCTGCTTCTCCCCTTTCTCCTCTCCCTCCCCCCCGCAAGATTGGACACAATTGTCTCCCTCTTCCCCTCTCCTCCCCCCAAAGTTGGGCACCAGTGCTTATCCCATTCTTCCCTCCCCTCCCCCAGATCAGACCCCATGAGCCTCTAACAGGCCTCCTACCTGCAGCACAGAATCCTCCTCCTTACACCCACCAGGACCAAGGTAAGACCCGTCTCCTTCCCGCCACACGGACTGGCATAAACACACACCCCCTCTCTGCTTGCCAATCCGCATGGTCTCTTTCCTGCCGCATACGCTAACACCCAACCCACCTTGCTCTGCCTGTCAAGTCACATGGGCTGACACACAACAGGCCCCATTTCCGCCTGCTGATCTGCGTGGTTTCTTGCTGGTCATGTGGCCGCATACAACCCGCCTCCTTTCTCCAGCGCACCTGAGCCATCACTACCTCACACTCCTGACTGGCAGTGCGCCCTTCCATTAGTGGTGCCGCCGATGACCCAGGCCACGTTCACCAAAGGGTCGCTATGGCTCCAATTACTAGTTTCAGTATCAATCTACATAGCTGGGACATGAGAAAGAAAGAAAGAACAAATAACAGATGTGAGTGCAACAAAGATGAGGAGGGCTACAGTGGATGCTTGAGGTGACAAGTTCAGCCATGAAGAAGTTAGGGAAAGATTAAAAGTTGGTTGAGATCTCAGAGAAAATGAAAGAAGGACAACTGGTGTAGTTTGGACAGGTGGAAAGAAGAGATGATAGCTACATCAGTAGAAAAGTACTGGAAATGTAGGTTGATATGAAGACCCTAAAAGACGTGAATCAATACTGTTCAGCAGGATATTGAGACCTGCGGCTCAAGCAACGAACCATGGTTGACTGGGTAGCACGGTGGAGGAAACACATGAAAGAGAAGATGATGAGTCCAAGATTTAATGCAAATGAAGAAATAAATGGCAACTACATTTGAAATCAGCTCTACTTCTACAGTCAGGGTATGACCTTATTAATATCCCTGATTAAACATTTGCAACACCGAGGGAAGATAAGTTTGCCAACTTCGCACAGCATGTTTCACACTCTGACACTCAATATAAATACACATTCATGGATGGATTTTGCAGTTCGCTGACTTGCTTCATTCTTTCATACTCCCATGTACAAAGTAATGTCATACAGATAAGATATCTAAGCACCACTTCTCTCTGAAATTGAAAAGTTATGGAATTTATTTTCATATACTGCCTTGTCCTACAGCACAGTAAAGCAGGATAGTCCTGGAGCTGCACAATGGAAACATGTCTCCTCTTGCTCCATCAGTAACATAGTAAAGGTCCTTTGGCATAGGTCTACAGCAGGGCTTCCCAAAGCCAGTCAGGGTTTGCAGACAGCCGCAATGAATATGTATGAGATCAAGTTGCATACGCTGCAGATTGATCTCATGCATATTGATCGTGGCTATCCTGAAAAACTCAACTGACTGCAGGGACATTTGGACAGGTTCAGGGAAACCCTGGTCTACAGACATTAAGTATTTTTTAAGTTCTATGAATTGCTTTAAAAGGAGTTTTCTTCCTTCTAGCAACCCTCAATGTTTGCAAATACGGGATGATAGGAAAGTCTGTGTCCACCTGTGCATTCTTTACAACACTGTAGGTGATCAGGGTCTTTTCATTCACCCTGTAGTTTGCAGGTCTCAAGATGGAATACAAATGAAAACCTTCTGGGCAAATCCACCCGAAATTTATGGAACGACCCAAATTTATCACAATTTGCAACAAGAGCCAAGAATTCACACAGGGCTGGAGCCTGCCCTGGCTGCGAGGCTTGGATCATTGGACCATCACATGAATATTTGACAGTGTTATTTTTAGATATTACTTTATTCTCTGAATTCAATAGATGTTACTGAAGTTGTGTCGTATAGTTCAGACTTACCTACATTTGGGCTGCCATCCGTCAAGAGTATAATTATTGAGACACTTGTGGCTGGAAACGTTTTGTTAGAATGACCTTCATCCAGCAATTGTACTGCACTCAGAACTGCCTCATTAATATTTGTTCCTAAAAGAATAAAGCACATTCAGAAAAAAGCAAGAAAAATGAATCTTTTGACAGGCTGAGAATTCACTTGTTGGAAGGCTCTTGGTTTCCTCACTGATATCAGTAACAGCACCCCTTCATTTCTGTGACAGTCTAAGCCACTAAAAGTACCTTAAAGGTATGCTTTATGTTAAAGCTTTTTATACAATAGAAATAGTCTTCTCCATCACTGGCATCTCACAAGCAGTTAAGAACATTAGAAGTGGAACAGTTTTATATGTCCAGAAGGAACAGCTTTTGATTGATGAGGTTACCAATATCAACCAAATGGTGCTAGAAGAGAAGTGACCAGACAGTAGCCTGGCAATTTGGCACCAATGGCCAAGTGAAAAAGTGCACACTCACCCCATTCACAACACATAACACCTCAAGCTGGGAGAATCTATTAAATTTTTTTTTTATGTTTTTATTTTAAACAATGCTATTATTATTTATAACCTATAAAGAAGACACAAGTGTGATCCTGGTTCAAAAAAATAAAACAAAAAATAAACATAAAAATGTGTAAAGGTGTTCTTTCATTAAAACAACATCCTCGATAATATTCTAAATAAAGTTAGTTGGTATCAGTTAATGCTTGTGCTTAGAACATACCATAATCTGTCTCTTGCTCGCAATGGGCTACAGGCAAGAGCACAATTAATCTCATCCTTTATCATTTCCCACCTACTTTCCTATTATAAAAATCAACTCTTTATTCAAATACCGTTTTCTTTGTACTACTTGCATAATAATATCAAAATGGTAAGCAACACCATCCACTGTACTTAACTGGCTGTGCATCTAATATACCCTCTGCAAGGATTATACTCCTCTGTTCTCCAGTTGTGCTTCTTTGCCAGCTCTGTCACCATTCAAATTAAAGGAATCCCCACAATGCTCTTGTTATCAAGTAATGGCCAGCATGGCTATTGTTTTGGTGCTCAACCACCCCTGCATCAGGGTACACTTCAGGGTTCACATTGAAAGCTGGCCCATCCCAGCCTTACTTTGCTTCCCATAAAAGATGGCACACTCCAACCTAGCAGGAAGCTAGGCACCCAAGTGTGACCATACCATCATTTTTATGCACGTACATGCCGATCAGGCGATATGGACACACGGCCAAAATGAATGACCTGGCAAATGCACATCCCTATATGGATTAGAGATGTGATTCGGCTGAACCTTTTGGTTCGGCCTTCATTATCGGCCGCGGCAGGAAATTTCGTTTTCCGGCAGTTCGGGCCAATTTTATTTCGTCTGCCCCCTGAAACGAAGAACGAAACCCGCCCAAACCCTTCAAATTGAATTACAATGGGGGGTAGTAAAAAAACCAAACCCAAACCCACCCCAACCTTTCAAATTTAATTAATTGCAACCCCTCCAAAACTTGCCGAAATTCCCTGGTGGTCCATCGGGGATCCAGGGAGCAATCTCCAGCTCTCGGGCTGTCGGCTGCAAGTAATCAAAATGGTGCCGATGGCCCTTTGCCCTTACCGTGTGACAGGGGTTATCGGTGCTATTGGCCAGCCTCTGTCACATGGTAGGAGCAATGGACAGCCGGCGCCATCTTAAAATGTTTGGGGGGGGGTCAGGAGGTTGGGGGGGTTACAATTCATTAAATTTGAAGGGTTGGGGTAGGTTTAGGGTTTTTCTTTTTTTTTTTTTTAATGTGCCCTTTCTCCCCCTCAAAAAACGATAAGAAAACCACACAAAATTTCGTGGGTTTTCTTATCGTTTCGTCGAGTCCCGAACCGCGACGAAATATGAAATATCATCTCTATTTCCTATTTCGTCGCAAACAAATGCACATCCCTAATATGGATTATATGATTTTTGATTATATCAAACTAATTAGGTTCCAGAACTCATCATCGGCATAGCATACTCACTCCACTACTGGAGCAGGCGTTAATAGCTGAGCGCATGTAAAAGAAGTACAGAAAAGCAGAAAAAAAACTGCTTTTCTGTACAAAAAAAAATACCTTGGCAGACCGCCGAGTTATGAAGACCGACGCCGGTAAACTCGGCATCAGTTTTCATAACCGGCCGTCTGTCAGTAATGAAAATGGACACCGAGTTTATCGGCTAGCACGACCCCCTAATTTGTCTATTGCATGGCGCCCCCCCCCTGCGGGCGCCATGTGTGCGTTAAGAAAGCGGACACTGAAAGTCAGTGCCCGCTTTCCGCGAAAATTATTGCATCGGCCCCTCAGCTTGAGAAGTTGCAGTATCATGAATGATGCCTTTCTGGCAGACCATATTGGCACCTATTTCTTAGTGGTAAACAACAAAACAAAAAATTCTTTAGCTATCCAAATGTAAAGATAATTAGCATATCTAATATTATGGATAACTACTGTAAATTCTTAAATCGTTTAAAAAATAAAAAATGGATCTGTGATAACACATATTTCCACATGCATTCAACTAAACAATGTAACATTTATCTTAACGCTCTTTTATTCTGAAAGCTAATAGAGTTGGAAAGGCTCAATCATTCCAAAAATTGGTTCAAATAGCATTGACTGTTTCATAATATAGAATCATCTTGAGCCAAAAAACACATTACTCATCCAAAATAATTCACATTTACAACAAAAAGTGTTAGTTAAATAATCATATAAGTGAAAATGATCAAATCAAAAATCTTTATATATATATATATCCAGTCTTCATTGAACTTTAAAATGTTCCAAAATCAATCCTGGCACTAGCAGGTGCGCATACCATGCAATTGCGCTGGGTGGCACAACAGTGGGAGCAGTGGTAGTAAACTGCAGAGTCTTCATCGGGCAGAGATAAACCAAACCCCTGCCTGATTCAATCAGTGGCCATGCAGCATCCTCCTCCTTTCCCCCATCCCCCCTCAGCCGGCAGCAGGAGTTGTATTTAAGGAAATGTCATCTACTGCTGCCACGGGCCAGTCTCTCAGTTCTTACCATGAGATCAGTCCCACAGTAGCAGGAGTTGACATTCACTTAAACACGACTCCTGCTGCCGCCCACTCCAATACTTGTCAGGCTGCTGCGGAGCCCATCCCATGGCAGCCAAAGAGAAAGACGGAGAATCTGGCAGCCATCAGCAGAACCCATCCCACTGGCAGCTGAGGATCAAGAGGCCTGACAGACCACCACAGATCCCATCCCTCAGCAGCCGAAGAGAAAGGAGGACCCGGCAGCCACCAGTGGAGCCCATCTTGCTGGCAACTGAAGATCGAGAGGCCAGGCAGGTCACCAAAGAGCCATCCCTTGGTGACCAAAGAGAAACAGGGAGGATCCGGTGACTGCCAGCGGAGTCCATCCTGCTGGCAGCTGAAGAAGAGGCCAAGGCCCCGAGGGGGTGTCCGTGTCTGTGAGAGAGCATATATGTGTGTGTGTGTATATGAAAGAGCCTATATGTATGTGTGTATGAGAGAGCCTGTGGGTCTGTGTGTGTGTATGAAACAGCCTGTATGTATGTGTGAAATTGACAGCCTGTATGTTCGTGTGTGTGTGTATGTATGAAAGAGACTGTGTATATGAGTGAGTGTGTGTGTGTGTGTGTGTGTGTGTGTGTGTGTGTATGAGAGAGCCTGTGTATGTGTGTGTTTCTTGCTGGTGTTCTTGGGTATTTTTTGCTATTGTAAGGATCTTGCACTGCCCAGCAGGACCACAGGAGCCATACATTAGGTGGGTCAGATAAGAGAGAGAGTTAGTATGTGAGGGAGAGGGAGAGAGTATGAGTGGGAGAGTGTGTATGTGATGGAGAGGGAGAGAGCAGGTATGAGGGAGAGAGTGTTTATGTGAGGGAGAGGAGAAATGTGAGTGAGTCTGAATGAGAGGGAGAGAGAGAGCAGGTGTGAGGGAGAGGAGAGAGTAAGTATGAGTGAGAGATTGTGTATGTGAGGTAGAGAGTGGATGTAAGTGAGGATGTGCATGTGAAGGAAAGGGAGAGAGTGGGTGTAAGTGAGGGAGTGTGTGTATGTGAGGGAGAGGGAAAGAGCAGGTGTGAATGAGAGTGTGCATGTGAAGGAGAGGGAGAGAGCGGGTGTGAGATTTTTTGAGAAGGGTGGTATATCAAATTTTATTATCATATTTTGTTAGAGAGGGAGAGAGCACTTGTGAGGGAGAGTGTGTATGAGTGAGAGGGGGAGGGAATCAATTTGTGAGCATGAGTGTATATGCGAAAGAGAGTGAGTGTGTCTTTTTGGAGGGTTTCTGGTTGACATCATGGCAGTGAATACATCAGTGTTTCCCAACCAGCGTGCCTTCAGATCTGATCAGGGGTGCTATGGAAAAATCACCACGGTCTTATGCTCAGATCCAGGCCAGCACATGGGCTCTCTCCTCTCAGCACTTTACAGCAACAAAAGCCACCAGAAGTGACTTTTAAACTTGTAGGAACTCTTTTCTGTGAACATGTGTAATCATGCGTGCCTCTTCCAAGATACAGCATGAGCTCCAGAGTGTGGCAATGAATGCGCAGCATGCAGAGCACGGAGAGTTGAGATCTGCTTTGGGCAGCATACAGAGTGCACATAGCACCTCCTCATTTTCCCCATCTTTGAGTTCTTCAAGCCTCTCTCTTATCCCCAGGCTGAACAAAAAAGGAAGAGCGTGCCCTGAGCACTGGATTCGACTCACTTCGAGTGTTGTGAGCAGCAGCGGTAGCGAAGGTGCTCTGGCACTATATGCAGCAGCCAAGGTAACTAACTGAGCCGGCTGCCCGCATCCCGCCAACTTCTCCCTTCTCCTGCGGGAGCTGGTGCATCGTGACAGGTTCATGTGTGTCTTCGTCCCCGCTCTTCCTTTGTTTTAACATTTAGAAGAGATGCTAGTGGCGCTTACTGTGCTTCCCTAGCTCTTCTTTTGGTCATATGAGTCTTTTCTATGTCCGCACTACCTGCTCCAGGAAGGCTGGCGTGTCAAACAATATTTTTGCTCAGGTAAATGTGCCTTGTGCTTGTGTTGTGTTGTAAGTGTAACCCTTTTTTTTCATGGATTTGAATTTTTCCAAGGGCATACAAAAGTATTTGTTTCTGGGGCTGTCTCCCCTAACTGTCTTCCCGCTCCTGCTTGTCCCCAAGGTGAGGGTCTTTTCTGTGGGGATGACATTCTTGCCTCAGGCAGTGGTGTGTTTTTTTTCTGTTAGGTGTGTGGGTGTATCACTACCACTCTTTTGGCTTCTATGATGCAGGGCTGCAGGGACAGACAGGCTGGGCACAGTTGTGGGTGATCCAAATAAAATGTATTGATTTCATCAGAAGTTAAATCAATGTCAAAGCAATAGATACTGTATCACTTACAGCTGGTAGCCCTGGGGGAATTCTGCGCTACTGTGGAGTGCAGAATTTGCGCAGCATTGCCCCCCTGCGCAGAATTGCCAAATTCTGCGTAGAAAATGGCAGAGGAGACCCCAGCATGCCGCAAACGGAGCGTGCGCTGTTCGCGGCAAAGATGAAGGCCCCGGCGTGCTGTTCGCAGTGAAGATGAAGGCCTGGTGTGCCGCAAACAAAGCGCGTGCCGTTCGTGGCAAAAATGAAGACTCCCGTGTGCTGCGGGACACGCTCCACTCGCAGTGAAGATGAAGGCTTCGGTGAGAGTGAATGTGTGTACAGAGGTGTGTGTGTGTGTGTGAGAGGAGGGGGAGGGGAGGGAGAGAGGGTGTGAGAGAGCAGGGATGAGGGAGTGTGAGAGAAAGGGAGCAGGGGGTGAGCAGGATGGTGTGAAAGAGAGCAGGGGAGGTGAGAGAACAGGGGGGATGCTTGAGTGTGGGTGACAGAGAGAGGGAGCCTATATGAGGAGATTGTGAAGGAGAGTGTATGTGTGTGAGAGATTGGGAGCTCATGTGTATGAAAAAGGGATCGTGTGTATATGAGGGTGCTAGCCTGTGTGAAGGGATTGTGTATGTGTAAGACAGAGCCTGTGTGAAGGGATGCGTGAGAGAGAGACATAGGTAGCCTGTGTGAGGATGTATGTGTGAGAGAGAAAGGGAGCTTGTGCGGGTGTATATGCAAGAGAGAGGGCCCTGTATGAGGGGATGTGTGTGTGCGCGAGAGAGTGAGGGAGCCTGTATGAGGGTGTATGTATGTGTACTAGAGAGAAGGAGCATGTGTGTGAGAGAGGGAGGGACAGAGGGAGCCTTGTGAGGGGTGAACTGAGAATGGGGTCAAACTCTGTGAGTGGCAATAGAGTGGAAGGGGTTGAGCCTAGAGGTGGAGGGAAGAGATACTGGCAAGCGGAGGCGTTGGGGCCTGAGAGGGCAAAGTGGCCATGGGAATAGAGAAAGCGAGTGGAAGAGTTACTCTTACAGTGAATTTCTAGGGAAATTCTGCTCAAAATATTTAAAATTCTGCATCTTTAAGTAATAACTTGTTTCTGTATTAATTTAGACTGTCATGTAAATTGTGTTATTTTGACCAATATAAATTATGCAGAATTTTGTAAAATTTTAAGTTTTTGTGCGCAGAATTCCCCCAGGAGTAAGCTGGGGCTACACAGATTTCTGATTTTTCTCTGGTATATTATGTGTCCTTGCTCTCAGGTTCCTGGCATGATGGCTTGTCACTTCTGTGTTGAGTGCATAAATTGTCCCAGTGAGCCAAGGAACTCCTATAAGTGACGGGATCTCCTTTTATCCCAAAAACATCCTACCGGAGTCCTTAAAGTTCAGTCCTCTTCACCCCAAGCCTGTATCCTGTACCCCAAGGCTAAAGATCCAGCGGTGAGTCTCCAAGTCTTTGCTCCTTATTCCCGAACACCCTATGGATGTGACTTCTCTGAAGGAAATGTCGGATGTGATCAGGAAAACAGCTGTCACAACCCAGCTTCCCTGTGAGGAAGGGGTGGATCAAAACCACCTCACAACCAAAAAGGAGAAAAAAAAATACTGATAAGTCTGAAACTCAATCTGGGGGTGACACTGTCACTGCAGCTCCGTCCCTTGCCCGGACAGGGATAACAGGTCTCCAGCAACCTGGCATCCGGATCAGGGGATTTATCCTTCACGAGGACTGGACCAGGGCTTCACACCAGTCAGAAATCCTTAAAACAGCCAAAACTTCTTAGTAATGTCTGGCTTCAAATAGGGAGGCAGATCCTCACAGTGCACTGTACAGAACCTCCTCCAACAGAAAAACGTCCCAAGTCAGGGTGGCAGGCCCTAACTCAGCAAAAATAACTCCTCTTTCCTCAGAAAGCAGCTCTCAAACTGACCGACTAAGCCAATATCGTCCCCATCCCCCCACCCCCTTCAAGGGAAGGTGCTGCACAGAAATGGTATCCTCCTCTAAGCTGGAAAAACCCGGAACAGGAATCTAGGGAACCTGGTGGAGACCTGGGGGTGTCCACATAAGCAATATTTTTAACTTCAGAAGACTGTACTTTGAATATTGTTTTCCATGTAAAATCTGTTATTATAAATGCATAATTCTTAACTGGGGGAGGGGACAAATAGATTCATCTAGGCTAGGGCACCTACTACTCTTGCACCGGCCATGGGTTCCAGTGGAGGGGAGAAGATTCAGGGGGTGTGGGGAGTTGTCAGTTGTTAAAGTTTAGATCGCTGGAGGGAGCTCTGCTTTGATTTGGCAGGCCCAGAACAGAGACTGGATGAACAGAGAGAGGTGGAAGGGGCAGCACAGTAATTGTTCGCACGGGGCAGTAAAAAAGATAGCATCAGCCCAGTCCAAAATGCATATACAGAGTCCAATATTCAACAATCACATATTACTGGGCTTTCTGAAAGCTTCTTGCTGTGCAATGAAATGTGCCCAAGTCTACCAATATATGGAATCAAATGTTCATAAACAAGTGAGAAATTCTTTGCAGGACAGTACACGCTTGTTACCACCGTGAACAGAACCAAAGTAGACTGAGAAATTTAGTTGGCTAGAAATATCAGCAGACTTAAAAAACCTATTGTTTAATTACAAAGGATCAGAAACACCTTACAAAGGGCCTTTGTTTCATTGAGTTTTGGCTTCCTCAAGGGGCTGCAACACTGAATATGTGTGACTACAGATTTATTTGTGAAATTATTTAAGAATTACCAGTCCTATGCCGTTACACAGGCCTACTTTCCAGGCCATACTGGCATTTGATGAGATGCACTAAAAAGCTTTAAATTCCTGCGATAAGGACAGGATGATAACGGGAGGGATTTGAGCAACCAGGCTGAAAGTGCATCAGGATCTGCTGCTAACAAAGAGGTCAATGAACTAACATGAGTTAAGCTTGATAAAATGGTAAACACATGTAATCATGTTTGCAAAATTATACACAGACTATTTGCTGTTTGTCATGCAATAAAACATTTTTGTTCACACAAGCATTTACATAAGCAGAGTCTGATGATGAACTGATTCTAGCAGGCATAATGATGACTTTGTATTTATTTTATTCTTTTTTTTTTTTTTTGTTTGTTTTAATATGATGTATTATGCACTAAATTATTGTGTGTGTTTTGATGTGAGCCGCCTCGGGCCAAGGTTTAGGAGACATACAAATAAATCTATATAAATAAAAATGTAAATGTTTGTTTGTTCAAAATCTTAAATCTCTGAAAATTCTTCACCGATTGCTTTGAAATTTTGACACAACGTTGCATTCGAATACGCATGTGTTTTTATATACCTATATTATATAGATGTCACACCTGTGACAGGTAAAAACATGCTTTTTTGGAAAAACAGCGCCATCTGTTGGACGTACAAGCAACACACGTTATCTACAATATAAATGGGCTCTGACCGACGGACTGCAAATGCACAGTAGAGAGCAGCTCTACAGCGCAGGTGCGGACCATTGAGCTCTGCACTATGTGCTGGGTGTCACAGAGGGGAGGAGGAAAGGGCAGACGAATCGCTGCTCCGAGAAACGGCTCAGCCCATTCCTCCCCCGCTGGGGAAGGGGGGAGGGAGTAGGGACTGCCGGACAGTTACACACAGGAGGAGGAAAGGGTAGAAGAATCGCCGAGCCAGTCCGTCCACTACCGGGGAAGGGGGGAGGGAGTTGGGACAGCCGGAGCAGAGCAAATGCAGTAGAAAGCGGCTGTCAAGAGATCACAAGCAGCTGCAGCCTGCAGCAGCCAAAGCACAAAGAGCTGAACAGAGAACAGCTCGCCCTCCTCCCCTGCCCCCTGAGTCCCGCTGATAAGGAGAAGCCAAGTAAATATCCCGCAACTGCCGGGGGGGGGGGGGGGGAGAGGCAGTGCTGTCAGCCCGCCCGTGGGTCTCAGCTGCCACGGGAAGAGTTTACATGGGCATCGCTCCACCCTCACTCCCAGCAAAGCACGGTGACAAAAGTGAAAGCCAGAGCCCTGCTCCCGCCTCCCTCTCAAGCCCCCGATCAGATTTCTTAAAGGCACAGGTCTGCCAGAAAGAGCAAAGTAAGCTAGGCTACGTGTCCCAGATCTGTTGCAGTGCCTGCCGCCTGCCCTTTGTGAGGGGGGGGGGGGCGGAGTGTTTTCCTCTCTCTCCCAGACACAACTGGCGTGGGAACTTTGCAAGCTCTTGCGAGTGCAGAGCAAAGACTTAGGTGGGGAGGGGACAAAAATCTCGCCCGTTTTAACTGTATGAGAGAGAAGTGTGGTAATGTGCACTGAAGGCGAGTGTGAGTGCCAGAGAGAGAGAGGGAGACTATGTGAGGGATTGTGTATGTGTGTGAGAGAGATTGGGCGTGCGTGTGTGAGGGACAGAGGGAGGAGTGTATGTGAAAGAGAGAGAGGAAGCCTATGTAGGGAGCTGTATGAGAGAGAGATTCTCTACCCCCCCCCCCCAGCTCTCCACTTATAGGTTACAGAGGAAGGGGTTCAGTGTAAAGGGGAGTGGGAGAGCAAAGGCGTTGGGGCCTGTAAGGATAGAGTGAAAGGGGTCTGAGCCTGTCCCTCCACCACCGGGGAAGGGGGGAGGGAGTTGGGATGGCAGGACCATTACGCCTCGTGAGATCCCCCTCTGCCACCGCTGCAGCTCCTACCACCGCTGCCGCCTCTGGCCCTTTGTGGTGCTGGGGGGGAGGGGGGGAGGAGCAGAGCAAAGCAAAGACATGGGAGGAGAGGGGACAAAAATCTCGCCCTTTTTAACGGGCTTAATGGCTTGGACTAAATATTTTACAATTCCTTTTCAATGTTTCCGATTGCATTGTTAAATTGAATTTTCATAGATTTCGATTTATTTTCATTTTGATTTATTTCGTGTGACATTGCGTTGGAATTGAGCTGTGTTGTTTACCATACCGTTCATTTAGTGAGTATAGTTTATGTTTTTTCTTTTTTCATTCTTTCTCATTTCTAGATTTATGCGGTTTACATCTAGACACGGGTTGCTTCTCACATGGTCAATTATATGTTGCGTGTTCTAGAGTCAGCAAACCAGATAATCTCTATATCTGCACAGACAGTGGAACAACAAAAAATATTGTATACCCACAAGCATTGTGAAATTAACCATATTCGAAATGTGCACTTTCTCTTTTCTTTCTTTTCCATTTAACCAGACTGAGCCACAGCAACGCGTGGCCGGGTACAGCTAGTGTGTGTATATATATATATATATATATATATATACATAAATAAACAATTTGCGTATTTTACTGCAAATATCTATTTTTTTTCTCATGTAGTTTTTCTTTTAAGTGAAGTTAAATGCAAATTCATTGCTAAGAAGTGACTGCAAAGCAAAGTTATGCAAAGCAGCTCGTTTGTGCTTAAAATGCTTCACAAATTCTGGGGGACGCTGTTGGCATCCGATGCGGACAGACATATAATTGCTCAGCAACGTTCCTCCCGAGCCTTAAAACCCGGTGATTTGCAGTAACAACCCCAAATCTTGGCTGATATAACCGACATAGCGCACGGATTTATTCTACCGACAATCCCGATGACCTCAAAATGGAAAACCACGGACTTCGCCAGTTTTCCTATGGGAAAAATCATACAGAGCTGGGCCAAGATGCGACGATCCTCGGGGCCCAGATAAAGAAGAGGCCGCGGCTCTAGCCGGTAACACGGAGGACCTGGCGAACATGGGAAGCCCGGCTATAGCGAACCTGCTCACGAGAGGTGAGGCCCGGCCCGATCTGAGAACCGATTTAAAACAGTATAAGCTGGACATTATGGCATCGGTAGCAGAAATAAAAGACGATCTAGCAGCACTTGGGCATCGGGTGGACGAGGGGGAAATCCGCATAGAGGGCCAAGGAGAGGCTATTAACAACCTAACCACTCGGCACATAGCTTCATCCTCCGAAATACAAGCACTGCAAGCCAAAGTAGAGGACCTTGAGAATCGGAGTAGACGGAACAACTTGCGCATAAGGGGAGTCCCGGAGCTTCCCGAGTTCACAGACGTGCACGAGGTGGCGGCCCAAATATGCTCCTTCTTATTATCGCAGAGCGGTGCAGACATTACGACGTCGGACACCATTTTACCTGAAGTGCGTTTCGAGCGGGCGCACCGCGCTTTGGGCCCAAGAAATGACCAGCGCCCCCGGGACATTGTTCTGTGCTTTACTAGTTACCCTCTCAAGGAACAAATTTACAACATCACTAGAAGGCAGAAGGAAATCACATGGCGCAATCATAGACTTTCTATCTATCAAGATTTGGCGATTACACTTAAGAAGCGCTATGAGCTCCGGGAGGTCACAGCGGTCTTACGGGAGAAGGACGTAAAATATAGATGGACCTACCCATTTGGGTTAAATTTTCAAATACAAGGCATCACGTACAAAATTGCAAATCTTATGGAGGCAGTCAAGGCCTTCAATCAAGTGCAACTGCCAGTTTCCTTTCACGCTCCCAAAATGGCGGGCACAGAAGCCTGACGCAGCACCTCATTGGCAACAGGCAGGCAAGGGCGGTAAGAGGCTCTGATGACAGCCGGACCCCAGCCGATCAACAACTCCAGAGCAGGGATGATAGAACATTCACTTCTATGTGGATTTACTTCCACGTGCAGCTGGGATAAAGCTGCGATAGCAAACACTAGGACTGAGTGTTCGTTCCAAAGACGGTTTGCTCTCTTCAGTTAAAATTGAAATCATTGAAAGTTGTGCGATAAACAGTGTTATTGTTATGACGGGTTTTCAGTGTTTATGTAATTCTCAATAATTTTCTGTGCAAGCTCGGGAGAAAATGGGGGTGGAGACGCTCCGTTGTATGTGGAATGTTCCAGGCTCCCAGGAGAGAAGTATCATGTAGGAGGTTTCAGGGATACAATAGGATGTACAGGGGACACACCGGATGTCATTATTATTCTTTGTTTATATTGGGGATAGAAGTGGGAATCTCAGGGTGCATGGGAGCGGTTGCGGATACTTGATCCCTGGGGGGTACAATGAAAAGATTTCATAGCCTGGGATCAGAGTATGGGCACTAGCACTGGTTAAAAACTACACTAGGGTAAATGGCATCTACAATATTTTCACTAAATGTTAAAGGGCTCAACACTCCAAGAAAACGATTGATTTCAAGAGGGAATTCCAAAGGCAAAGGGCCAGCATTGTATTTGTTCAAGAGACACATGTCCGGAAACACCACGAGAATCTACTGGCTTTCCTTCAATTCCCTAATTCTCACTGGGCTGCTAGTACAAAGGATAACAGATATGCTGGGGTGGGGATATTATTTTCCTCGACAATTGTTTATGAGGAATTATCATATGTTTATGATCCTCAAGGTAGATTCATTCTCCTTAAAATCAAGGTAGGCAAGCAAATTCTTACACTGCTTAATGTATACTTTCCCAACACTCAACATCTCCCCTTTATTACTAATCTTAATAACAACATTTGGAAGGGGATCTTATCCTGGGTGGAGACTTCAATTTTGTGTTAGACCCGTCTATGGATTCTAGTTCTGGTGTCATTTCAGTTCCTCAGGTGCGGCGGAGGTGGCAGACCTTTATGGATGACTGGAGTGTTGTAGATGTATGGAAACAAAGACACTCGCATTCTCGCTCCTACACATTTTATTCCAATCCACACTGCACCTACTCCAGAATTGATTATTTCTTTGTATCCTCATCATTTCAGCTTAGGGTCTGAGGGGTGGATATTGATCAAATTATATGGTCTGATCATGCACCAGTATGGATGGAGTGCTGCTTTGGGGATAAGGGGTCAAGGTATCGCCCTTGGAGACTTAATGACCACCTACTTAAGGCCTCCACCTTTGTCACTCAGGTGGAGAATCAACTAAAAGATTATTTTAGAGAAAACCAGATGGAGGACATGTCTCCCTTGACGATTTGGGAATGCTCAAAGGCAGTAATACGGGGTTCCTGTACTGCCCGAGCGGCATATTGTAATAAGGAACGGGAACACTAACGTAAACTATGGGTGTTGGAATTATCAACAACCATAGCAACAATAAGTCACAGCAATCTGCTGTGACTTATCAAAAAATATTGAAGGTCAGAGACCAGTTGCGATCCCTGGATGATGCAGCAATTAGTCACCACTTGACTCTGCTAAAACAGCAATTCTTTGAAGGGGCAATAAGGCGGGGAGATACCTGGCGAGGCAGCTGAGGGCAGCTCAGGCCCAAACAGTAGTAGCCAAAATTTATGATCAGAGTGGGCAGTTGGTTACCACGCCAGAGGATATACGTAACTCCTTTACTAATTTTTACTCCCAATTATACTCACCGGATGCTTCCATAGTGGAGGGGGATATTTCTGATTATTTGCAGTCCATACAGTTGCCTACACTTACATCTGCTCAAACTGGGTTTCTAGATAGGGCCATTGAACCTCAAAAAGTGCTGGCAGCCATAAAAAAAACTTAAAACTGGGGAAGGTGCCAGGGATGGATGGCTATACAGGTACTTATTATCGAAAATTTGCATCATCTCTCAAGGAACAATTGACTGATGCATTTAACTCCTTATTGAATGGGACTTCCTTTACAATAGACTCTAATACAGCAGGTATCACTGTATTGGCTAAACCAGGGACAGACCCCTCTAGGTGCAGTTCCTATAGGCCAATATCCTTAATCAATATAGACCTAAAAATTTTGGCTAGGATTTTGGCGGCTAGGCTGAATGGGGTTCTGCCAGGTTTGATCCATAATGACCAGGTGGGTTTTGTTCCAGGGCACTTAGCGCCCGACAATGTTCGAAGAATAGTGGACATAATGGACCTCGTTCACCAGACTGGCACTCCCACTGTTTTATTGGCCCTGGATGTTGAAAAGGCATTTGACCTGGTCCACTGGCCATTCCTCTTCCAGACGTTACAAATTATGGGATTTGGGAAATCATTCTTAGGATGGATACATAAGTTGTATGAACAACCATCCGCTAGAGTCAAAGTAAATGGTAGCTACAGGAACCCATTTGCAATCGGGTGGGGGACTAGACAAGGCTGTCCCTTATCTCCCCTATTGTTTGCTCTCTTTTTAGAGCCTTTTGCCATACGCATAAGGGGAGCGACTAACATACAGGGTGTAGCTATGGGTGATGCTCACTATAAAATTTCATTATTTGCAGATGATGTTATGCTCACTCTTACAGATCCTGATTCCTCATTGACAGGAGTTGTGGAAGAATTGGGACAGTTCTCGGCCATATCTGGTATGAAAGTTAATTTTGAGAAATCCAAAATTATCAGTCTGACCCTATCCCCATCGGTGGTGTGTGCTTTAAACCAGAAATTTCATTTCAAGTGGGCTGATACTTTGCTTAAATACCTAGGGGTTAGATTGGGGTCTCACTCAAATCAATTATTTGATTTGAATTACAAGCCCCTGATAACCGCCATACAGGCAAACTTGGAAAAGTGGCTGGAACATACTCACTCTTGGCTAGGGAGATTGGCCATAGTAAAGATGAACATTCTTCCTTGTTTTTTATACTTCTTTACTACAATTCCTATTCTCATACCTTCACTTATATTAAAGCAATGGCAGCAAATGTTATGCGGGTTTATTTGGAGTAAAAGGCCCCCGCGGGTCACTAGGACTACCTTGTATCAGCCTAAGAACAGAGGGGGATTACAACTACCCAACTTGGCTTGGTATTACTGTGCCGCACAACTCCGAGCGATGGTAGCCCTTCACCGCACGTATGACATTCCACAATGGGTCTGCTTAGAACAGGCACTAATGGGGAATTTCCCGATAACAGCGATTTTCTGGCAACCCCAACCTTCCTGGGGAAATGTGCGCTGTCTCCCCTTTGCGATGAGAACCACGCTAAAAGTTTGGCAAAAATGGAGGGCAACACTAGTAGGGTCTGAACAGTATTCCTTAATGACCCACATCTTTACTAATATGATTGTCTCATCCTCCAATCGTTCCAAGTCCACGCAACTGGGGATGGCGGCTGGTATCCACCGACTGGGACACATTGTTCAGCAGAACAATCTTCTCACTAAAGATCAACTCTGTACTGCCTACCCCCTTGTAGATACAGACTTCCTCTTATATGCTAAAATTTACCATTTTGTTCATAAGGGACTCAGGGCCGGAAGTATTAGGACACGGGGTACCCTGTTTGAAATGTTCTGTCAGCACACATCCACGCATAGAGGAGATATATCAAAAATGTATTCCCTTATTAATGGTAGACACTCGGGAATACAGAAATACCGAACGCAATGGAATACCGACTTTCAGTCGCCTCGGGATGATCAGGAATGGGAGATGATACACATCATGGCACACAAATGTTCCATTTCTGCTGGGCTGCAAGAAAATTGCTACAAGTTGCTTTATCGTTGGCACTACACTCCAGTAGCACTTCACAGGTTTATACCCGCTATATCGGCCCTTTGTTGGAGGGGATGTGGGGTATCGGGTAGTTATTACCATATTTGGTGGATGTGCCCCAAGATCCAATTATGCTGGCAATCGGTGTTTCAGTGGTTATTTCAGATTCTGGGTCTGACTATGACTGTCAAGCCTTGGCATATCCTTCTGGGTCTCCCAATCCCAGAACTTAAGACATGCAAAGATTGGCTTTACACGTTTTTATTGCAACTAGGGCTGAAATAGTGCTCGATTGGAAACACATCCAAGCACCTCCCTTGGCCAGCATACAGCAACGCCTTTATTCGTATTACCAACAGGGCAGGCTCGCTGCAGTACACCAAGATCGACTACCCGCTTTCCACAGAACAAGAACATGGAGCCCATACAAACTATGGTTAGATGAACAAGCCTAATTGATAACGTCTCCTAGCTGGGATTGGTTTGATTTGATCGGTTGTTTGCTGTTTGTTTTTCTGGTCCTCCTGGTTACACATAAAGTCTATTTACTTACTGATGCTACCCAATTCCATTATCTTAGCTGACCCCGGGTTTACTACACTCTTGAAGCTTAATCTGGGTGCTTGAGTCTCATTGTTCCATACCCTGGGCCTGCCTTTGTCTTTGTACGCCCTATGTGCTATGAACTATGTGTTCTGTAACTGGTATCTTGACTCCTTTCTTTCTTTCTCAATTATCGCTCCCTGCTTCCCCATGATGTACATTCGGTTGTGATGGGGGAGGGGAGGGGGGTTTACCATTATCATTATTATTATCATTGTCATTATCACTTTTTTTTAACAAAACGTTTGGCTGTAATTAAGTCCAATTATTTGGTCTCAAAGCTATATCTTTGTCATACACGTGTTACATTGATATTGTATTACCTTTGATTGTGTAAGTTCTAGATGAGTGTAATTCTAGTTTGCCAATAAAAATTGTTTATACAAAAAAAAATAAAAATACTTCACAAATTCAATTTTGCAAATTAAAAAAAAAAGTACTTCACCTCAGTGAGGCATAGTTTAAAATTAGGAGAGTATGCATGTAAATTTGTTACTGGGCTTACTTGCATAGAATTCCCAGTATCAAAATAGCGCATGCTAGCACCCAACCTGTACACAAAGTTGGGTACACTTTAGTCTACTAGCCTGAAAGCTAGGGAAGCTGTTCCTTCAGCTCAGTGGTAAGGTCCCGGGTTTGGATTCAGAAGACTGAAGGCTCAGGTCTTAAAGCCCCCAGCTAGAAAATAAGCTGTTGACAGTAACGCTGCAGCACGTACTGCTCGTGGCAGTTTCTCAGTTTCCTTCCGCTATGCACAGCCACACATAGATATCCGATGCTACTCCTATGAGATCTCCCTCCTTCCTCAAACCGATTTAAGCCTAGTTCTAATTTCTCTCTCCTTGTTACTTCCAGTTGTTGCTAGTTGACTTTCAATCCCATGTGGGTCATAGAAGTACTGAAATAACAGTAATATTGATAATAATGTTTTAGACTGTCCGACGCTGTTCCACTTACCTCCAGCTGCATTTAATTCAGAAACAAAGGCTTTAGATGCTGCTATGTTCTTTTTTGTGGCTTTGACCAATGATTTCTTCCAAAGCTTAATATTGGAATTGAATATTATGAAATCAAAATAATCATCTTCAGAAATATCCTCTGATATTTTCAAAAGTGCTTCTTTGGTCTGAAAAAATAGAGATGCTCAGTGCTAAGCAGCATTTTTCAAAGTGAGGGAGATCACATGGGTCCAAAGTTTCTGCTACAGAGAGCTAACACTTGCAGATGAAAAAAAAATAGATTTTCTTCCTACAAGCCACATGCAAGCAGTGGAAAGAATACTCCTGAAAACAGCAGTGCAATAAAGGGAAAATGCAGAGCCAGGTTACAGTACCTGCTGAATTTTGCGTCCCATCATGGATCCACTAATGTCAATCACAAACACTACCGTCTTAGGCACCCGTGGCAAGTTCTCAGGCGCAAAAAAATGCACAAAGTATCCATTGACAACCTGCCAAACAGAATAAGGATTATTTTCTCATAGGAACAAGAGATTATTGCCACAGCGCGCCATCGGCTAGTCATGGAGCTGCATTCCAAAAGTTCAACTTCACGTGCTAAGGAAAGGCAGCTAGCCTCTTAAAAAAAATAGCAGGGTTTCAGTTCGGAGTCGGTTTTGAGATTTTTCACACTCTTCCTGCGCCCACCAAAGGTCAGCTGGTGCTTTCGAGAGGTGACTAATGACATCACGCCCACTGGCCTCCTAATGGTCCTTGCCCAGTTTGTGATCTCGTGCGTGACAGCATTGATGGAATGGACCAGTAGGATGTCATTTTTGACACTTGGCGATATGCCTTTTGTTCCCAAAGGTGGCCAGTTTTATGAGGCTCCCATGTCCTTTTAGAGGGCAATTTGCAAAGCCCATGACCTGGGTGAAACAATGTTTTACCTTCAGAAACGGGCTCTTTGAAAATTGCCTGCCCTCCACAGGGGTACAATTGCAATCATTGTTCTATAACGTGCATAGTCTTAACTGCACTGGTGAGTGGAGCTAAGTCAGGGGAGGCAACAACTTGTATCATTTTGGATTTCCAAAGCTAAGTGCATTATTTTGATCTGAAAGAGTACCCGCAGAAAAAAATCAGGCGCAATTCTCTATGGATATTTTTTTCCTGGGGCAATAATTGATGCACACTTACCCGTGGACTTTTGCTATGATTACTAGTGCCAAACACTAGAGATGTGCATCGTTTTTTGTGTTCGTGTCGTTCTTCATTTTTCGGCCGCCATGGAAAATGTTGGTTTTTTTCGGTTCGGGTCTTTTTTTTCGCGAAAAATCGATTTTTAGTTAGTGCGCGCTAACTCCCTGTTAACTCCCATTTTGCAAAATGGCCGGCGCCATTTTGCAAAATGACGCCGGCCATATTGCAGTATGGCAAAGCGCCATTTTTCATTACGGCAACACGATTCGAGTGCAGGAGGTCATTCCCGGACCCCCGCTGGACTTTTGGCAAGTCTTGTGGGAGTCAGGAGGCCCCCCCCCAAGCTGGCCAAAAGTCCCTGGGGGTCCAGGGGGTCCGGGAGAGATCTTCTACGCTCGTGACATCGGGGACAGGAACCAAAATGGCGCCGGCGCTACCTTTGCCCTGTCATATGACAGGGCAAAGGTAGCGCCGGCGCCATTTTCTATCAACGCACTCGTGGCCTGAGAGTGGAAGATCACAACGGGACCCCCCCACTGGACCCCAGGTAATTTAAGACATTTTGGGGGGGTTCGGGAGGGTGGGGGATTTATTTTAAAGGGTCGGGGTGGGTTTTAGGGATGTTTTAGTGTGCCGGTTTTCCCGCCCTCCCCCGATTTACACGATATTTTAAAAAACAAAACCGCGACGATCCGATTCCCTCCCCCCCCCAGCCGAAATCGATCGTTAAGACGATCGATCACACGATACACATCTCTAGTTTCCATGACCAATTATTCCAAAGCCTTATTAAATCTGGCTGTAAAGTATGTTCAGCCTATGCCCCTCCACTTCTACAAGTTCCATGCATCTTGGACAGTAAATCTTTGTCTGATCATCTTGCACAGCATTAAGGTCTCAAGGTACAAAAAGGCTTCAAATAAGTTCATGGTCTCTATCAAGGCAGGGTTTAGGCATGGGCAAGATAAGCACGTGTCTAAGGCATTACATTCTGAAAGAGTCCAAAAACTGGGATTTCCCCCTGTTGCACTCTGCTTTCCAGGGGGAGAAGAAGGAGGGAAGCCCTTCAGTTAAATCCTCTGTCTATAGGCACCGTCATCTGATATCCAGCCCTGATCTTTATAACCAAGAGTCGTAAATACCAGGAGCTCTTCCCTTTCCTAACAGTGGGGTGCACATTCCCAGAGTTCCTGGCCCATGGCACCCACTCAAATGCAAAGATGAATAGCTTGAAAGTTATATTTTATCTTCAAGGTGTGTGTGGCATATGGGGCTGAAGCACCTTACATACATAAAACCCTGTTTTAGGTGCATAAATCATGCTTTAAAAATCTACCTGGGAGTTCTGCACATAAAAGTATGCACAAAACTCAGTTTCATGCATGCTTTTACTCACAATTGAAGTTGGCTTTTCGGAGGGGGGCAGAGTGGAGTTAGGGCGGGAAAAAGATTTAAGATTTATATATATACTTTTTATTTTTATTTCGAGCAGATATAGTTTTGCGCAAGTCTTTCTATGCACGTACCCCATGAATCCACACATTTTCAAAGTGTCCCTACGCCTGTAAATCTGTTTAAAAAATCTGGGCTAAGATCTGCAGGTGAAAAGTAGTCTGTGCAAGTAGTTACCAAATTTCCCTCCTTGTTGGCAGAAGAGGGAAGGCAGCATATTTTTTTTCAACAAATTTGAAACCACAGTCCTGAGGAAGCTGATTTAGGATCTGTGAAAACATTAGGGGCTACCAATCAATCGGACCTTGTCTTCTCTTACGTTTTAGGCTCAATGTCTTGCATTTTGATGTACTCAGCTGACTAGATCCATTAATTCACTGTGTGTGACACCTGTTTCAATACGTGTAGCATTTTTGTTTTGTTCCATTGCTTTCTATATCAATACAATTGCATACACCAGAAATAGAAGCAAAAACAATCCACACACTTATGATTGAAAATAGGTACAAAAAGTGTCTAAGTAACAAATTTGCTAATTCTAAAAGCTGAGTCCAAAAACTTAAAAGTAATAAAAAGCAAAAAAAAAAAAAAAAAATCCCAACTGCCTCCAATTTTTTTAAAACAGAGTTTTTCAAATGTTATTACTGTTACATTTTTGGACACACCTTTTAAAGTTAGTAAATTCGGTACACCCCCATTTTTTTTTAACTCACTGTATATTGTTATAAACTGCCATTACTTCTTAAGAGCCCATGGTTCCATACCTGTATATCTCCTGCTGAATGTGCTCTCTCCACATCATATTTAATAATTAATTCTCCATCTAGCCGAGTAGTGGGACACTCTGGGCAACTGCGTTGGTCATCAACTGTTGGTTTGAATGAAACGTGGCCCTGCAGAGTGAGGATGTGAGGTTAGATCTTTTATGGGGGGGTCCTAGGGTAGACGCATGCAGGCATGCAACAGTAAAACAGATTTTTGAGATTAGGGAATGGCAGAGGACTTTAGTGTTTACAAAAGGAGTCCAATATCCAAAGGATGCTCAGTGCCAAAATTTAGGTCTCTAATAGAGTGATACATCAAGCCATGGTAGGGCTATAATGTGCGTTGAACAGCATATATGGCGTGATATACGCTGTATGTTATTTGATACGGCCCTACTGCGGTGATATCGTGTGATAATTGCGATAATTTACAAATTTTTGTCAATGTTCCCACCCCTATTCTAATGACCTGCTTTGCATGGGATTTGCTTGCAGCTCATGCATATTTAATTTGATGTAAATAAATGGATGTAGATGACTTAGAAAGTTGTCAGTCATATTAATTTAACTACACCTCCTGAGAAAATGGTAATCTAAAGAGGGATCATCAAGACCCTAATGAGGGTCCCAGTACTCCTGCGCTAGATGTAAAGGGGCAGGAAAACATTAAAAACCACAGCAAAAAAGAGTATAAAGATGTAAGGGGGAAGTCAAAACTGACATCCAAAGTAAAAAATAGAAATCAGCTGTTCACTTGACAACGGCTCCCTCCCCCCAACTCTGCCAACATATAAAAATGTGTATCCCCCATCCCCCTTTCAATAACTGGGGCAAGGTCTGGGCACCAGACCTCAGCCATGTGACTGTGGTCTGGTGCCCAGACCTTGCCCTAATCATGTGACAGGGGCAAGGTCAGGTCAGCACCCTTTTGGAAAAGTGTGCCGGACTCCTCCGTTGGATACTAATCTTATTTTGGAGGTAATGGGGTGCAGGAGGGGGCTTCAGGGGGTAGCGGTGGTCACCATTAGACCCCCAACAAGGTTTTCTTGGACTTGGAGGGTCCGGGGTACCCTATACACCAACTTTTTTTTTTTTTTAATCATTCGGGGTGGGAAAAGGGGTAACCTGCTGGGACTGGATTTTACTGAAAGGAGGGGTGGGAGATAAACATTTCTTATTTGTTGACAGGATTAGGGGGGGTTGGAGGGTGGTGGTGTCCTCGTGTGAACAGCTGATGTCTGTTTGTGCCTACCAAGGACACTTATCTTTCCACTTCATGGAGGGTAAGCAAATCTCAGGAACCAGATCTGGTTCTACCGAGAGGAAAAAAAAAAAAGATAGTTGATCCAAGAGAACAGACTGCACATGGATGTAAATGGGAACAGTTTTGTTGATGCAAATTCATTATTTTGAACCAATCAAAATAAACTTTTAATTTGGAACACCCTACCAGTGAGTCCAGCCTGTTCTTTTCAGTGTACCTATCCTGAAGAGCTGCTAGTTACACACAGGGAAGGGATTCCACCTACTCGCCTTGAATCTTAAAGAATAGCCTTCCCCCCCCTCCTCCCCATTAGACAAAACCCACATCCTGGGGCAAAAGCACTGCAAGAGGGATTTAGGCCTGAGATTTACTGTGGCCCTAGCATACTTCAGCAAGCACTCTGAGCTGGGGTTGCATTTAAAGTCTAAGGCTTCTAATCAGGTATGGAGGAGCTGGTAAGAGTTACAGGTTATCGGAAATTGATTGACAACATTTCAGAGGGAGGAGTTTTGCTGTCTAATGTAAGCTAATTTGTTAATCTTCTTATGTAAACACTCATGCATGAATCAAGTTTGTGACAGGCAGCTTCCAAAAGCAATTTAACTGGGTAAATTGGCTCTCTGAACATTGCCCAGCTCTTGCCCGGATGAGTGCAAGCTTAGGTCAGGGGAGAAACTGATTGCGTTTTCAAATCTACGAACATTATTTTCAAGGGGGGAAGTACAGGTGCAAATCTTTGTGAGTACTTTTTTCTCCCAGGGCAGTTTTCAAAGGGGAAGTATGAAACGAGCAAAAGAAATATCTGATACTTCTTAACTATTTAATAGTGATGTGGTACTGCCCAAGGCAGAGCTGACCCATCTTTGCTACACACAGCATCCGCAGCTGCTGGATTCGATCATTCAAAAGCCAATGGTTATGCAAGTTAAAGAGCTTTAATTGTTCTCTTCATTTATCTTAGTTAAATCATATACAGGGTAATTTTTCAAATTATTTTAGGGCTTTAACACAGGCGTTGAGAGAGAGAAAGAAAGCGCCTCTGGGGAGGCCTACATACGAGTCAACTTTTTATATCACTGTAGGAGGGGCAACTAGTAAGTCAAGGTGAGGTTTTGGTGGTGGTCTAGGTTTTGGGGGGATAGTTTTACATGCAGTCAGAAGTATGAACAACACAGGAGACATCAGTGAAGATTATGTGTGATTTGGAGTGATGAAAGGTACACAAAGTTGAGATTTGTACATTGTACTCTCAACCTAGCCTTATCTCTCTCTCTCTCTCTCCAGCAGCCCAAATCGTGGTAAAAGCCTAGCACATTGTGGTACCTCAAAAATTACCCTAACCATGCCCCTTTTTTTAATTGCAGGCTCGATTCTTGCAAAATTTATAGCAAAATGATAAATCTAGGTCATAGTTTGGACATCCTCATCAAAATGATTTCGCTTTACTCACCGTATTGCCAGAGAATGATACATCCAGGGTTTGCATTAACTCATTTGTCATAAATGTTCCCTCTGCATCCAAAGACGTGATGCCTTGTGTCTCAAATATATTGACATTGATCTGAAAAATTGAAAACTCCCTATTAACTGCCAAATAGACATAGTTGCACGAATCTGATGACCTGACTTAAATTGTGTGTGTATGTGTGGGGGGGGGTGCACTATAGGTGTATATGAAACTCAAAATATCTTCTGCTGACAGGGATTTTACATTCTAATTAAAATGACTCATAATCAGTGTTATCTTGTCACATTTGTGGGGCAAAAACTAACACTTGTGAATATGTTTTCAATTATTTTTACATCTCGGTAGCATTCAAATGAAGTTGCATGTTATGAGCCATAAGTGGGCTTGCCTGCTTCCTGTCCACTGAACCATTATGGCCTGATAATGTAGCTCCAGGGCAATATGGTATGTCCCAGTGAACCTGAAACCTCAAGGGCCGAAAACCAGACTGGTTTTCAGGATAGCGTTAATGAATATGCATGAGCTACATTTGCATCTGCTGACTCAATCATATGTAAATATACATTGTGTTATCATTAGGTTAATCCTGAAAATTAGATTGGTTTGTGGTCCTTCAAGATTACAATTTGGCATTCCTGCTCTAGAGGTACAGAGAGATGCTGACAGAGGAAGGAACTGTAGTAGAGGACCTGCTAAAATGAGAAAAAAAAATCTAGAGCAGGTGAACCCCAGCCGGCTTCCAAACTGGGCCTACTATTGCTCCTAGGGAGCCCCGTGGGTAACCCCCATCCCTGGTGTACTCAAGACACAAATGGGGCCATAAAAGAATTTCAGACTCTTAGGGGCTGGAACCACTCCTGGCTATTTCTGACCCTGTCCCCAGGGTCTGGATTCTAGGTTGATAAAGGGGAAGGAAATGACCCTTTCAAGGCCCGGATGTGACAGAGGGTCCTGATTGTGCTTTCTTTTCCCTGGGACAGGTCCACTTGTCACCACGCCTGTAGAAGCTGTACATGCCAGGAACAATACACTGGAGACTTTATTTTCTGTGTCCAACATGAAAGTCTTTACTGATGGGTAATCAGGTGAAATAACGGCACAATTCAAATCAATTCCTTTGGATTCCACAGGTGACTTTTACAGTTCATTCTTTTTCTTGATCCAGGAGCAAGGGAAACACTCACCATTCACTGCTTGAATTAATGAGGTTCCCAGTGGGCAGGGAAAACCCCCTCCAGCTGGCCAAAAATCTATTTCACAGTCTCTGCACAGACTCCCAAATATCTCTCTCCTAGAGGTGAAGACCCAAATTGGGGGGTCCTCAGACGTAACTCTAATTTGGTTTTACTCACAGTTCTCCTCAGTCCCTCTCAATCTCACTCACAATATTCAAACCCCAAGTTGAAAAGAGATCCCCTGGAACTCGCAACTCTCAGGAAAGGAAGAAGTGGCAGCAAAACTCTTCTTCCCAGATCTTCTAACCAAAATGTCTCTGACCCACAACCTTAGTTCAAACACCAGAAGGCACTGCAGTGGGTCACCACCATTCCTCTGCTTACTTTGAAGGTCAAAGCAGGGCAGATCTTCCCTATCCTGGACCCTCTAGGGAGAGGGTCTCCCGTGCCCTCACCCCAAGCAGCACACAGGAATCTTACAAAGAAAACTCTTCAAAAATAACCCAAGAACAAAGCAGCCAGCCAGTTAGTGGACTGAAAGGGATGTTCCCTCGACTCACCCAAGGAACTGCAGTCAAGAAGAACCTGAGTCTAAGGGTAGGCCCCAGAAATCAACCAGAGCTTCCTCCCAGCTCAACAACTAAACCGCAATGCCTCCAGAGCTCTCAGGAGAGAGCTGCTTTTGGTAACTTACAGGGGTCTAGCAATCCCAGCACCCTTTAGAGGGAGGGGCTGTACCGAATGGCTCCTCCCCTTTCTCTAACCTACACTGCTCTATCTGTAGATAATGGAAGTACTAAGGGCGCTATTAGCAACGCACCCAAAGTGGAATCGCCCTCCAAAAGGATTTCTCCTGGATCAGCACCAATAAGTATGAAACAATTACTGTTTTCCCTAGGACCGCCAACCGGCTCCAGATTTTCAGAAGAGGCTGATCCAGTCCTGAATTTATTCCCTTGCATACTGGGACTTGTAGTTCTGACTTCCCTAGAAAAGCAAGAAAACAAGTCCCTGCAGGCAGTGGGGTAAAATCAGGACCGGATCAGCCTGTCCTGAAAATCTAATCCAGTTGGCATAGAGGGGAGCAACAGTTTAACCCCAAACAGTTTGCTGAGAAAGAGCAAACTAAGCTCCTTGGGACAGGGTCTCAATCATATGCTGGAATTTCCCTTATGCTCCTATTGGAGGAAGGAGAAGCTGGGGTAGTCCATGCTAAGGAGTGTCCTTGTGACTTTGAAACTATTAGTTTTACTGCTATATACAGGTTGTTGAGAAACCTTATGTTTCTTTGTCCATAAAGTCAGCTCAGTTGGCAAGCACGATGGAAGAGTGCTCTAAAATTATTTTATGGTTCAGCAAGGAGGTTATATTCTGTCACAGAAAGGACTGTTCATTCATTACTGTTAGTGCTGTTTCACCCGCAAACCACTGTACCCATCTGATTGGCTGCCTAACTAGAGAACCCTAAACCAATCATTCAGGACTATCATCCCCTGAGTGACTGATCACATTGAAATCTCAGCACTCACTAATCCATCCACAGGAAGATGCAAAACCTCATGTTAGCAACTGCTGCTCCCACTGCAGCTCTACTAGACTTCGACCCTCCTTAATGGCTCCAAAATCTGCTGCCAATAGAACAGTCCAGTGCTATCGTCATTTTAAAAAATACTCTGGCTTTGAACAGATTTGAGACTGGTTTCCAAGTATAAAAATTAGCATTTTTGAACAAACAGGTCTTCTATAGTATAAAATGTATTGCAGATGCAGATTAAGTTAAATGAAGTTGAATCTTTCGATATTCTGAAGTAAAGCAACCAGTCCCATCTCATGTGCATATGAGCCATCCTTGCACGCATATCGTGGAAATATTAGAATTGCAAGTGCAGGGAGCGAGGCACAGGATTTGCTTCAGCTTGTCCCTTCTGACATGCAGTCTACTACAGATAAAGCAGACACTGTATACAGAGATATTACACACTGCAAGCACAAAGAAGTTGTTTCAGTTACCTGAAAGTGATCAACAAGCTGATTGGGTTTCACTCGAATGAACATCTCATACATTCCAAGTTTTCGTTTTAACAGTTCCTCATAAGTCAGCTCAAAGGTAACTTTGCTTGCTGAAGCAATATTCACTGAAACTTTAAACGTTTCCATTTTTCGTCCAGAAGCCCTGAAATCAAATCAGATCGTAGAGTAAAAAGAAACTGGGAAGTTAGGAAGTTATAAGTATCTTTTTTTTTTTTTCTTCAGAAAACATGAAATTTACTAGAACCAAGCCTGAGAAAAAGAAGAGGCAAGACCACAGAGTAACTTATCTGTCTTCCTGTCCTTCCACTGGCTTGGGTTTCCTCTGCCTCAGTACTTTAGGGGATAATTTTTTTTAACTGTTTGTATTGGTGTAAAGTCTGCAGGTACTTTTTAACCACAGACTTAACACTAATATGCATGCACTTTCTCTTTGAAAATAATTTCACCACAAGTACATGCATCCGTTTATACCCGCTAACGTATGCACATGCTTTTGCAAATGAAAAACTGTAATGCCTCCCACAAGACCCCTTCACGCTGCAGGTACAAGTACATGCATGTGGGCCGTATACATGCTATTTTACCCACATATAGGGTGGGCAATTTTTAAAAGCCCATTTCCTCTGGAACAGCACTGTTTTATCCACGGAAATGGCTTTAAAATTACTGTCCCTGTTCCTGGCATTAGATTTCTTTGGATTTCCAGAGTGCAATACAAGAAATGCTGGGAACTCAGAGCTTGCATGGAAATGATGACGATGGAGAGTATTCACTCTGAATTTGTGCCCACCCCCATTCTCCATTTGTCTTCAAGCTGGAGGCCATCACCCACTCTGATGGTTGGGAAGGGAATAGGCTTCCTATATTTACAGCACTGCAGCCCAGTCTTCAGCTGTCCAGACTGTAAAAGGATAGTAAACAGAAAACCTTAAGTGTGGCCCAGGCCCTACATCAGGTCCTTGCCACCACAAATTTGCTTCTTAAACAATCTCACTTAACCTCGACCTTTGGTTAAATGGGCAGTTGGGTCATTTTGAAAGAGAGTACAATATGGTTCTTGTCTTCCACCTTAAATAAAAATATGAGAGGGGACCTCTAGGGGGCGTGTGTCCTGTTTCAATATAAGCTGGCGCTTGTGGGTTTGAAGAAGGTTCTGACAGGAATGGAGTTGGGGGAGGGGAAGCTCTCTCCTTCTCTGGAAGGCTCATTTCTGGTGATCCCTGAATGAGCAGCTTGTGTTACAGAAAGACCATGCTTTCATTTGGTCTGTAGCAAACTCCTGTGCAGTACTGGGAGGAACCAATGCATCTTAAGCCATCTGATTACTTGATCCAGAGCCCTTACTGAGAAAAACTTTTTTTTTGGGGGGGGTGGGGGGGGGATGTAAGAACTGAATATCATCGTTTGAGGAACTGACCAAGCTTCTAAAATGTATAACAGACAGATTAACCTCATGGAGGAATAATTTAAGAAGAGAAACTGTAAATGTGTGATTTTTTTTTTCTTTTGTGCTGCTGATCTCTTCTGTGCAATGCCTGTGAAGTCATCTATTGTTGGTGATTTTCACTGGGTTTTTTTTTCTGTTGACTACTGGAAACCCCAGAAATGAGAATACAAGTTTCTATTGTTCTGAAGATACACTTTTGAATGAGACTGGTTACTTAATCTCCAAACTCCTGCAAAACTATGTCTTCTTCTGTGCCTCATGGGAAGCATATTTTATACCATCCTTTAGCCCAGTCCCCTTTTGGGGGATGAACCAACTTGTCACTCAAAGCAACAGCTCTCACACCACTTGCCCTCCTAGTGAACTTCCTTTATGTTAAAGTATAGCAGACCCTTCAGAACTCCTCTGTACTCCATTTGACCTTCCTCTTGCAGGAAGATTCCTATTCTTACAGATAGGTCCAATTCCTTCCCATTACCAGTATGCCTTCTAGTGGCCAAGTGGGGGCCACATGTATGTTTATGAAATAGGTAGAGAAAGTAAGCATTTTCATGCATTGAAAATATTTGCACATACTCAAACTTATACATGAACTTTCAGAGCAGAACTACACTATATTTTATAAACTGTGCAGTTCCCACTACATGGTTTATAAAATAGTAGGATACATTTCCATGCCTCTGCTTATGCATGCAAATGCTATACCATGAATAGGTTTGAAAGTTAGATTTCCAATCCTGATATTACCTTTCCTATGTTTGTCCCTTGTTCTGCTCTGTATGTGAGTGGGTGACTAAGTGAGTGCTTGTTTCTGTAACTGAGTTTCTGCCAGTAAGGAGAGGAGTGGTTATATCAGGAGGAGAGGAGAAGCTACAGGAAGGATGCCAACTACAATGAAGGCAGAGGCACAGAATGAGGGGCTAGAAGTGGGGCAGGGGTGGAGGTAGAGCAGTCAGGTCAGAAGGGTGGAAGAAAGATCCCACATAACCCAGGTAGTCCCAACAGACACCAGGTGGAAGAACACAGGACAGCACAAGAGGGGGAGGAAAGGGTGGGAGAAGGACAAGGGAGGAGACATAAAAGAGATAGGGATTCTCAAAAGCACACGCCTCTTAAGTCTGTTGAGGAAGAGAAAGAGGAGGAACTGGAGGCTGGACCATGAACTGTAGTAGCAGGGTTATATGTTTAATTCTAGAAGAAAACAGCCACATTCTAGAACTGGTCCAAAAGAACTACAGTGTGCTTTTTTGGAGACACTTCTAGCACCAAAGGAGTGCTTTTAGAAACAAATAGCATTGGATGGCAGCAGTCTCAAAGTCACACCCAACACAATGTACATTTGTTTTTAAACAAAATGAAAATCTTGACAAAACACCCGCCTAAATGTTGCCATACCCATTAGGCTCCCAACCTAGACATAGGTTTCTCTTGCTACCAGACCTGTAAATTACAGGCTTGATAGTTTGCAACCTGAAAAATAACCCTGCAAAGGATCATTAGTGGACTCTTGCTGGATGTTCCTAACTTGTGTTCTTTTAATGCAGGTAACTCAGCAGCTTACCCCCTGGTGTATTAGTAACGCTGTATGTGGACTCTGGGAGGCCAACAATGAAACAAAAGTCAAGAAAAAAAACCTGAATTCGGGAGGGGCAATATGGGGACTTTCATTGACTTCTGTTTTGGAAAGTCAACCAAAAAAAGTAGTGAGAGCTGACAGCACATTAACATGAACTCTACCCCTCCTAGGGCCGTCTCAATAAGGCCCTCACTCCTGTTGGGGGAAGCTGTGGGGAGCAGTTTCTTTTTCGTTTGGGGTTTTTTTTAATTTGAAATTTATTTCGGTTCATTAAAGAAAAAACTGAAATAAACACTAAACAAATCGAGATACGAAAATGAAAAAAAAAAAAAGTTCCCTGTGCGCCTCTACATAGCAGTAACACACATGAAATATTTCCATCAGGACATTAAACAGAGCATCTAAGAAATTTCAGTAAGATCTATGACCATCAGAAAGACATAGGAGGTGGCTGTGACTGTCCCATTAATCTCACAACGCTGGAGCAACGCCCTGCAGAAATGTTTGGTCCGCATATCACTGTCGGCTTCCCAGATTCCATGGATGTAATGTCAGTAAGATAGCAGGGGCAAGCTGGTGAGCTACCTGTACAATGAGTGAAAAAGTACTCTCTCTGATTTACTTTAAACCTGTGGTTGCTAGTTTCAGGAAGTGTCTCCTTGTTTTAATATTATTTGAAAGAGTAAATTGCCATTCCCTGTTTACCCATTCCAATTCAATCGTGATTTTATACATTTCTATCCTATCCTCTTCTCAGTCATCTCTTTTCCAAGCTGAAGCTATGTCTCTTTTGAGATGGGGCAATCAAAACTGCACAAAGTACTCAAGGTATTATATTATTTTTCATTCCTTTGTAAACATTCCCTAATATTCTATTTGCTTTTATGAGTACCGCTACACACTAAGCTAAGGATTTCATGGGTGATTTCTAATGATTCCTGTTGTTGGAATTATTTTTCCCTATGTGTATCACATTGTACTTGTCCACATTAAATGTCATCCTCCATTTAGATGCTGGGTCTCTTAGTCCCACAAGGTTATTCTGCAATTCCTTACAATTCACTGCAGTCTTAACAACTTTGAATAATTTTGTGTCATATGCATGTATCCGGTCCCCCATTTGGGTGGTTTAGCCACATCCAGGGCTACAACGGATCTGGGTCCAAGTCCGAATGGAGAGAAAGAAAGTCTTTCAGGCCTCTAGCACAGTCAGTCACAACAACAATCAAAGGCTCACACTCTAGCTCGATGATCACTACCAGGTGCAAGAGTGTCCAGTATAAGAGCAAGGAAGCCAAAAGGATCGCACAGGGTAAAATTAAAAATTCACACCAGTGTCCATCCATTCAACTAAAGCATTGAGTAAAAGGAGAAGAAACCATGCAAAGTTTTCAAAATAAAGTCTTCTTTACTGCAACTTAAAGAAAGGTATCCAGGCCAAAATCACAAAAATCAAAATCAGCATCAAATAAATCACTGCAATGAAAACAATGGTTTCATTGTCCATTTTAGATTTTCATAACCCTCTCCTTTCCCTTGCACCTTCATCCATAGCCAGAATACCCTCCCCAAGTAGAGATGGGTACCTAAAAGACAGCTGCAGCTTAAGCTAGTCACATTGGAAAAAAAATTCTCAAGTGCAAAAAGGGAGAAAAATACAAAAAAATCCCAAACTTGGGTCAAAATTCTTAACTTGTAATCCAAAAACCAAACAATATATCTAGATGTCTCTAATACAAGAGTCCAACCTTTCTTCTCAGATATCTCTAGTACAAGTCTCCCAAAAACACTTCTTTTCACACTTGCTTCTTCTTTAGATCAGGCAAAAAGTAGGGATGTGCATTCATTTGGAACGTATGCACAATCCGCAACGGATAGGTCCTTTTCGTTGCATTCGTGGGTCCGCAAAACGCATGGCAAGCCCCCACGAATGCAACATATCATTACAAAATTTTTTGTGCATCTTAAGGAGAGAATATAAAAAAAACTAACTAAAACCTCCACCCTCCTGACCCTCCCAAGACTTGCCAAAAGTCCCTGGTGGTCCAGCGGGGGTCTGGGAGCGATCTCCTGCACTCGGGCCGTCAGCTGCCAGTATTCAAAATGGCGCCGATAGCCTTTGACCTTACTATGTCACAGGGGCTACCAGTGCCATTGGTCGGTCCCTGTCACATGGTAGGCGCAATGGACGGCCGGCACCATCTTGTGCTCCTACCATGTGACAGGGACCGACCAATGGCACCGGTAGCCCCTGTGACATAGTAAGGGCAAAGGCTATCGGTGCCATTTTGAATACTGACGGCCGACGGCCCGAGTGTAGGAGATCGCTCCTGGACTCCCACTGGACCACCAGGGACTTTTGGCAAGTTTTGGGGGGGTCAGGAGGGTGGGGAGTTGTAGTTAATTAAATTTAAAGGGTTGGGATATTTTTTTTTTTGTTTTTCCAACTTTAATGGAAAAACGAATACTAAATGCAACTAATGGACGAATCGGGTTTCCCCCTATGAAAACGGATGTAATGGATTTGGGTCCCGGTGCAACGAATACCGAATAGCAATATATCTTTTCCTTCTGCACATCCCTAGCAAAAAGATCTTCAAGATATCAGAGGGACATCCTTCCATCAAGGCTGAACCAGTCTGTATCAGAAAATCTCTCCTTCAGTTCTAAAATCCAAAAAGCCCCAATGGTAGATCCAGCCCTTCAAGGATGAGGAATCAATTAAGATCGTACAGCCAAGTTCCATCTGCTAGTCAGTTGCTTGAGACCCAGGGATGATCTCTAGCTTCTCCTTCCTACTCTCCAGTCGCCTTCTCACTCTCTCCAACCCACTAAAGAATGAGCATGCTCCAAGGAATTATATTCCCCCAGAAGTCTTTCCCCCCAAAAGGTGGGGTTTTGGTGATGGGAGGATTCAAAAATATTCAAAACCCTTCCCATACCTCATGACAGAAAAATGTTACATGGGAGCAATTCTATTATATTTAGTGTATTTAGCGCATGCCTTTTCATTATAGCTCAAGGTGAATTACATCCAGGTACAGTAGGTATTTTCCCTGTCCCCAGAGGGCTCACAAACTAAGCTTGTACTTGAAGCAATGGAGTGTAAAATTACTTGCTCAAGGTCACAAAGAGCAGCAGTGGGATTTGAACCCTGGCTTCCCAGCATGCTGCTCTGACCACTAGGCTACTCCTCCGCTCAAATTCTAGTGACTGGCAAAGCCCCATCACATGTAAATCTACTCACTTCACTGATGTTTACATTTTTTCAGATCATTTATGAACATGTTAAATAGCAAAGGTTGCAGTACAGATTCCTGGGGCACTCCATTAATGACCTTTGTCCATTTGGAAAATTGGCCATTTAGTCCTAGTCTCTGTTTCCTGTCTTTTAACCAGTTACCAATCCATAACAGGTTATTGCCAACTATCCCATGACTTTTTAATTTCTTGAGAAGTCTCTTGTGAGAGATTTTCTCAAGTGTGTTCTAAAAATTCAAATTCATTATATTAATTTGCTCATCTTTATCCACATGTATTTGTATCTTCAAAAAATGTAATAGATTGGTAAGATAGGACTTCCCTTTTAAAACCATGTTGATGCTTTCCATTTAGTTATGTCTATCTATATGGCCAATGATTTTCTTTATAAGAATAGTTTTTACCATTTTGCCTGGCATTGACATCAGGCTCACTGGTCTATAATTTTCTGGATCATCCCTGGATCTTTTTTAAAAAATTGGTGTTATGTTGGCTACCCTCCAGTTTTCAGGTACAGTGGCTCTTGGATTTGAACTGGGTTGTAAGAGATCTACTATCACTATTAAGAACATACAAAAAATATACTTCAAATCAGTGTTACCACTATCAAAAGATGGCACCTACTTGACGATTCCTGCACTTTTTCCCTGTCGAACTGCTTCTTGATATTGTTTTTGTGCAATTTCTTTTTCCTTTACAGTGCCCACATATGTTTTCCCATCGATGGTCCTATTAATGAAGAATTCAAGTTAGAATCAGATATGTTCCATGATTCAATAAGTCTGCCTATACATTCCAAGGTGGCTATCTTAATGCATTTTAATTTTATTTGCTCAGTTCTATTTATTCATTAGAATTATGAATCACAATTAATTGGAATGCTCATTGCAATTTACAATTAAATAGAAACAACATTAGTCAAAATATAATTCACATCCAAAATACATACAACTACAAAATAAAGACATAGTAAAAAGCCAAAATAATAATTTAAAATAATACAATTCTAATATACTTCAATAAATTCAGTAAACTCTAACACTATGTCAAGTCCCACCATTATCACCCACCAGAGGCCAGTACCCATAACCAAATACTTTAGAAAATAATTAGCCTTGAGTTGTTTATGGAATTTTAAATAATCCCCAATTAATCTAATATCTGAGGGAAGAGTATTCCAAAGTTTAGGAGCAACAAATGAGGAAACTCTAGATCTGGCCATTTCCAGCTTGACCTCATAAACACTGGGCACACACAACAGACCCATTTGATAGGAACACAAAGGCCTGGTTGGAGCCCATATAATTAGCCTTTCAATAAATAGATGATAGCCATATCATGCAATGCTCTATGAAGTATGAATAGAATCTTACATTGAATTTGAGAATCTACTGATAGCCAATGTAGTTCTTGAAGCAATCACAGAACCTCACTTTTAGACTACCTATCAACCTTACTGCAGTATTCTGTACGAGATGCAATTTCTTCAGTAACTTCTTCAGCAATCTCAAACAAACTATATTAATTTTATTTAATTTATTTAAAATGTTTTATATCCCATTTTTTATACAAGGGTGTAATCAAAACAGTTTACAGAGTAAATATACATAGTAAAATGTCACAAATATAAAAATTAAAAATAACAAAATTAAGAAAAATACATTCATTAAAAGGAGAGAGTAGGAGAAGACAAACTAAAAGGAAAAGAAAGCGTCTGGGCAGGATGAAGGTTTAGGTAGTCTCATCGATGTTAAATGCGCATTTAAAAAGGTAAGTTTTTAAACTCTTTTTAAATTCATAAGACATCTTGTTTTCAAGATGTCTTATGTCGTCTGGGACTGAATTTCAGAGTTGAGGGCCAACGACAGAAAATGCACATTGTCTCGTGATATCACGTCAGGAAATTTTAATGGTACGTACTTATAAAAGGTTTTTATTGGCTGAGCGTAAGCTTCTAGTGGGTTTTATAGATTCGGAGTTGTGATCTAAGCCAAGTTGAAGTATCATCATTTAAGATGCTATGGATAGTGAAAAGAATTTTGGATTTTATTCGGTATTTAACAAGTAACCAATGTAACAAGTAGAGTACTTGGGAAATGTGGTCCCTGTGCAATTTGGCAGTGAAGATGCGAGCTGCCACATTCTGGATTACCTGCAGGGGGCAATAGTATTATGATGTAAACCAACCATTGCAGTAGTCGAGGGTACACCAATGAGGGTTACTCTCTACAGATGGTACGGTAGTGGTCCGTGGAGCAGAGGTACTCATAGTAGCGAAGGTTCCAGGAGAAGCCCTGGGGAATGGGGCAAGCAGTAGTCCAAGGCAGAAGGCCCTCTGAGGAGCAGATAGCGAGAGATGAGGAAGGGCCCCCGAGGAGCGGGTACCCAGAGTGTCTCACGCCAAAGTAGCAGGAACAGGAATGGGAAGCCCGTAGTGAGCGAAGTGGATTCAGCAATGAGGGAACTCGTTGCCAAGTCGTAGGTAGGCAGGACCAGCCAGCTTAAGTATCCTGGAGGGCTGACATCATCTGGAGGGGACGGCCCCAAGGTTCCCGCCATGACGTGCTTAAGACTGGCCTGTGCATGCGCGCACAGGCCTAGGGGATTCCAAGGGCAAGATGGTGGTCGGTAGCATCTGAGGCATCCAAGGAGGCCCGGGAACGGTAGGCAGGCCGGCGATAGCTGGCGGAGTCACAAGTCTTCCCCATGGAGTCAAAGCTGCAAAGAAGGAAGTGAGCAACAGCGGTCGCAGCCGTCTGCGACCAACAGGCATAACAAATAGAGTATTGAGTGGAAGAAAACAAGCCGATGTGTATTTGGCATTGACGATTGGTGAGAAAAGATTTGAAGCAGCTAAGAACCGTATCTGAGATACCAATTGACTATACTGTTGATAATAGTATGGAATGATCCATGGTGTTGAAGACCGCCGAGATGTCTAAGAGCACCAATATATAATCTGTATTAGAGTTGAAGCCTCTCAGTAAAGTGTCAAAGGATGATAATAGTAAGTTCTCGGTGCTATGACTTTTTCGAAAGCCATGCTGATTTGGGTGTAACAACTCATTGTTATAAAGATAATTGTTTAGCTAATGAAGAACGATAGATTCTATTACTTTGGCTAATGTGGTGAAAGATGTGATGGGGCGTAAATTATTTAAATTAGATAAATTTTTGTTTTTCTTTTTTTGGATTGGTAATATGGAAGTCATTTTAAAGTGATCAGGATAAGTAAGTACCGGTACTGAGTGACTGGTTTATTAAATTAACAAGAAAATTGTATATTGGTGTAGTGAGTTCTTTTAGGTAAAAGTCTGTGGCAAGGATTAAATAGAGAAAAAGAAATTTTTGTCTTATGAAGAATGCGAGATATCATGTCTACATCAGTAGGAGAGAATGAAGGCCAGGTGCAGTCCATTTTATGGTTAGAATCATTGGGATAGGATAAGTGTGAAAATTCAGAGGATATGCTAATCAAGCCTAGTTAACACTGAGGCCTGCACCAGTATCCTCAAATTATTTGGGGAAAAGGAAGGATGTAATCTGAAAAATAGTCCAGAGATGACAGAAAGTACGCTTTGTAATTGCTAATATTTGTGGCTGCATAGGAGACCCAAGTCCAACCAAACTCCAAGATCTCAAACCACCAGATTCATCATTGGATTTTGGCCATATAGCTGAAATAAGAGCACTAGATCCAGTTTAGTAAGAAGACAGAATGACATTCATATTGAAATGGTTTGTCCAGCTAAGTTTGGGACTCAGATGGACAAACAGTGAGATTTAAAAATCGCACCACGCTGACCACCTCTGATTATCCTAGATAACTTTGGATTTATATTCATCAGTGTGGCTTGGCTGCTAAATATCTGGTTTAAGTTAACCGGGCAAGTTTATCCAGTTAACTTATCCAGATAGCCTGCAGCTGAATATGGATCTCAGTGTGTCTCAATCAATTGTTAATAGTTGTAGTCGCTACTGAAAGAAAATTAAGTTGGTAATTTTTATACATTTTTCTTAGTTTCTCTTTGCAAATGTGGCATTTCTTATATCAATTCTGATAATTAAATTACCATCATCTTTGGCTTTGGATGCCAACAAACTTTTTAATTTTGGAGATAAAGGGGTCAGTTTCCAAATAGTTAGGTGCTTAACGTTGGGATTTATGGATCTAAATTGGTTCCTTTGAAAATTGACTAGGGCTGAGACCCTAAATTTAGATTTCTAAAACGTGGGTGGGTATGGCGTGAAGAGAAATGTTAGGCACTTAACTCTGATTTTCAGTACTAGGCACCTAACTTAGGCCTGGATTTATCAAAATGCACTAAATTTAATTTATTTAAGGTTTTTATATACCGGCATTCATGAAGCGATCACATCATGCTGGTTTACAAATAAACAGGGGTGCAATAAATACATCAAAACAGAAATAACGTGTCGAAGAAAGCAGTTACAATTAACAAGGATTATTGAACTGGGATCAGAGGAAATAAAGAGAGTTTAGCAGAGACTAAATTATATACAAGGAGATGAGGTACAGCTGCTGTGTTGGATATGTTGATGGCGAGATGCATTAATTTAAGTCCGGGAAAGCTTGCATAAACAGCCAAGTCTTGAATCTTTTTCTAAAGGTTAGGAGGCAAGGCTCCTGTCTGAGATCGGGAGGGATGGAGTTCCATAACGGTGGGTCAGCTGTGGAGAGGGCTCGATCTCTTAAGGTAATGTGACTAGTGGTTTTAGTAGGGGGTATATGGAGGGATCCTCTGTATGCGTCTCTGGTAGGTCTTGTGGAGTTGTGTAAGCGGAGAGGAAATTGTAGGTCAATTGTGGTGTGTTGATGGATGATTTTGTATATCAAGGAGATGGATTTGTAGATGATTCTGAAGTGAATTGGTAGCCCATGAAGTTCTTTTAGAATTGGGAAAATATGGTCTCTTTTCCTGGTGTTTGTTAGTAAACGGCTGCTGTGTTTTGTACCATTTGGAGCGGTTTGGTGTAAGAGGAAGGGAGACCAAGTAGGATAGCGTTACAGTAATCTAACTTTGAGAAAATAATTGCTTGGAGGATAGTTCTGAAATCTTGGGCGTGGAAGAGAGGTCTTATCCTTTTTAAAACTTGGAGTTTGTGGAAGCAGTCTTTGGTCGTTCTGTTGATGGAGGCTTTGAAGTTCAGCCTGTTGTCAATTATCACACCTAAATCTCTCACTTGAGTGGTTGGTGGGTTGGTTGGATGAGAAGCGGTGAGATTGCTGTTCTCTGGAGAAACAGCAATCTGAAATATCACATGCGATAGAAAAAGGGGTGTGTTTTATGGTAATAGGCAGTTTATTGCAATTTGTGCTAATACCTACCTATGCGGAGAGTTGTTACTGCAAATTGCAATAACTTTGATATAAGTGCCAGAATTGTAGTATTTCCTACATACAACCACTGGGGGGGACCATGTTTACTATCAATAGCCATGGGGGGGGGGAGAGAGAGAGAGAGAGCGAGAGAGAAAGAGAGAGAGAGAGAAGCCATAATGCCGCACCCTAGATAGGTATTTATATTTCTATGAAAGGCCCACCTAGTAACTCAAGGTGAGGTTTAGGTATTAGTGTAGGGGGTTAGGGGCCACTTTGACATTCAAAGTGAGACGTACGAACAGAACAGTGCTCTCTTGTGCAGATTTGATGACCTTCGGAGTGAGGAAACTCACTCAAAGATGAGATTTGTGCAATGTTCTCTCAACCTAGCTTGATGTTACCCAGGTAGAGAGTCCATCAAGCTAGATTGAGAGAACATTGTACAAATCTCATCTTTGTGTGAGTTTCCTCACTCCGAAGGTCATCAAATCTTCACAAGAGAGCACTGTTCTGTTCGTACGTCTCACTTTGAATGTCAAAGTGGCCCCTAACCCCCTACACTAATACCTAAACCTCACCTCGAGTTCCTAGGTTGGCCTTCCAAAGAGATATAAATACATATCTAGGGTGAGAGCATTATGGCTAGTTTCTCTCTCTCTCCTCTCTCTTTCTCCTTTTTCTGATTTGCATTGCTATCACATGCGTTAAAGGCGTTTTCACATGCGTTAACGGTGCTTTTCGCATGCGTTAAGCCCTTAACGCATGCGAAAACACCTTATAGCATTTTGATAAATGACCCTATTAGGATCCTAGATCTAAGCAAATGAATTTCAGGGCTAAATATAGGTGAATTTTCAGCTGAAAATTTAGAGTAGGGTTCAACTCAAAATTTACCTAAGTTTGAAACCTAATTTTGGACTAAGCATTTGTTGAAAATTGACTCCTTAAGGACTTGATGTGTAGAAGAACAAGGAAACCATGATTTATACTAAAGAAGTCTTCTGAATTAAATTTTATAAAAGGCAAAAAATACAAGTGAGGATACAAATGGAAGCAAACCCACTCTTTAATGATGCATGGTTGTCTGTCTATTTGTAAGATAGGTTCATTGCTTTAAAGACAAATTCTGTAAACTCATATAACTGGACATGTAAAACTCACATGCTGAAATTAGTGATGAAGGCTGTCTTTGGAAGTTCCACCTCAAAAAAGACCTCCTTGGAGATGTTTGCATGATTGACGCCCGAACTGGTGATGACATTGTGGGCAAATCTAGAAGTGACTTGGGAGTCGATTCTGAAGCTGTAAATTTTTATATTTTCTCTAAGCTAGGGGACAAAAAGTATGAATTAAGATTAACCAACATTTATTGAACTGGAAATGTGTGGTGAGAGATGCAGTGGAAGCCAGAAAGGAGGGTAGGCACGAGAAGAGAATAATAGTATTCATAATAATCACAGGTACTTGTAAACAGTGAGATAATACATCTCTTGGTTCTCTGAGGAACATGGCATCTCCCATGCTTACTCTGTTACAAAATATAGAAAGATGGAAGACATTACAGAAGAAGGGGTAAAAAGAGAGCTAGTGGAAAAAGAACTGAATGGTAAATGCACATTTGCTAGTGAGGCTGAAGACTTGAGTGAGGTAGAACAGAAGACATAAGTGGAATTGAAATGATGAGAGTTTGGGTGCAGGGACTTTGTTGTTACAGATATTTGTGCATGAATTGTGACTCTGTCCTCAGTAGTGGAGAAGAGAGAAAGAGAAGCTGAAAACAGAAAAAATAAATGAAGGAAAAGAAGCTAGAGGGCCAAAGAGAAATGAAAGGAGAGTAACTTTGTAATGAAATTATTCAACTTACTCCCTTGTTGGCATTTCCCTGAAAATAAACAAAACAGCATTAATTAAATGGGGTTTGGTCCTGCAGATGATGGCCCACTACCGTTGCAACATGTTTTGTTACCATGTCAACTTGTCATAGTATTTTGTGACAATGATGTAAGACAGTGACATGATTTATGTCCTTAGAGGTAGATTTTAAAAGCCTTGCTCACGCAAAAATAGCCACATATGTGTGTAAGTGGGCCATGCAGGAGCTATGCAAATTTTAAAAAGCCGGGAAGGATGCAGCAACATGAATGTATTTATGACCAGAAAACGTAAGTGGAACAGAGGCAGGGAATGAGTGCTCCAGAGGTGGGGACGGCACTGATGTGTGTAACCCCTAATTTTCCTCAGCCAGTGGGCATGTGGTGCAGGCTTAACTTTGCTACAACTCCTCGGTGGGTGTGGGAGTCTGGTGGGCATTGGGGGGGGGGGGAGGGGAAGGGGGAAAGAGAACCTCTTTGTAGGGCTCAGCCTGACACTCAATATATGCACCATTGTTAAGGGGGCTCTTTGATTTGGGTGAGTTTTCGGGAGGTGGGTTGGAGTTTGGGGGGTGGTGTTACAGAAACATTCAGAGGTATTTCTTGTAAAATTGACATCATGAAAGAATTTTAGATCTTATAAGCCATGAAAAGGAGTTGATTTGTACCATGCAGCTAGCAGAGACCTCAGTGTACAAAGAAATCAACTTCTCTTCTTAGAATTTCCATTGCTTATAAGGACTAAAATTCTTTAATGATGTCAACTTTACAATGGATACCTCTGAATGTTTCTGTAATATCACCCCGCAAACCCCAACCCACCTCCCGAAAACTCACCCCGAATCAAAGTGCCCCCTTACAATGGTGCATATATATTGAATGTCAGGCTGAGCCCTATAAGGCAGCTCTCACTCTCCCCAGCACGTAAGATATCCATGCAGACATAGTCATATGAAGAATATGTTAATACCTACGTGTATGGGTCTTTTAAAATCTACCTGTTAATACATATTCTCTTTCTTAACCACAGAATGGAAAAAGCCTTTTTTTGAATAAGGATCTTTAATACAACTGAAATTTGTTGCATAGAAAGTATATTTCCTTCTAATTAACACTAAATTTATTTTCATGACTATTATTAAAAAATCAGACATTTATCTTTCTTTCGGCAACAAAAAACTGCTTATGTATTCGCTATCAGGTGAATTTTCAAAGGAGTTATGCATGTAAATGTAACATACATTCGTAGCAATTTTCAAAAGCCATTTACCAGCATAAGTGCACTTAATGTGAGTAAATATTATGGACACTTCAATGGCACGTAGTGCAGCAATTTTCAAAAGCTCACTTGCTTGGGTAAAGTGCATTTACATGTGTAAAACCCAGTTTTAAATTGGTAAATCCTTCTGAAAATTACTCTCTTTGTGTATACATTATCCCTCAAACCATTGAACCTATAGCAACCAAATTTGCAGGATAGGTATATCTATCTATCTATCTACAATATAGATCAGTGATATTCACTCCCAGCCCTTAAGGGCCATAAACAGGTGCATGATGTAGATATGTATGCACAGGGCTTCCATTTTATGTAAATTTATCTTATGCATATTCATTAAGAATATCCTGAAGTGAAAACCCAAACTGTTGGCAGCACTTGAGGGGTGTGAGAGAATACCACTGGTATAGATAGATTAGATATATAAAAGAGAAAAACAGAAATCATGTTTTCCCATAAAACATAAGAGTTCTAACCATAAAATGAAAAAAAAGACTTTTTCCTAATAAACATGGATCTAGCCCAAAATATCAAAAAATGACAAAAAAAAATCAAAAAAGAAAGGAAAAGAAAAACATAAAACACATAGGTCCTGATTTTCAAAAGGATTAACATGTATAAAACCCAGGTTTATGTACATCAATTGGCTTTTGAAATTTACCCAAGGGGCTGTACATGTAAAAGTGCGCACAAAAGTGAATTTGTGCGCACTTTTACACGCACTGCAAAGAGGTATTCGGGGGCAGAATTGGACGGGAAACCATTTACATGCATATTTTCAATTTTCCAAGCTATCAGGTGAATTTTAAAAGCCCTGGGGTAGATTTTAAAAGGTTGTACGCAGGCGTACATGTGCGCGTACTACCCAGCGCGTGAGGGAACTTTCCTTCCCCCTAACCTGACCTTCCCACCCCTTCCCCTAACCTTCCCCCCCACCAGCCCTACTCTCTCCCCCCCCCCCCCCCCCCCCCCCCCCCACCAAAATTATTGTTTTACCTTTTGCGCCTGCCTCTGGGCGGGCGCAAGATGCACGCGCCGGCCAACAGCTGGTGAGCGATCCTCTGACCCTGACCCTGCCCTGCCCCGGACCGCCCATGCCCTGCCCCCTCCCCGCCCCTTTGTGCAAGCCCTGGGACTTACAGGCATCCCGGGGCTTTACGCGCGTCGCCGGGCCTTTTTAAAATAGGCCCGGCGCGCGTAACCCTTTTAAAATCCGGCCCCCCTATGCGTGCCAAAGCTGGGAGATACGTGAATATCTCGGGCCAGAGCATGCTGTGTGGATTTTAAGAAGCATCCAAGTATGCAAATGGGAAAGACCAAAAAAAAAAGAGCAGGGCGTGGGTGGGTCTGGATGGGGCATGGGCAGTCTGGGTCTCCACTGGCTACCTATCCAATCACGTATCCTCTTCAAAACTCTATCCCTCATTCACAAAAGTATCACTAATGAAAACTTCAAGTGGCTCTGCCCCTCACTCCTTCCTCGCACCTCCACTAGATCCACACGTCCTGCCCCCCAAGGAACACTCCGTTCCCCCCTCTATCAAACCATACAAGCTAATTCATACAATGAACAGAGCCTTCTCCCTCGCCGCCCCCACTCTTTGGAACTCTCTCCCCCCAGATCTCCGCACTGAAACATCCACACCAAAATTCAAAAAGAAACTAAAAACTTGGCTCTTTCAACAAGCCTACCCTCCCTCTACTCCCTCCACATAATGTATGAAATCCATTTGTCCAGATGACTGTTTGACTTTCTTGAAAATTTGCTTTCTTGTAAATATACTGTACATTAGTTCACAACTATTATAATTATTGTTTACTCTCTCTTTCGCAATACCTTTGCTCTTGTAATGCCTTGCAACTTTAATTGTTATAGTTACTGTTCTATGTAAAGGCTCTGCCTACCATGTTTTGAGTTAAATGTACACCGATACGATGTGCAAACTGTTATCGGTGTATAAAAAACGTTAAATAAATAAAGTAAATAACATGAAATGCGCGCATACATTTTATGCACACAAGCGCGCCAGGGTCTCCTACCACATAACTTTACTTCTGCTATGGATGGCATGAAAATACTGAAACAAAAAAAAAAGCGAGGCTAGTTAGCGGGGTTTTAAGGATTGGGCTAAAAGTGTAAAAGGGAAGCATATTAACTAGGGGGGTTAGGAAGTCCTATCCTTTACCTGGGTGAACTGGGAATGGACTGGGAAAACTGGTAATTGTGTCGGTGCGCATATCTAATAAAATCCCCAACTTACACGGTAAAGCCAGCATTTGCACGCACATGCATGTGTTCATATAAAATTGCGCATATGTTATAAAATGGCTAAGTCCACTCATGCAAGCCAGCATACGCATGTATATGTACCCCCGCGCGGCTGTTTACCGTCCCTGTGTGTAAATGTACATGTTCGCAGTTACACCTGCTCCCTAGCAAGAGTAAATGTGCCCATGTATGTCATGCAGAGGTCGCATCCAATAGAGTTTTTTTTAACTCATCCAAGATTAGTGCACTTCCTTCTCATAAATTCGTTTTTTTTAATTGGAATTCCTGTATATTGAGACAAATCATGTCTTATTCACCAAATCTGTCCTTTCGGACCAGAACTGCATCCTGAGGCTGGAGCTGACCCTATTTTGGGTGTGTGTTTGGGGGGGGGGGGGTTGACGGTCGGAAGGTGCAGGACCCAGGATATTTCAGCCCCAGCCAGGCTCCCCTTCAGATTTAAGAGGAAGGGATCACTGTACCTTCTGACCCAATCTAGATGTCTCTCTACACTGCTCCTGCCGCTCAGAAGCTCCCCCAAGGAGTTAGATATCAGGGAGCAGGGCTACCAAGGTAGCGCAAGGATCCCCCCTCCCCCTCAGGCTCTCATTGCCCCCAACCTGCATCCCCTGAGGGCAGCCCTGCCCAAGGGTGGTAGTGAGCCCGGATTTAAACCAACTGATAGCATGCTTTACAATCATTGGGCTTTTGGGGGAAAACAATACTCGTACAATTTGCTCTGCAAGTCAATGCTTACGTGTTTTTGATTATGCTCAGGAAAGGGCTAGGTTAGCAGCCGTTGGAATCATTTTGTCCTCCCATTTATCTACAGAGCAGTTAAAGGGCAAGCCACAATAGCAGTGTTGTTTCCCCAAACTGACCAGACAGTGTTTCCCCCCAACCTCTTCTAAAGAGATCGTCACCCAGAGGTGAAAGGGTAATTCACTTTCTATGGTGATTTAGTCATCGGGGTCTCTGTTGAGGCAGCCGAGAAGGCTGCCAGTCAGACTCAGTACCAGCTGAAATGGCGGTTTCAGAGCTGCGGCACTTGGAAACCGCACTGAGCCCGCCAGCTCATTTTTACGTAGGCTGCCGAACGCTTGACAAGAGCGTCAGTAACGTCAGCCACTGCCTACGTGAGCGCGATGTAAACCAGCGGAGTAGTGGCGGGAGGTGCTGTGCAGCCGTGCCGGGCCGCCGAGCTGTCTATAATCATGAGACTGCCATACCGTAGCTTGGTATTTCTAAGTGAAACGGAGCGAGTGAAGCAGAGCCCGCCGCAGCTTCCACTAAGGATTTTTGCCTGAGGCACAGAATGGGAGAAACCTTTTAGCAGAGCCGACTGGACTCTCAGCACGGATTCCCATTTCTCACGCTGACTGAGGGCTCTTCGGGCTCATAGCTCCCCAACTAGTGAAAAACATTTTTTTTTTAAAAAGCTATTTATTCAAGACGTTTCCCTTTTTCTAGAATGTATTAACCTTTTGCTGGGGGTGCTTGAGTTCTGTAAGGTGCTCTTTGCTAGGTGGTCAGAGGGTCAAACTGGCTTTCAGGAACTGGCAGAAATGCATATTATTTACGTGAACTTAATACCTATCATATTAAACACACACACACACACATTTATTTGAGCATCCATTAAAGAGACTTCCAGGGGCCATTCCATAATTAAGCTGGGATATTTGGTTTTGGATCGTTACACCCTGCTCGCGAATGGAGGAGAACCAATCAGAGGTGACGCACGTCACGATCAGCTGCTTTCATAGCGCTGCAATTGTTAAACTCACAAAGGTTCTATAACTTGCCGTCCATGCAAAGCAACCATATGAAGAGTTAATGTAACTTCATTTTAAACAAAATACACAGTGAGGTTTTATCCTCACTATGGGGAGGCATTTCCATAGCTATCTCATGGTTTTGCCTCTCTTGCACGGTTGAATTACCTCTCCTTGCTCATAGTCTGTAAAGAATTTACAATACTTAATAGGTTAGCATTATTTATTTGTACACAGATCAGCACAGTACGTCTCTAACTCTGCTTTTCAGCACAATCTGCCACTGTATGCATTAGGTAGTGTGGCTAGTGCTTAGTCTTGGGTATGTCAAAATAAAGGTCAGGAAACAGATTGTAGGTGACCCTTCTTATTGGACCAACACAAAATATTTGTGAGTAGCTTTTAATTACTGTGCTTCCTTTACCAGGCTAGTGCAGGCTTATAAAGACAATCGCAAATGTATTCTTCTGGTCCAATAAACAGGTACCACCTGCAACTTGCATTCTGACCTTTATTTCCATTCTATGCAGAAATGCAGCTTTTTAACTGTCATATCCCAGGACATTTTTTGGAGATGGGATAGTCCAATTCCTTCAAGAGTTTTGAAGATTTTTGGCTCCTTTTCTCCCTTTTGAGGATGTGGAGGAAAAAGGGGAGGGGGAGGTGCCAGCTTCTTCTAGCTTTGCAGCCCTGGTGTTTATTTTTGCTGTTCATATTTTATTCATGGCTGTGGCTGTCTTCACGCCCTTCTTAATGGAGAATGTCTGACTCTTTATGTACTTTGTGGCGATTCTGAATAGCCAGCTATCACCTTAATATCAGGCCAATTCAGGATGGTGCGCTCAGGCCGAGCGCAACGTTAGCCCCCGTTTGGATGCACGTTTTCCACGCGCTATTATTACCCCTTATACAGTAAGGGGTAATAGCGCGTGGAACTAATAGTGTGCTCAACATGCAAATGCATGTTGAGCACACTATTAGCGCGTGGAACTAATAGTGTGCTCAACATGCAAATGCATGTTGATGAGCCTATTAGTTAGTCACGCTTGATACAAAAAGTAAAATGTGCAGCCAAGCCGCACATTTTACTCTCAGACATTAACTCCTGCCAAAGGCAGGAGTTAATTTCAGCCGGCACTGGGAAAGTGTACAGAAAAGCAGAAAAAGTACACCCTCCGACTTAATATCATAGTGATATTAATATCATAGTCATATTAAGTCAGAGGCCCCAAAAATAAAAAAAAAAAATCTGCCCGCAGCCCGCAGGTTGGAAAATGGATGCTCAATTTTGCCGGTGTCTGTTTTCCGAACCCGTGGCTGTCAGCAGGTTCGACAACCGATGCCGGTAAAATTAAGCGTCGGCTGTCAAACCTGCTGACAGCCGCTGCTTCCGCCAATAAGGATGCGCTAGGGACGCGCTAATGTCCCTAGGCCTCCTTATTAGCGCGGGCCCTCATTTGAATACTGAATTGCGCGCCTAGGAGAGTGGCCTAGGCGCTCGTTGGGAGAGTGGGTGCTCGCCTCGGAGCGCAGGTTCTCCCGTGCAGTTTACTGAATCGGCCTGTGTGATACTTAAATGTAAATATTGAATCTAATAAGACCCTAAGATGACAAGTTTCTTGTCCTAACAAAACGGTCACATTATCTATTCTATACTTAACTCAGGCAAGTTTCCAAGCACCGTTCTCCCAAACCAAAGAATTACAGATTTTTGCAAATGTAAAGTTATCATGGATCAATCAAATCTAATGACTGTGAGGTAATGTCAAATTCTTGTTAATATGGCTGCCCCCAGGGGTTTAAGAGAATTACAGGGAAATGAATACCTTAAAGAATATGAAAACTAAGGACAGCAATGTGGTTTTAAATTTAAATGACAGAGGGTGAATATTACTGCTTCCTTTGTGAACTGTGAAAATAAAATACTGCACTGTAGACCAAGGATACACAGTTCTGTCTGATCTAAGTAATCTTACCTCCAGCTTCTTAGCATCTGAGATCACGAAGTCAGCAGCTACAAGTGCTGGATACAAAATCAGCAGAAACCACAGCATGAATAGTTTCATGATCTTGAAAGGTTGACCTGGCACAATGAGAAGTGTAAGCTCAGAATAATCCTGGTAATGTACAAGCAAAAGAAAAATGGAGATTTATGATCTCCCGATGAATAGCAACCGCAAATCAAAGGCCTGAATAACTAAGGCTTTTTTTTTTACCATTCTGTGTCTATAGAAATAAAGCTTAGTAAATCAGACCCTAAATAACATCACCAAATATTATTGAATGGGATAGAAAGATTGGAAAATTAACCATGAGACTTAAAAAGGGAATCATTTTGAAAAACTATTTAAGTTCTTGATATAAAAGTAACAAAACTCAAATGGTAGCTCCTCGCAGAAAGGGATATATGTGATGGTGGCAAAAACAGTTTTAGATCTCAAGAAGTCATGAAACAAACACAAAGGATTATTTATGGTGGTGGGGGAGTGAGGTTTGAAACCAGAATGAAGCAGGAACAGAACACGGGCAGGCCAGATGCATCTTGTAGTTAGTCTGCATCTGCTACCAGTCTCTATGTCTAGAACTGGCTCATAATTTTGGACCAATATTGTTGGTTTACTTTGCATATCTTTGCTTCTGTTCCACAGTTGCAAACAAAGAACAGTCATTCCTATTTTATCAAGCCTGACAGTTTCCCTTTAATAGGTATTTGTGCAAATAATAGCCATGTAAAAAAAAAAAAGGTATTTCATTCCCCACCAGCCTTGTCAAAAAACATCATGACACATTTTCAGTTTATTCGTTACCTCTGCTTCTATCCCGATTTCTCACTTTTGCTTTTTCAGAGTGTAAGTAATTAATCATCCCAAAAAGACAAAAGCTAAAAGACCCTGTTTGTTAACAGGGTTATACCTTCACATTTATTTATAAAAAAAATATAACTTAGTTGCTTTGAGTCATCAAAATGTTAGTCAGTGGTTCAATGTGGTTCAAAGAGGCATGAGGCAATGACCCTCTTTGGCCCAAAGTAGCCCTTATTATAGTTTTCCAGTGATGGCTGGGAGGTGTACAGATTTAGAAACCCAATCCAAAATGTAGGGTCCAAATTGAAGTAGTGCACTGGCACTTAATCAGGAATGGCATGGCTGGTCAACTCCAGTGCCATGCACAGAAACAGAATATGATGGTGGATAGGGACCGTAAGGCCCATCTAGTTTGCCTAGTTTACTTTCTGTCCACAGACTTATGGAACTGCTGGGTTGATGGCATCAGTCTCAGAGGGGTTTCTTCTTCAGCCAAGAGCCGTGCCTCTGGAATGCCAGGAGAACTGACCGTGAGTGAAATCTTTGCCACGCACACCGTGGCTTCATCATTCCAGTACTCAGTCCTTGTCAATTAGAGAACAATCCTTGACTCTCAAAGAGACATGTGCAAGTGCCATCAACAATTAACAGTAAAATGTCAGCTCTCGCTCCAGTCTGTTCTTTTCTGTACTAACATAAGCATTTTGGCCTAGGTGCAATATAATTTCCTATATACTTAAAACTGGAGAAAAAAACCAAAAGATCCAGTGGCACATTCTCCAGACAAATACAAAGAAGCAAGTGTAATGTTAGGCGCAGATTCCCCAATGTCAGCACATCAAAGCACAAAGAAACAAAAGCCAGGCATACCAAGATTATTAACAGCAAAATGTTTTCCTCACATACTAGTACTTCAGCTCCAAGAAGGAATGTTCATCCTTGGTATGTGAATAAAACATTTTGCTTTCAATTGGAATCACTTTTCCTTCTTTGCAACAAGATTTCGAAGCAACTTAGTATATCTGACCCAGTGTGGTTTAAAGGTCTCAAACCTCATTTCAGGGTAGGGGTAGGCAATTCCAGTCCTTGAGGACCACCAACCAATCAGGTTTCCAGGACATTCCTATTGAATATGCATGAGATATATTTTCATACAATTGAGGCAGTGCGCATGCAAACCTTTCTCATGCATATTCATTAGATATATCCTAAAAACCTGAGTGATTGGTAGAACTCGAGAACCAGAATTGCCCATCCCTGTTATAGGCTATAACGAAAGCCAGAAGAGACATAATGGGACCATGGCATTATATGTGATGAGTCTATCAGCTGAGGACTGAGGCTGTAGACTAGAATCCAAACTAGGAATTATTCATTTGAAGATTTGAAAAACAAGAAGAAAATGAAAAAGAAATACTTACTTACAGCATATAACGCTAATTGCAGATGTTTCAATGGATCAGATGTAATTGGCTGCCTTAAGCATTGAGGAGAACAGATCCATAAACAGTAGAGCCCTGTTCAGCTAGTACAGCTTCCACAAAATGTCCGACAGACCCCTTGACTTTCTTTATTTGTGAGCTTTTACTTTTTTATGTTACCAAGGCTGCTGTGTGCCAAATCAGTAAACAGCTTCAAATCATCTAAAATGTTTCACAAGATTTTTTTTTTTTTATAAACAGTTGTCCGGGAAATCCTGTCTCTGCGCGCCCTTTGCTATAGTTTCACAACAGCTTCTGGATGGAAACCAGATTTGGAGTTTGGATGCTTGGAAATGAGATTCGCAGATAGCTTAAATTCTACTTTCCCTGGCAGTCATGTTATAACCTCCAACCCCCTTCTACTGGAATGAGGCTTTTGGTTCTGTAGAAGGAACTGTATTTCCTTGTCCTTGCAAAAAAGGAATTAAATATCTTTAGAAAACAAGATTGTAAGGCTTTGCTCATTGGTTGTGAGTCACATTACATCCATCCTTCCTCTTGTTGTCATTTGCCTCCAGGATTTTCAGTTCTGGTTTGTTTTTGACTTGTTTAGAAGCAGCTCTGACTCCCAGTGCTTTATAGGATACGGAGGATTCCTAGAACCAGTTCATTCCTCACTTTCGGACGAGAGTGTTTGCACAGCTGTTCTGTGCAGTCAGAAGACACTGGCACAAAATCCTGCGAGATGCTGTGCTGCAAACTGCATTCGTGCATATCACAGGACCCTACAGTTACATAGAAACATATGAGAGGGGGTGTAAATTGCTGATCTCCACTTAACCTCTATCAAGACCTTCACCTCTTCTTGCATCATAGAAGATCCACTGCTGTGTTTTAATATGGACCAGGAAATGGCTTAGAAGAATTGAGGAAGCCAGACCTTAACATGCTACTTCTGGGACTCTGCCCCCCCCCCCAAATACAGGTACAGGGAGTCTCCATGCACTGTGCTATTGCCTGTAATGTGTGTTTGCATCAGGACAGAAATCATCTGATGTGCACAGAATTCATTTTATCAGGGCTAGTAGTGAGCATGCTCTGGGTTCTTCAGGACACTGCTGACTCTGATCAATGGGCGCTGTTCCAGTGCCAAAGTGATTTGTACTTGCTAGTTCAGTTTTTCCCATGGACATCGTGGACAGTTAGAGATTTTTTGAGTCAATTTTGCAAAAAGACAGAGGAGCCAGCTCAGAGAGTGGACACATCAGAGAGAGAGAGGGATCAGTTTCTGTTTCCTAAGCTACAGCCCCCCCCCTCCCCCCACAGTTTCCTGCAGCAGCTCAGGGATGGATTCTGCAGCAAGTATTATTAAGACAATTCTGAAACACGTTGGAAAACATTTCCATCTTTTATTTTACATTATAAACACAAAGTAGTTTCCCAAACTTGCTTGTGCCTGGAAAATATATGTTGACTTTATTGGATGTGGAAAAATATCATTGCAGGGAGGAGATCTCTGGGGTGGGAAGAGGAGAAGGAGAGGGAGGACTGGGATTGGGGGTAAGAAGGAGAGAGGAATGGAGATAGGGGAGAACTATGAATTTTGCATGGGAAAAGGAGGGAGAGAGAGGGAGGTTCAGAGATTGAGGAAGGGGATAAAGGAGTAGGAAGGGATCAGAGGAGGAAGGATCCTGAATCAGAAGTTGGGGGTGGAATGGAGGTTCCAGGATCTGGGGGATAGAATCCAAAATGAAGGGAGGGAGGGAGGGAGGATCCAAATTACAGTGGGAAGAAGGCCAGTCTCCTCTCTCACACATATTCTTATATGCCCTCAGCCAATCCCTTCACTCCAAAATTATTCCCCCTTGCTCCCCCAGTCCAATTTATCCATCTCCTTTCCCACAATCCTCTGCCCTGCCATAATAATCCCCATCATTCCCTCATCTCAACCCACCACTCCAACTCCCACTCTCATGATGCTGCTCATCCCTAATTCATACCTTCAACTCTGTAGCTGATTCCAGCCAAGAGAAGGAGGAGAGCAATGGTAGTAATAAGAAAGGAGGAGACAGGCTAGATTAGGCAGCAGAATTGTATTTCCTTGCACTGCTCTGTCCCTTCCCATTCTCTGTACTCTGCCAGAGAGAGGAGAGGCAGGATTAGGAATATAAAAATATGCCATACTGAGTCAGACCAAGGGTCCATCAAATCCAGCATCCAAGTCACAAGTACCTGGTAAGTACCCAAACATTAAATATATCTCAAGCTACTATTGCTTATTAATTAATAGCAGTTTATGGATTTTTCCTCTAGGAACTTATCCATAAACTCAGTTACACTAACTGCCATAACCACATCCTCTGGCAATGAATTCCAGAGCTTAAGTATGTATTGAGTGAAAAATAATTTTCTTCAATTTGTTTTAAATGAGCTACATGCTAACTTCATGGAGTGCCCTCTAGTCCTTCTGTTATCTGAGAGAGTAAATAACCAATTTACATTCACCTATTCAAGTCCTTTCATGATTTTGTAGACTTCTATCATATCCCCTTCAGTAGTCTCTTCTCCAAACTGAACAGCCCTAACCTCTTTAGCCTTTGCTCATAGGGGAGCTGTTCCATCCCCTTATCATGCCCTGCAACCGTATCCAGAATCTCCTGCAGCAAAGACAGAATAGGGGCATCAATCACACCACAGTCACTTTGAGATATGGCTGCCAAACCACAGCAGGCTTATAAGACAACAAGCCGTTAAGCCCGTTAAAACGGGCTATATCCCTCTGTCTCTCACCTCCCCCTCATTCTCTCTCCCCTCACTCTTCACCACCCCCTACCTCCCTCCCTCACACTCACCAACTCCTCCCCACCCTCCCTCTCACTCACTCCCCCCTCTCTCCCTCCCTCTCACTCACACTCAGTCCCACTCACTCTCCCTCAGTCCCACTCCTTCCCTCCCTCTCTCCCACTCCCTCCCTCTCACTCAGTCCCACTCACTCCCTCCCCCCCTCACTCACTCCCTCTCACTCAGTCCCACTCCCTCCCTCCCTCTCTCTCACTCAGTCAGTCCCACTCCCTCCCTCCCTCTCTGTCCCCCTCCCTCCCCCCCTCCCTCAGTCCCCCCTCACTCAGTCCCACTCCCTCCCTCTCACTCAGTCCCACTCCCTCTCTCTCCTCCCCTCTCAGTCAGTCCCTCCCTCTCTCTCTCCTCCCTCGCTGCCGCCGCCGCCCGCTGCCGCCTCTGCCACCCGCCGCCGCTGCTGCCACCCGACGCCGCCATTGCCGCTGCCCCCCGACGACGCTGCCACCGGACGCCGCCATCGCCGCTGCCGCTGCCCCCCGACACCACCATGTTGTTTTTTTTTTTTACGCTGGCTAAGACCGACGTCCTTGCCCGCACATGCGCAGTAGAGCTGCGCTCTACTGCGCATTTGCGGGCCGTCGGTCAGGGCCCATTTATAAGGTAGATAGAAGCTAACCCCAAGCTTAGCCTGAGCCTTAAAAGCCTTCTTCCTCAGGTCATTATATAACCAGTATAGCAGACAGAGCAATGCTGGAAGTGCCAGAAGTGGGTAAGGTACTGCCCACATTTATTTGTTATAGGCACAACATAAATATTTTTTGATAAGTAAATAAACAAAAAAACAAATAAATAATAAAATGCTGCTCCCATCTGGGGTTTCACTGAGCTGGGGGTGGGGGTTCCTCAGGTTTCCAGGGGGCCTCACTGCTTAAATTGTTTGAATTGAGATCTGTAGGGAGATAGGGGTTGAGTGCTATGACCTTAATTATTTTTAACTGTTTTCTGGGAGGGGGAGATGGGAGATCAGGCCTAAAGACGCAAAATTGGTTTTTTGTGTGTGCATGTGTCACTTTTCTTGCTACTTAATAGGATATCTTTTGAATATATCCTCTTAAATGTTAAATTATCTGGCCACATGCAACCAAATAACTTTGACTGATCTGAAGCAGTCCTAAAATTATACTGCTAATTAAGGCCTGGATTTATCAAAATATCACAATGTGTGTTATCTTAGTGCTTTACATAGGCATTACCTACATAATTGCATGAAAGTGCTCATTTCAGAGAGAGAGAGAGAGGAAAAAAAACATCTATCTACAAGGCCCTTGTAGTAGTTAGCTATTTATGCTACTGTGGGAGGCCTACCTAGTAACTAGAGGTGAGGTTTAGTTAGTAGTGTAGGGGTTAGGGGCCACTTTTACATGCAGAGTGAGACGTACAAACAGAACAGTGCACTCTTGAAAGGTTTGATGTCCTTCAGAGTGAGCAAACTCACACAACGATGAGATTTGTACAATGTTCATGCAACCAAGGATGATGGACTCTCTACCTGGGTAACATCAAGCTAGATTGAGAGAACATTGCGAAAACGCCTTAACGCATGCGAAAACACCATAACGCGAGTTGGAAAATGACCCTATTAGCTGGATGCAATTGAAAATTGGCTAAGGTTGCAAGATAACTTTACTCCATCTCAGAATGCCCTCAGAAGACCTTTTTTTTTATCCAGCTAAGTTCTAGCTGGATAAGTGGCTCAATGTTCAAAAGGTTTCCATTCAGTCAGATAACTTGTAAGTTATTTGGCTAAATGACTTTGAATATTGACCCCTATGGTTTCATCACTCTAACCAATGAAAGACAAGGGACAGAATACTAATGAGACTTCTTAATTAATTACATATAAAGAGAGCAGCTTTTATTTGCTGTTTTCTCTTGAAGTGAGACTAGTTTGGTGGAAGTGAAGAAATAGATAATTACAGCATGAGAAGACTAATCAGACTTGTAGAAATAGGCTGTTGAAATGCTAAAAAGCATATTTTTTATTTTATTTATTTACAGATTTGCAAAGGTTGTCCAGTATGTTAAAGGTCAGCAATAAGTTTGTCTCTGCCTTCTGGGCTCGATTTACAAGAAGTCATATGACTTACAAGAATCCAGTCTTGTTAGCATATATGAGATACAATTATAAAGCTAACCAGCTGGAAATTGCTATGCAAACAAACAAACTAGCCCATTGGTATGTAAGTTGGTGACATATTTAACTGAGTGTAACGGCACAAAAGAGCTGAGCTGCAGTTACTTTGCATTGTTTAGTAAGCTACACTGCTCCTTTTATGAGATATCTTATAATAAAAGTCTAAAGATTTTTCTTTTACTGGCTATTGGTGTGCCATGTTTACTAGCACCCCCAAAACTCTCCTCCAGGCACACTCCTCCCCTCCTATTTCTTGCACACTGCTTGGGAGGGGACGGGATGGAGCAGAATGCAGAAGATTATTTTCTGCTGAGTGAGATTCAGCACAGCTGAGAGGCAGCAGATTTTTGCCACCTTAGGCACAGGCCCAGGGTGCCTATTGGAATATCCAGGCCTACAATTTGCTGGTGCTCTTTCCTCCTGGAGCTGTGCCAGAGGCACCTGTCCCCCTTCCCTGCTGCCTTCCGAACAGTGCTGCTGTTACAGCCTGGATAATGGTCTACTGTGAGAAGGAAACAGCGAGTCCACATAATCTTCTGCACTGACTTTGAAGGGAAAAGACTGCAAGCAGGGAGGAGTTTTCCATTTAATACTGTCACGTTCCTTTGTTGTGAGGGTTGAGAGATTTTTCCCAGGACTGAAACACCCTTTATGCATTGCACTCGATGATAATCAGTGCCTCACACCTTAAAATTCACAGTTTCGGCAGAACTTGTTTAAGAGGCCTCCAAAAAATTGCTTCAGGACTGTGCACAGGAGAAGGCCATAAAATGTATTGTCCTTCTTTTTCCAAAGGAGCTAAAATGTATTGAGGGACATGGTTTCCCTAAAGGTGAAACAATCTTTATGGAGCAAGGGATGGGGGTTATGTCTTTTCCATTATCTCTCTTATGAGACGGACATTGACTCTTTGAGTTATTTGGAGAGTTACTGAGGTGCACACACACTCACCCTGTTTGTATTAAAGAAATATTGCTGTGTCCATTTCTTCTGTGTGCATTCGTGTTGGCTTATTGCTGTATATCTTATGTGTTTTACGGTGTTGGCCTGCTAGGTTTGTTTTCTCAGAAGTGAAAGTGATAAACTGAAACCTTTTGTATGTGGTGAATCGGTGTATTCTGTATGTAGTTGGGGTGTCTGGGGCCACCAGGAAGAATATTCCACCACAAGCGTGAGCCTTCCCTCATACACTCGCATCCCTGTTACAATCACTGGAGATCTGAATAGTGGTTGTCTTCTGCTTGTTGCTCCGCTTCTTTGCCGCTTGCTTTCCTACAGATTTCCAGAGTGGTTTACACAGAATTAAGCTGTGGCCTGTAAGGAGATTTAGTGTGTATGCCATTCCCAGGAATAAAACAATAACTGCAGTGAACCGCCTGTGAAAAATTAACAGCATGGTATTGCAAGTTCTTAAAAATTTGTGCAGAGATGAGGAAGTAGAGCCTGATAGGGCATTCCCGGTACAAAACATCCCTCTGGACTGAGGCGGCCAGGAGATTTTGGCCATAAGTGAAGTGGTTACTGGCCTGGAACGTGTACAAGTTATTGGGTAATAATGGGTGACCCCACTCAAGAGAAACTAATGGCCCTGTACATGTTTCATCATACTGCAAATCCCAAGATACCCAAGACTACTTCCTGGAAAATTCTCATTCAAAGAAGGTCTGTAGGGACCCTAAATCATCACCAAGTTTCAGCAGTTTAGTGAAAGAGCTCACTGAGTTCCTTGCAAAGAAAGGGAAGACAATTGCAGGTGTTAAAGAGGTGATAGTAGCTACGACCGAGATGGTCTCTCCTGATACTGCATCGCTCAGCCGAGTTGCAGAAAAGGTGATGGAGACATGTTGGCAAGGAAGCCCCATGGTGAAAGCAGTTCCTATAAACGTCTAAGGAGATTTTCAGGGAAGCTACCTGTTCCTGGAGGGGGAAAAAAAATCATGAGAACTGGATGGAGCAAGCTACTCAGAAGGCAAAAGAGTGGGAGTGTTCTACGTTGGAGAAGAGCGAACACTTGAGTGAGTGCTTTAAAGGTCCTACTCTAGAGATTTTTAAAGCTGTGAAAGCTGAATGCCTGGGAGCCTTAGAAAGCACCTTACCCACTACACAGAGTGGGTCCAACTTATATTTCCAGTTCAGACAAAAAAGTCACAGAGATTTTATATAGTTTTATTTATTTGGATTTATTCCCCATCTTTGGGATATGAAAGTCACCTAAGGCAGGGTAAAACATATTAGAATGGTTACAGTCGGAGACCACTGGGTGTGGAGCAGCTTAAAAATTCTAGTATGAAGGAGACTTCAGCAGGATTTAACTTCATGAGCCAATATTCAGAAAAGCACAAAACGATTAACTTATTCAGCTATCAGGGATATTCAGCAGGATAAACATCCCTCTGAATATCCTCAAAGTTGGATAACTTTGAAATCTGACTATGTTTGAATATCACTGCTTGGATTTAAAAGTTTTCTGGGTATGTGTATTCAAAAAATACAGCCAGTCAGGAGGCGATAATAAGTTAAAAACCATTGCTGGCCTACTGACCCAATTCCCACCCACTCCCACTCCAGTGAAACAAGTCTGGCCCTTTCCAGCTGAGCCCCTTCCCCCATGCCCCCCAATATATGGCACAAACAGAGTAGACTTCTAGGCTCTAAAAACCTCCCTTTCCACCCCCAAAATTTCAAATATTGAAATGTAATATGTCACTGCCACCCTCCCCCCGACTCCACCTGGAACCACCCCATACCCTTTATCACAGCCAGGAGCTGGAAGCATGCATCCAGCATTGTCATCAGAGTATTGCTTTGACAACAATGCCGGCAGCTTACACTATCAGTCTAACATAGCTGGACAATGGAGCCAGCACATGACCGGCATTCCAGAAGGCTCTGGAGGAATAGCGGACTGGAGCACAGGCAGCTTGCAAAAGCACCAGTGCTATCGGGTGCCCAGTCCAGTGCTCCTCCACTGCATTCCGGAATGGTTGGCTTCAGTGTTGTTCGTGCATTATGAGAAGCTCAGTCTGATACCCGTTTTGCTTGATATCTTCAGCTAACTTTAAAAAGCTTAGGTTATATATTTGTTATTGATAAAAGACTTCATCAGTGTGACAGCTCTCACAGGCATTTTATTTACATTTGTAGGACAAAAAAAACCCAAAACATAATAAATATACTGTTTTGTAGATGATTATAATTGTGTGGCTCTTGTCAAACTGATTATTTGACTCCTTGCGTGATACTAATACTAGAAATGTTTCTACTCTCCTTGCTCTGTAGTGTCCCTCCTCCATTAGCTGTACAAAAAGGAATCCTGTCACACACAGTGGAATGAATTTTCAAAGGGGTTCCTTGTAAAAATAGCATATCCACCTGTAATTGGCGTGTATGTGCATATATGTAGTTTTATAAATGTCGAGAGAAAATGCAATTTTTTTTTCAGTTTCACATGTACATTTTCCCGGGATGGAGGGACAGTCTAGGGGCATTCTGGGGCAGGGGTTCAGAAGTACATGTGGTAGTTGCTATTTTGTTACAGTATGGGCTGGATTTTCAAAACGTTACATGGGTAACCAGACTTACGTGCGCTGGGCCTATTTTAAAAAGGCCTGGTGACGCGCGTAAAGCCCCCGGGGCTTTCAAAAAGGGGCGGGGAGGGGTTAGCTTAGGGATGATGGGGGGGGGGGGGGAGTTAGGGGGAAGGAAAGGGAAGGTGGTGTGGGGGGATAGGGAATGGGGGAAGGCAGTGCAGCTCAGCGCAGGCTTGGCGCGCGCAAGGTGCACATGGACACGCAGGTCTTAAAATCTATCGCTATATGCATATGATTTGCCAACCTTATTCATGCACTTTTACTAAAACTTAACGTCGTGTTAGTACCAAGGGCACGTTAATGAGGGTAACCCAGAAAAGTGGAATATCACATGATATGGGAGAAGCACTTCTGGTGGCTTCATTCAGCAGCTGCAGCAGTGTGAGCAGCAGGCCTCGGATTAAGGCTGTGCACTTTTTTGGTTTTCATTTTACGTCATTTGTGGAGGGGTTGCTTCAGTTAGGGGTTTTGTTTCTTTTTTCATTTTGTTCCAGTTTTAGCGTACGCTATTTTACAATAGCGTGCATTAAAATGTTTTCGTGCACGCTGTTGGTCACATGCAGTAAAACCACAACTTGCATGCCATGATTACAAAACTGGTCCCCCTAGGCTTTTCTCCAACTTCCCTCAGGACCCCTCCAGACCTGTCCCCAGTTTACCTGCAATAATAAGGCAGAAGCAATCCCCAGTCACTTATGCCCGCCAGGGTTGTATTTAAAAATGTTGTCAGCTGACTAAAGCTTGGTGCCATTTTTAAGTATGGGTCAGCCAGCACCATGCTGAAATATCACCCCAGTGGGGCAGGAGTGATTGGGGATTGCTTTTGCCTCTTTTTGGACCCCTAATTATTGACGGTAGCTGGGGAAGGGTCTGAGGGGATTCAGGGGGATGTAAAAAAAAAAAAGCCTGGGTCTTATATGTGATGGGATTTTGGGGGAGGTGGGAGGTGTTATAGCCAGACAAAACAAAAAATGAATAACATTTTGTTCGGTTATAGTTTTATTGTTTTTTGTTTGTTTCATTTCAAAAGTAACACAAATTTACATAAACCATTTTGTTGACATTTCCTATGTCATTTTAAGTGACAATACATTCCTACTCTGATGTCCCTCCAACTCATGAAGAGCTAGGCCTTCTGGAATTGTAATTAATTCTGGCCGGGTGGGGGGCTTTATGTGGTGGGGGGTTCAGAGGGAACTCAAAGAGATGGGGTGCTAGGGTCTTTGGGTCTGCTGCCTATAGGAGATGGCACCAAGAACTACAAGGAGATTCTAGTTCCTATTTTTTTGGGGGGGGGGGGGGGGGGGGGGGGGTGATAGCTACCAAAGTGGTTCTTTTGCCTATCCAAGGAGGTGTGACAGCTACAGGAGTAGGGGAAGTTTGTTGGTACCTTTAGGGGGTGGGTGGGAGAAGAGGTATAGGTGCTTGAGGGAGCATGGGTTGGAGAAGAGGAAGGTTCTCACTGTCAGGGTTCAGGAGGAGAGGAAATCCCCCAAACTTAGTAGCCCAAAATGGAAAGGACAGATGAGCACGGTGGATTTTCTAGTAGCTAGTCTGGACATCCCATTTTTCTGTGGACATTCCACTTATAATATAATGGGGTGAAGTGCCCTCCTGCCTGTGAAGACCCTCCAGAATGGTAAGCCTGATTCCAGAGGGGCGAATGAGGGCTTCATGTGTGTCTGGGGGTGGGGGGTGTTGAGAGGTGAGGGGTTGAACAAAGCTTGAAGCGCTCATCTGCCTCAGGAGGGAGATGTGGGCTGATGGCTACCAGCAGACCCCAATTAAAAAAAAAGGTTAGAATATAAACAAGAGGAAACCAGAAAGAGAGAAGTGGTTAGAAAAATAAAATGTCCAGAAAAAAAAAAGGTAGAAAAATGTATCTTATTTGCAGTTTATTGATTGGAATAGGTCAGCTCTGGGAAATATGCATCCCTGATATCTTTGTATTTTGCACAGCACAGGAGGACATGCATTTCTGATTCTGTTTCTCTAGTATTACACTGCATGCAGAGTCTGTGAATCTAGAAGAGGTGCTAGAGTAAATTGAAAAACTAAGAAGTAACAAATCACTAGGACCTGATGGCATTCAGTCCAGGTTTCTAAAGGCACTCAAATATAAAATTGTAGACTTGCTAGTGATAATCTGCAGTTTATCATTCCAGTCTGTCTCTGTACCCCAGGATTGAAGGGAAGCCAAAGTAATCTTATTCTGTATTTGTTGATGGTCTCTCTGTGTGTGTGATACAGTTAACATTGTCCTAGTGTGTAGCTTCTGAAGAGGGCTCTGTAGCAATCTTACTTGTTTTTTTCTAATAGGAATGGTGCATTGTGTTCTAGGGCCTGCTGTCTTTTCAGAGGTAGGGTTATTGTTGTTTGAGTCCTTGAGTTATGGCAGATTGACTTTTTTTTGCAGGGTTTTATGCTGCATCACAGAGTGCCTACCGTAGTAGTGGAGGGAGTTTATGTTGCTGCTTAATGAGGTGATAGCAAAATTTTGAATATATTTTTTTGTATGGCAAGTTAAAGGAAGCACCTCCTAGCTCTGCTCTTTAATCATTATTATGGGAGTTTCTGTGGATGTAGGGTATGGTTACTGAAGTTGAGGTGCAGGGTTTATATTGGAGTTCTGTCCCATCTTGTATAGACCTCAGGTTTCATTAGTGTAGTCTGATTTATTCAATGCAGGTGAGGGTGTGATGGTAACACCGGTGCCTTGGGGTGGGGAAAATCTTAAATTTGTCACTGGGAGGTGGAAAGGTGAGGGGAACGATCGGATGGGAATCAGAGGGTTGGGTTAGGAGACAATTTTAGTGTTTTAAGCCTCTCTCCTAATGCTTTCTGGGATATGTAATCCTATTTGCCCTTCTGAGAAATACCATGCCCACAATGCTTTAGTTTGAGAGTTAAAAGGACAGAGCTGAATAACATTAAAACATTTTTAAAATCTAGCAAGAGCACAAAATTATATCTAAAGTCTATGTTTGTTTAAAATAGTCAAACAACTCAATACAGTCACTAATGTGTGAAAAGCAGAAAGGAATAAGTTAAAAATATCTCAAATTCCCTAATTAAGGCTCTGAGCGGTCTTGCAAGCCTGAAAGTAAAACAGACATTCCAGACATTACTGCACACTGTACTTGGGTATTATATTAAAGTTTAATCAAAAGTCTTATACAAAATATACTTCAATATGCAGGAATACTTGCAAAATACTTTGAGGCTAATGTACTAAAGTGTGTTAAGATCATCTATTAACAAGCATGAATTAGCTTGCATTAATGGCCGAGGTTAATGACATGCCAATAAGTTTTGCATTCACTAACGTTAAAGTTAGCACTTTAATATGGATACTCTCACAAAATCTTAACTATACTTCAGGGAGGTATAGTTAAGATTTTTGTGTTAATGGGTGTGGATTCACTTTTGCAAGTTTTAATGCATGCTATTTTTCAGTGAACTAATAAGTAATGAGCACTTTTGTATCTCATAATCTCATTGGCATAGGATTTTGCATTAAAACTAGATTGTGCACACTAACAGTGCTTTTAACCTGCATTTAATAGTTATGAAAGCATTAGTGCTATTTAGCACATTGGCCCCATTGTTTGCAGACAGTTAAAATCAATGAATAACACAAGATGATGTTATTGCTTAGTGAAAATGCTTTACAAACGAAACATTTTATTGCCAGAGACAAAGGCTTTTTTAGGGAGTTAAGGGTTTTGAATGGAAGAACAATTAAATAAAGCTTAGAGGTTTTTTGTATGGAATCTAATAGAAATAAAACCCAAAGGCTGTTTTCTATTTTTAAAATCATTCATATATATACAATCCTGATTGGAGACTCCTTTGGCACATCTCCTTATTCCTATAGGGTCAATTTTCAATGTCTATAGGGACCTAAATTAGAGGCCTATTTAGAAAATGTTGATAACACATTAATACATGTTTGCAAGTTATCACAATTTGACAAAATTGACTAGGATTGAGCACCTAAAATTAGGCATGTAGGAGGTCCATATTCAAAAGCATTTAGCCGGCTAAATGAATATTTGGGAACTTATCTGGATAAATTATTGCTAGCTAATAAGATAGCCAGCTAGAATTTAGCCAGATAAGTTAGGGGCGTTTCGGGATGCAATGAGTTAGCCAGATATCTTAGCCGGCTAAGTGTGGTTGGGCCAAAGAGCTGTCGTAAAGTTAGCTGGCCATAGATGCTGGCTAACTGTAAGATAGCAAGCTCTATTCAGTAGTACGGCTGCGCTATTGAATATACCTCCAAAGTTAGCCGGGTAAGTGTATCCGGCTAACTTTGCTATCCTGACTGTCTGAATATGAGCCTGCTAATTTCTCTAGGCACCTAAAAAGTGGATGGCTACAGAGGGTGGCGTTCGGGTGAGAATAAAAGATGCTTAGTGCTGACTTTCAACACTAGGTCCCTAAATTAGGGGGGTTATTTACTAAGCATTTTTCCCATAGACACAGAATGGGAGAAAAGCCTTAATATCAGGCCCTTAGACTCCTAAATTCGGATGCAAAGTCTCCTAAACTTAAATGCCTAAAACTTAGGACCTTAGGTGAAGTGCTGATTGTTGTTTGAAACTTGACCTCCTATGTAATTTGATGCAGCTCGGTTCAAAGTGACTCAAATAGTCACCATTTGGTTTGACTATCAATATCTGTAACTAAAGAAAAAGAGTAAAAAAAAATGTTTAAAATTCCCTTTGAATACCTCATCACTAATGGCTGGTATTAAAACAAGAAAGGGAGGGAATCGCGGCTGTGGCTGTACAGAAAGGCAGTTCAAGGGGATTTTTGCGGAAATCTTTTGTCAACAAGGGATACTCCGCCATCAGCCGAAGACGCTCTTTGCTGGTCCTTCCTTGGGCTTCTCAAAGGCAGTTTCTGTCCCCGTCCGGTCTCTGCTGAATATGGAAGGTGCTGCCATGCCACTTTGCTCTTAAAAAAGACAACGAGAAGGAAGTGACTTAGTTTCAAACACTTAGTTTTGGAGAGAACACCTAATGACTCAAACGTAAGTGCTCCCTCCCCCCCTCTCAGTGCTAGAGCTGTGCAATAGATTAGAATAATGATCTGGATGTATATGATGTTATTCGTGCACATAGGATTTCAGTCTGGTACTTAAGTACATCTGCATCCACCTCTAGGACAGACGTCTCCCTGGCATATTTGTGACATGATGCCATCCAGGCTGCAAAGAGTCGAAGGAGCATTGGTGTTCTTATAACCCGGTTACAGTTAAGGTTAATGAACGGACTCCAGTCTCCTGAGAAAGAACCAATAGTCAAGGGGCTTTGAACTTGAGTAGCAGGAGGTCCACACTGGGTTTATCACTTTAGAAACCAGAAGCATGATTGCCAGCTCCTAGATTGCTTTGAAACACAAATTGTGTTATGTTAAAATGCACCAAGGTGCTGATGCACGTGTTTATTGAAAAAGAAATCGTTCCATATTATTAGAAACCTGTGGTTCTTAAATTTTCATTAGGGAGATTAGACTTTCCAGGGATGCTATCCAGTGGCAGATTAAGACCTTCTGGGGCCCCTAGGTGCCAAGACTGGGGGAATCCCCCCCCCCCCCCCGGTTGCATGATGACTATAAAATAGTTCCCCTAACCGTGGGGGGGGGGGGGGGGGAGGGGGTCCTTAGACATGTGCCTAGTGGGTTATCTGGCACTGATGCTATTAAAGTTCTGTGGGGATTTCGATAAACTAAATGAAAGCTCCCAGTGTACTAGTGCTAATTTTAAACAAGTAAGCAGGGCATAATTTGGGGGGGGGGGGGGGAACGGCCTGGAACATTATGCCCCCACTTCTTTGCAGACTTAAGAGGCAGAGCAGCAGCAGAATTCTGTTCCAGTGCCACCCCTCCCCCTCCCTTCCACACAGCCTGCAGGAAAATGGAAAGGCAATGGAGGAAGTGAGCCTGGAGGAATCCGAGCAAACAGCAGCCAGTCCGCTCCCTAATCCAGCCCCTGCCCCACAGAAGGGAAGGGTGTGATGCTAAAGCAGACACCACAGAGCAGACACATAAAGGGATTGAAAAGGACAATTTCGAAACTTGAGAGGAGTAATGCCAATCATCAAGGCTTCAGCCCTAGCCTTGATGACCTGCATTATTACTGCATTTATGCTATTTCATCCCCTTTTTGTGTCTATTACCCAGGACTTCATTTCTAGTGGAAAGACCCAGAACAGCGTTCTGCCACCAGTTTTCTGGGACCTGAGGAAGAGAACCATGGGGAGAACGAGGAGCACTGGAGGAATCATGGAGGTGGGATGGGCTGGGGATGTAGGACCAGGATTACCAGGACAGAAAAGTGGAGGAAGAGAAGGGTAGAGAGAAAAGGCCTAACTCTCTCTCCTCTTCCTCCATAACCCAGTGATTCTACATTCCCACCAGAGGAAAGGCCTAACTCTCTCTCCCCTCTTTCTCCATATCGCAGTGATTCTACATTCCCCAGTTCCCACCAGTGCTTAATCTCCAGTCATCCTTTGTCCACCAGTACCTATTGAGCACTGGTGGGTGAAGGAATACTAGAGCTGAGCATTGTGCAGTCTGGAGGAGGAGGGTCCATAGGATAAGGAGCAGGAAGAGTGTGTGAGTATTTATTTAGGAGAGAGAGAGAGCGTTCATACCCAGCCCTGGTCCCATCTCTCATTCAGATCACACCCAAGCTTGGCCCTAGTTTTCCTCCCTTCACCACGGGTGCAGACATTGCATCTATGTGGGCACTTTGGAAAATTGTCCCCTCCATGTAGTAATTGAAAATATGAATTTTATTCAATGACTTGAGCAGATATGAGCTTTAAATCAGAAAGCAACCCCACAGCAGTCTCAGTTTCACAACTTGACACATTGTCAAAGGTCAGACTTCAAGACCTCTCCCCTCTGTCTCTCATCAAATCTTTTTCTCAGGGGTTTTCAAAAGTTAGCCTGCAAGGAGAGGTAAAGGAGGGGAGTTCCTCTGAGAGTACATCTCTTGGTTCTGTTCATCTCCAGTATTCTATTCTTTACATCTATTACACCAAATTATTTTACCATGGACTGGAATATATTGTTATCCATGCTGATATAAACACTACCTCCGACTAATACAGAGCTATCTTCAATACATGAAGTCTGTCCAGAATGTGTTTAAGGTTTTATCTAGATATTGCTGTTATTATTCAGCATCCTAAAGAGTTTGTTTTTATTTGTTTTAACTGTAAGTGCACAATTTCAGATAATGCCATAGGATTCTAGCTAGTTATTAATATTGGTTCCCAATCAGATTTCCTCGTTCAGGTCTATACCTGTCCAATATTTATTGCTGAATGAACCCCCATGGAGGAAAACAAAAATATTACTATAGATGTGCTACTCACTTCTTATCCTTGTAAGCACCCATGGTGCAAATATCTCCCTTTTCTTGTTAATGTGTAGCGCAACTCTTTATTAGAATGGTGCATAGCAGTTGTAGTTACCAATGAGAGATGTGAAAGTATTAAAGGTATTTACCACACTCCTTCATGACTTGGTAGGTTTTTGACCGGATCTCTTGATTGCTGGAAAGTTTGTTTTTGGCCCCTTTCAGGTCCTCTTCCTTCATAGGGGGACGCTTCTTTTTCACTGGGGCTCCCTGGCAAGAGTTTACAATGGAGAAGTCAGTGTTTGACAGTGTGCATGCAGTTCTTTCTTCAGTTTCCATAAGGCTTGCCTTCTTCATGCAATAAACTATACAATGGTTTCTTTAATTCTGTTCTATGGAGGAGGATTTTTATATTCACATGCAGGATGAATATAGCCACAGTGACCAGCTGGCTCCTTGTTCTCTGGACAGGCTAAGACCAAGCCTGGCCTAGTTTTACTCCACTGTATTTATAGACTAGTCCGAGGTCAATTTTACCAAGGAAATTCCGACTGCACACCCGTAGATGCAGGAGGGTAAAACCCCAGCTGCTTCTGACACAATAGAAGCAGCTGGGCAGGAACCCTAACTGTCCCCTCTCGCAGGGCCACGAGCCTTAATCTTGTTCTAGAGGGAAAACAGGCGGCGTGAGCAGGGAGTTTGGTTGGTTTGACCTCACCATCTTAGCTCTGATTATGGAATGGATTAAAAGATATTATTGGGACACATATTCTATGGGGGGGAAAAAAACAGGCATTTTACAGGAAAATGTATCTAAAAGAGAAAAGATGGATAACCTGAGCTGAAATTTATTAGAATGCATTTGAGAGCACCAGAGGTACTTGAATTCCTGAATAGATTGATTTGTGGCTCATATTAGGAAGTGTGCACTCAAGTTTGTTTGTTTTTTTTTTTTCATTTCACACACCCACGCGTGCATATTCAATTCACCCAAAACGTCCGAGATATGATTACAAACTTGAAGAGAGGGGCTTGGAACACTATGCCAGAAATTCCTAGAGCCATGATAGTTTGGTGCCATTCTTTAACTTAAAGGAAAACCCTAATATTGTAACAAGTGCAATGTGCATTAGCGTCATGAAACTGCAACCACAGATAAGAAGCACAGCAAAGAACCGTGCATATCCATGTAATCAGAGCACTGAGTAGGCAGTAAGGCCTCTAGAATGGCTAACCTAAGGATAATTTTATTCACACATTGGACATAACAGCAAATACAAACCAGCATCCAATATGCAGAATGGAAAAGCTTTCAGGGGTGTAGCATTATGCAAAAAGTCATAGGTAGTCTTTGTAAAAGTTTAAAGGAGAAGTAAGCAACAGATCAAGCGCATGCCTTCATTTCTGATGTGGGTTTCAACTATTAATTAAATCCTTATTAGGGATTAATCATATTATATATCTCCATCACAGACCTTAAAGCATCAGGTATAAACCATAGAGTAAACTTCAGCTTGCTCGGATACTCCAAGTGGGAGACAGATAAATTGCAACTTTCTTTTTTTTTAATTGTTTTATAAATGCAGTAATTAATTTCATGAGATAAAAGCAGGGAACATTTCCTCAGATCCTGCTTCCTTGTATTTCATTGGGTCCAGGGAACAATTCCACAGCAGGTTACAATCCCTTCCAACTTTTACTTTGTTTCATTGGAAACATCTGAGGGTTTTTCAGAATAAGAAAGGCTCAGCTTACTGGGACTCTACAATAAGTATTTTAAGTAAAATCCCAGCTACTGTAGCAATGTCTCTAGTGAATAACTACTGTGCAACACAGGCTATTATAAAGGAAATACAGGTTATTTTTACTAAGATCCTATTATCTATTTCATAATATAGATATGCATCCAAAAGGGATACAATTTGTGGTTGCACCATAACAAAAGTGAAGTAGCAGGGACAGAAATACCCTTGTAGTGTTTAACCTTTCTTCTGATAAATTAATAGGTTGCAAAACATTCACTGGGGAAATAATTAGTGCACAACAAATAACTATATGTAGTTATAAAAGAGTGCATCCCTTTATACACAGGTAATTGATAAAATAATGTAAGTGTAAAATAAGTTGGATATCTGATGTCAAGAATCTGTAAACAGAAAAGCATTTTAAATTCTGCTTGTGCATGCAGTGCATTAACCTGTCACTAGAAAAGCACCACTAGATCGAGTTCAGCAGAAAATAAAATAGCAACAAACTGATAAGCCAGGAAGGACTGACCTAGTGGCTGGAGCTCCCTCTTTGGGAGCTCTTTCAGAAGTGACTGGGTGATTGAGATTTTTTAGTTTTTTTTGTAGATAGTAAGATGTTATGGACTGGGCTGCTACATTAATTGTTTATAAATACTTTAGTAGCTGGTATAATGGGTTGGATTCCCTAGCAAGAGTGGAGTAAGCTGGGTTACATTTTTAGACTGGTAGTGTTTTGTAAGCCTTACCTCATCTTGCCCAGCCCAGCCCAGTCTCATCCCATCCAGCCTACCTTGTCTCCTCGGTCCCCCTTGTTTTGTTCCTGTCTTTTCTTTGGACTGACTTCTGGATCTGACTTTTGCCTATACCTTGACCATGCTTGCTGGCTGCCTACCACTGACCCTTGCCTGCACTGTGACCAATCTTGCTTGCCACCTGCCACTGACCGTAGCAGGGACCTGGACTCGCTATTACTCTATATCCTGAGAGACTTTCATCTAAATCCTGCCGGCCCCCAGAATCCAAGGGCTCAACCTGCAGGGAAAGAGGCTGGTAAAGGTGACTCTCCTGACCAGTCTCGTCCCAGAGTATATTCGCTAGCTGTCGGTGTTGGTCTAGGGGGTTCACTCCCTAGGCTGTGCCAAGCACACCACAGCAACAAGTGTCCAGGTTTTAGAAGATGTGCTACAGATCTTCCATGGAGAGTCTTACGTAGCTAGAAGAATGGAAGGAAAGAGAGGTATGAAAAATATATTCAAATATCTGATAGGCTTCAGAACGCTAGAGGAAGATGGATTTAATATAGAATGAGAAATTCAAGGACCAGGATTCATCATATGAGGTTGAAGGAGGCAGACTCAAAAAGAATGTGAGAAAATACTTTTATATCAAGAGGGTAATAGATAAACTTCCAGCAGAAGTGGTAGAATTCAACATAATTAAAGTATGTTTGGGATAGCCACAACAGGATTTTAGTGGCAGGACAAAGGAGGAGATCAGAGATCAAGTAGCATCTATGACAGCATATTAGGTAGGTACAAATGGGCAGACTGGGTGGACCCGAATGTTTTTTATATGAAATATAGAAGATGGTGGCAGATATCAATGTCTCTTTATAGCAGGACCCATAAAGTATGATGCCATTGGTACTGAAGGTGAAGGACACTTCCATTTGGCAATTTTGCACAAGACAGACATGAATTCTCTGTTACAGGGGTTTAGGTGCTCTCAGTTGCCTCTCTAGCCATCCTACTTTATGAACTTCAGATGCTTATTCCATGAGCTCAAGAGAGAATGTCCAGATCTTTAGCATTGTACAAGGATCGCCCTCTCACGTACAGGGCAAGACTGATCTCTTATGGCCTGTGGCCTGTTGCCATTATTGCTATCAAGGCTGGTCAGTCTGAAACTGGAGACCTAACCAGCTAGGAGGGCAATGGTCAGTCCTCAGAGCCACTAAAGGGCTCTAAGCAAAGGAAGTTTACACAAAGGTGGCAACCTTGTACTTATGCTACTGCGAGAACCAGGGATCCAGCGTTTGGCGAACTGGATTGTTCCTCAGGATTATAAAAGGGGAACAGAGATGTCCCCAGCAACACAAGAGCTGTGCTGCTGGACCCGAGCTCCATGATGCTTCCTGTGAAGTACTGGACACTTGGCTTTATATGCGAACATCGAGCGTAATGGAATTGAACCTGCGTGTGACCACCTGGATTTGATAACCTTGGAAATGGACCTGCTTGCTGACATGAATTACCACCATCTAAACATCGACTGGGTTGTCGCACCAGTCGCTGCTTGAGAAACAATCGCCAAACAATTTCTGAAATACAGACATACATTTTTAATGTGGAATCTGATGTATCTCCCAAATTTCATAGTTGAGTTTTTCGGATACAAGAGGGTCATTTATGTTCCCTACCCATAAAGATCTCCTGTAGGGATGTACACGACAAAAATTGTCATTTTGATTTGTTTTTGGGTTATTTTTTAATTTGGGTTTTGGTTCATTAAGGGCCTGATTTTCAAAAGCATTTAAATGCTTAAAACTGGGTTTTACACATGTAAATGCACTTTACCCGAGTAACAGGCCTATCCTGTAAAGTGCGGCCACGTTTACCCTGCTCCTAAGCCGCTTTTTACTCCGTTTTCGGCCGCGTTAGCCCTTCCTGCGATCCCGAATCCCCTTTAACCAACTCCTACCGCGTCCTAAATTCCCCGGGCAACCCCTTCCGCCCGCGGCATGTATATTGCATGCAAACGAGCGAATTAGCTCGATATTGCATGCAAACGAGCGAATTAGCTATTCCCTAGCATCCCGTAACCCGCGCCCCGACTATCGCTATCTTTCCGCGCCGTTTTGTCGCGCGTTTAACCTGCAAACTTACCGCCTACCCTGACCCAGGCGGTAGAGGCATGGGTAAGGGTAGGCGGCAAGCTTTCCCCCAGCCCCCGCTCACCTGCCCCGGCCGCGATCATGGGTGCTGGTCTCCGTGGCAGCCCCAGTCCTCTCCCCTGCTCCCGAAGCCCAAAAAAAAAGCGAAAAAAACGTTGCAGCCCCCCTCCGATGTCCGGACCGGGGCTGCCACGGAGACTGCAACGGCAAAGCAAAAAAACCAAAAGCAAGAAGTAAGTCGCTTCGCCGCTTCACTCTTCCCTCCTCCCGGAGCAGCTGCTCCGGGAGGAGGGAAGAGTGAAGCGGCGAAGCGACTTACTTCTTGCTTTTGGTTTTTTTGCTTCGCCGCTATCAGTGTCCCCCCTCCTCTCGGAGCGAGAGGAGGGGGGACACTGACAGCGGCGAAGCAACGGCGGAGACAACGGCGGAGACAGCGGCAAAGCAACGGCGGAGACAGCGGCAAAGCAAAAAAAAACCAAAAGCAATTTTGGTATTTTTTTGCTTCGCCGCTGTGTCCCCCCTCCTCTCAGAGCAGGGCGCAAAAAGCAGCCTTGCTCTGGGAGAAGGAGGGACACAGCGGCGAAGCAAAAAAAAAAACCAAAAGCAATTTTGGTTTGTTTTTTTTCAAAGGCGACAATTTTGTTTTTTTTCCAAAAGCGACTTACTTTTGGGATCTGTCAAGATCCCAAAAGTAAGTCGCTTTTGGACGCCTGCCAACTTACTTTTCTGAAGCCATCATCAGGAACACATGCGATCGTAGCTCCTCCCGACGAAGACAAAGATGGCCGCCTGCACGGGGGAAGCGTACAATTGGCCGCTAAAGACGTGACGCGTCGTCATGTCTTTAGCGGCTCCCGCGGCACAATGTTGCTGGCTGGCCTTGAATCAAAATGGTGCCGGGTCTCAGGGCCAGCCGGAGCCGTGTTGTTGAATGGCTGTATGTTTGTATGGCTGTACCACAAAATGGAACGGGTCTCAGGGCTGACTAGCGCCATCATTCAGCAGAAGCTGGAAAGGCAAGAATGACTGGGGGAAATCGCTCCTGCACCTTTCTCTACAGAAGGCTCTACAGAAAGGGTAAATGGGGGCCAGGGAGGCACTGTTTCAGCTCCAAGGCAGTGAGAAAGTCTGGGGAGGCTTGCTTGTTTTTTTTTTTAACACACTGAAAATATCCAAAATTTTCTGATATTTTTAGATAAAAGTCAATTTTTGGCTTATTCCATTTGTAACAAACTGAAAATTGACTTTTCCATTATAGAACGAATGCACAACCCTACTTTCCAGGTTCCTATTTCTCATGGTGCTGCTAGATACTGATTAAGGGTATGGACACCTTCAGAGCTGTCATCGCCTCCATAGAGAAATATCTGTATGGCATCCACATATAAATGATAATTCAGCCCCAAATGCCTAATATTACCCAGGGCTACATTTAAAATTTGGGCACCTGGAGGAAGGGGGTTCCTTCTCACCTAAATGATCAGAGAGGGAGGGGTGTGTGTGTGTGTGTGTTGGGGAGGGGAAACAGTCTTCCACCACCCACCTAAAATCATTAGAGGGTGGGCGGCATGCCGGGAACTGATATTAAATGTCTAAGTGTAATAACCTAAGGAGGGGCTGTATTTGTGTTGCTGAAACCCTGTGGTGAAGTGATCTTGTATGCCTGAGTTGTCATCCTTGCTTTGAAATAGTTATGTTTAGAATCTGAAAGAGATGGAGGCTTCAATACGCTCAGTTTGAGATCCTCCTGACTATTGCTAAATATTAATATACTATAGCAAGAGGAAGCGCTGCGGCTTCTAGAGAATATGGAATCTAGGAAACCCAAGGAAAGCAAGATAAAAAAAAAAAAAAAAAAAAGATTCTGTATTGTGGCTCTGTGAGAACGGTTTATCCACGTTCAGTTGAGGCAGCCTTAAATAGCGACCTTTTCATCTGACTTCCTTAATAAGACCTACACGAATACATGTTCATTTTGTAACCAAGACCTGTGTACAAAATGTCGTCAGATCCTTCCCAGCCCTTTCGACCTGTACTGGAATTCTGCAAACACCATAGAAAGGCATAAAACGTGCAAGCTGCATGAACCAATAACAGTCTCCTGTGACTGACGGCACTGACTGAAAGTAAGATAACTGGTAGGGATTTAGGAATTCCAGGTGCTCAGCCAGAAGACAATTTTATGAAACCACAAAAATTCCTGGTAATAATGTGTGTCTGGAACAGCCTTTTTTTTTTTTAATCCTAACTAAGCAAGTTCTACTAGTGACAGGCAGAGAGAGTTCCCTGGGGACAATCATTCACTTGGAATCAGCAGGCGACGGGACAAGTGGATTCCTGCACAAGATCTTTTAAGGCTGTGATCATATTTGCAGAGTTGCTGCTCTGCCCTGTGGTTTCTTCAAGTCTTTTTCATACCAGCTTAGACCTGGGCTCCATGGAACCAGACTTGAAACTCCTTTCTGCTCTGCTGTAGGTGACAAAAACTCATGTCTTTTTACGTCTTAGTGAAGTAAAGCAAGCCTTCCTTTTTCCTTCCATCTTCAGGTAGCTGACTAGCCATTTGCGCTCTCTCTCTCTCCCCAGGATCGCTCTGTTATATGCAGCCTCCTCCATCCTGTCATTTTCACAGATTATCCAGCAAAGGTCAGGACTAAGACAGCAGATAATCAGATTTCTTGATTGCTTTCTTTCTGACATCCTCTCACTCCTGTGAGCCTGCACGTTCCAGGAATGTGGATGGAAGGCCTGGCGTGCCAATCATTTGCATACTATTAGAATCAATTACCTTTTAAATAAATCGTTTTTTTTATTAAGCTTATTCCATTCAAATTGTAGATAACTGTGCGTGGCATAATCCGGCCCCTGCACTTTTGCCCTTGTGTTTCTCACTTTCTTCTTACTTCTCTCCCACACAGTTAATACTAATTCATGCCTCTGTGTGAGTTCATTTATGCATGAGTGTTCTCAGCTTAATAGTTCTAATATTTGGAAACCAAGGGGAATCTCTCCATCCTTGCAGCCGATTAATACCAACTGTTGTTCTAATAGCAATTTGGTTTATTATGCTGGAATGATTCTATACACTACCCTGCAGATGAAGAAAGTGTAATTGAAAAAAAAATGATTTGAGGATAAAAGTGGTATAATATGCCCCCTCACAGGTGTTTTTTGGGGCTATAAAATCTCTCCCCCGTTTCCCTGAGTAATTACATCCCCCCCCCCCCCCCCCATAAATTGCTCACCTATTGGTATTTACATTTCCCAAAGCAACTCCCTTAAGCATTACTGTCTAAATGCTTTCCAGTCATTTCAGATACAAGCAAGAGGTAAGTAAATGAGAGATATAAAGAAATGTTTAAGAAGATTGAATTATGAATGTGCACGAAAGATCTGGGAATGGAGAGCATCCAGGATTGAAGCCTTGACAACTGATGCTGCTGCTCACAAGTTTCAGACTTGTGCTAATTCAACCCCTTTTTTTTTTTTAGTTTGTTACCACGTGTTCGAGATATTAGCCCAGAAAATTGTGTTCATAACATCAAAAGCGAGCCGAATTGAAACCGGTTTATTGTTCATGAAAGAACATTTCGTGTTTAATGCGGGTCTTGCTGGGTGAAGCGAGATGGTTTCAGTGTCAGCGTTATTATTTTACCCTCCTAAACGAGGACTGCCGTCTTTCCACCATGGTAGAAAAGCGTGGAGCAGCAGCTTAGTGGTTAGAGAGCTGCAGGCTGAGACGCAGGGAAGGCAACGTTTAAGTCCCATTTCTCTCGCTGATGTTCCCTGTGATTCTGGGCAAGTCGCCATTGCCTCAGGTACCATCCGAGGGCGCTATTTACTAAGCATTTAACGCAGCGACTCAAACTGGGAGAAAACCTTGAATAAACAGGCCCCTTCCGTTGTAAGCCCCCCTCTAGGGCAGAACCTACCCCCCTATTGTACCTGAATGTAACTTGCCTTGAGCTTGGATTTGGAAAGGTGAGTAATCAAATCCAAATAAATGTGCTTTATGATCCCAATAAATGGAGGCGAGAGAGAAAAACGGAACTAACAGAAACGCAATATTTAATTTCAGAAAGGTTTCAAGCCTTCACAGTGTTAAATTGTTTGTAGTTTTTCATTTGATTTTGTCAAACGGATTCCCCTGTGGCGCTCTGTATCATATTAAAACAGTAGCAAGCACACACAATACTTTGCTGAGGGGCCAGGAAGGTTTCAGCCCTAGAAATTACATTTCTTTGTCCTATCTACTTATTCAGATGGCAAGGAATCTCATAAATTACATTTTTACAATCAGACAAGTAGATCAACTCTAAAAGATAACACCACCATGACTATATAAAACGGTGTCTAGCTTGAGATAAACCAGAATAAGGAAAGCAACATGTACCATTCCTAAAGATATTTATCATCTCTAGAGAATCTGGAAAAAAAAGAAAAAGAAATAAACACAACTACGGGGGATAAGAAAAATCAAAACATTTTCAGCCAAGATCCAAGTCTTGATTCAGTACAAAACAATTCCGTACCTGAGGCTGTGACATTGCAGCTCTCACGCTCCGTATTAACCCAGTCCGTGGAGAAGTTGCTCCCTCTAAGCAGACCCAAGGGTACTGGGTGCCAGCGCCTGTCTTCCCTTTACTTATATAGGCTGTGGCATGCGAAATCGCAGCCAGGGGTCCGAGCCCAGCAGGGAGGCTCCTTCTGCATCACAGGCTCCGTGCCTGCAAGCGCTGAGCAGTTTATTCTTAGAGATGACTTCTGTTTGCAGAGCGCACGTAACTGTTGTTCAGCCTGAAACTCGGCACTGACAGGTGGGGACAGCTGCACTTGAAGTGAAGAACAGAAGACATTCCACATCGCTTAATATCACAGGAGTCTGCTTCATCGCCCTTAAAAACATGCCGCCCCTTATTAAGGCGGCAGCAGCACAGCCCAGCTGGGCCCATGGCTCTGCCACCTCAAGTTAATGCATAGCTTTTCAGCACGGATTCTTGCCAGCTACAATGTAACATCTAGAGGGCAATTTTCAAAAGCCATTTACCAAGGTTAATAGCAATTTAACCAATTAAAGTGGCTGTTTAAAAATGACCTGCCCGTCCCCCTGGGATCAGCAATGCCTGCACTTTTAGGCTCACACACACACAAGAAAAAGTTGGCGGGGTGAGAGGTGGGGTTAAGTCAGGGGAGGAAACAAGCAGGGCCGGCGTGTCTATTAGGCAAACTTCGGCAGTTGCCTAGGGTGCCGAGCCATAGGGGACGCCAAAGAGCAGCCACGTGATGCCGCAAGCGGGGTCTATCCTGCCCACAGCAAAGAGAAATAGAGACTGTGTGCTTCTCAGGGCTGTGAGTCCAAATGGTTGCTCCCAGAGTCGTAGCCATGCCAAGTGGCACCTCTGGCCAAGTGAAAAACTGCACCTTCACCCTAAACACAACACATGAGACCATGAGCTGGGAAACTCTGTTCAATGTTTGTACAGCAATGCCCAGGGGCTGGTGCAAGGGTATTAGGCGTCCTAGGCAAACCTTAAGCACAGTATACACCCCCCCCCCCCCAGTTATGCCCTCCTCAACCAGAATTAAAAATTATGCATATTTATACTAAGATTTTACAGGAAAAAGGGTATTCAAAATAGTCTGCTGAGGTAGAAATGTCACTTACAAAATGCATATTATATTTACATGCACTTTTGTGTTGCTAACCAGAAAATCCTGCAAAAAAAAAAAAAAAAAAAGACACTTGGAACCTATCTGGTATTAGGGCTATGTTGTATTATGGGCATGGGCTTTGCCTTCAGAAAGCCAGAAAAAACATTTACAGTACAATAAACTTTCTATAATCAAAACATAATAACTGCCAGCAATAACCCTATCTTTGAAAAGGCAACACTGAAAATATTACACCAGATCCTAAAACGCCAATACACCTCCTATTTAGAAAAACAGAACAAGCCAAGATGCTGTAGAACCCTACTTACAGGCCAATACAGGCTATCCTGAAAACCAGACTGGTACTCAAAGAGTGGGTTGAAAAAGTTCAAGATTAAGGAATATACTGTGCATTTTCCACCTCCTTATCATCTAACAGCTAATATATTCCATTTTAAGTCATGTACTGTGCAATACTTCAAAAGGTCTCAAGCCAGTACCAGCCAGATCAATTACATCAACATTAGTTAAAGATCTGAGCTCTTCCTTTGAGCACAGGCACGTTGAGAAGATAATTCAATGTGTGAGATTCAATTTTGTATAATATAGTAACCAGATAGGTTTAATGTCTTTTGTGCCATCATGGCCACTATGAGCCAATCTAATCCAGGGGTGAGGGTAATTTGTTAATCTCTCGCTGACCTGTCTTGAAATGAATGAACAAAACCTTTAATATTCTGGTGATATTATTCTTAATACAGTCACGCGTGGTCTCCGTTCCAATACCGCAAGGACATTTTGTTCATTCATTTCAAGACAGGTTTCTGATACATACAAAGAGATTAACCTCATACAGCCCCTGAGGCAGCCCCAATCAGGGCGAAACTCGGCCAGAGTTGGGCATTTGTATGAATTTATGTCTCCATCCAAATAAAGTGTATACTTGGACTATCTTTGGTGTCTAACCTGCATTGTTGCCCAAACGGCTTTTTTAGACAACCTACCCTCTTGCTTTCTCAAATTAATCAATACAGGGCAGGAAGAAGTCGATATTTGTGCTCTGAAGCTATTTTAAAGTCATCACATGAATAGGGATTGTCTGAGCTCCTCATCCCATTCCCACTCTCCTGACCACCCACATACACACAGGGCCTGATTTTCTAAAGTATTTACATGTAAAACTGGTTTTATATGTGTAAATGCACTTTACCTGTGTAAATGGGCTTTTGAAAATTGCTGCAATATATGCCATTGAATTGTCCATAGGATTTACCCACCTAAATGCACTTTACACGCATAGATGGCTTTTGAAAATCGCTAGTGTTACTCCTTTGAAAATTCACCTGTATGTGTGCACGTCAGACAGCAATAGAACAAAAGGGATGACTTGCTATGTGTAAACCAACAACATTTAGGGAAACCAGAGGCGGTTTCTGCTCAAAACTCACTCAACATTTACATATTGTATCTGTTTATCAAAATGTCCTAATTTCATAGCCAATATCTCAACTTCAGGTATTTTGAACAATTGGTATTAGCCATTTCTGACACAGAATTATTGTATTTCTGCTACCTTTCAGAATCTGCTATGCAAGTATATGTGTACCAAAAATATACCATGGCTTCCACTCCAGAGGTGGCTGCATATATATATTTCTTATAAAAGATATGCAGAGATAATTTTTGCATAGAAAGACTACTCATGTTTAAAGTTGTAAAAGTGAAAACAGAAAATTGCCAGTGTTTTCATTTACTTGGCTCTTAAAAGCATTTTAGTTCAGGCAGTGAAGCAGGATTTTTACCCCCGCTCTCTTTTCTGATGCTATAACCTTAATCAGTCATTCTGGGTGGTAAATGTAATTCTACATATGGCCATGCCAGCCGGAGAAATGATTTACATACAGCTAGATTAGCAGTGTTGGATATGAAAAATAACGTTATCTAGTTAATCACTGCACATATCAACAATGAGCAGCAGTCCTGCTTACTCCACCCCAGCTCACCAGTCTCACCCTGCTGGGGATATTTCTAGTGTGAGCGGGTGCTTTAGTTTTCTTGCCCACCCAATACTTGGGTTCGGTGGTGAGACGGCCAAATAGGTTGTTTCATACAAACCGTGTGTGAAAGACCGCAACTGTGTGTGACATAGGCTTCTGGAAAATAATGATGTGGCACTGATCTTCAGCTTGAGCTCTGTTTCAGCTTCTTGGAGATGCAAAGCTTTTTATGGTATATTCAATGTAACAGTTTCATTATGGCATGAAGCATTGCTACTGGATAATGCTCAGTACAAAACTGTTAGCCATTCAGTGTGGCAGAATTTTGCACAGATCTTGTACTCAGTAGATCTGATTCTTGATTGTCACTCAATCTTTTATAAAACACATATTCAGATTACACTATTTTATGTTATAATTAGGGATCTTTGTTTTCAGAGATTTTTTTTTTTTTACAAAAATGGAGGAAAAATATTTGAAAACAAATGACTCCACCGATTTTTCTCTGTTTATTTTGTCATGATAAGCACTGATAAATTCCAGTGAAAATAAAAACTGAAAATGTCAGTCCCTAGTTATAATCTGCACAGAGTGGAACAGAATTCATACAAAATCCATTTTACAATACATTCAGTGAATTGAAATGTCCCTCTTGTTGCTTGTAATTATGTCAAAGCCATATTAAAGCCTCTTCTGTTAAATTTCAGATTCAGTGACAGAATACATTAATGGAATTCCTTTTCTTAAAAGCCAACTATCCAGGCAGTTTCAAGAATAAGTGTATCCATTTAAACTTTTATAAAATGTAATTGCTATTGCTTATACCTCAAATACATTAACCATGAAAATAATTAAAATTCCCTCTTGTTTAGGTTGCAGTTGTTTCTATTTTCAGACCTCATCAGTCTGTCGAGATAATCCCCCTGGCTCTATCACATCAAGGCTTTCCCACCCAGCCACTTTCTCACCCAGGAAAAAGTGACTTTCCCAGTGACATGTGGTGTTGTGTTAGTGGGCAAGATGCTGCTGTGTCAATCTATTTTTTTTTGGGGGGGGGGGGGGTGAATCCTGGAATATTGCCTATGCTATAATCACTGATTATTTCATGGCACTTCTTCTAAGAATGGGAATGTTAATGTGTCATGCCTTAATTCCAATCAAGGTAGAAAGAAAAAAATGTATCTGCCCTCCCCTTCAAAAAAAACCCAACAAAAACCCACAAACCCCCCACTCCTCTGTCTCTTTCTACAGTATGTCTCCTTTGTGAATTTGGCTGCAAAGCATTTTGAATAAAAGCAGTATACACCCAAAATAACAATTGCAAGCCCCACTTAAAAGGTACAACTCATTATGGTTTAGCAGCTTAGGACAAGGATAGAGATCTTGTGCTCAGATCCTAAATGACTGTGGTCACCTGATGATTAAGACATGTACCTGGTTATGATCTCGCTCTCCTTATCTTCTGTTCCATCACTTGATCATTATCTAACACTGGGATACTATGACCTCTCTCCATAGTCCCTGCTCTGTAGTACTGCACCGGATACTATGCGACTAGTGTAATGTAACTCACTTTGAACTCTTGATGGAAAAGTGTATCATAACTAAAAAGAAGAACCTTTCACCTCTCAGTCTAATTCATCTGAAGCTATCACTACCGCCTGAAAGTCCTTTTGTGGTCTGCAGGAAATGATTTCATGGCAGTCTCACGTGTATAGCTTCTGCTCTGGCACAGCGTGCTTCTTTCGAGATACCAGGGCTATAGGAGGAGCAATGGTACTCTGTGAAAAACTGGCTCGAGCCAGTTTTCTTGCAAACTCATCTGCAGGGCAACCTAGCTTCCTTGACAGGTTTTTCCTAGACCTATTATCAGTCACCTCAGAACTGACCCTGGTTGCTTCCAAGCCAACGTATACAATAACTTTCACCTGTGAGTGTGCTGCCCCTGCAGTGCAAACCGCATGGTTATAGAGAATGCGCTCTTTTGCATTGCCTTAGCAATCTCTCCGCACTTGAAACTAAGCTCAGGATGGGATGTCATTTTGTTCCTCATGAAATAGGAGTTTGTTGATGCTGTCGTACAATACGAGTCCATTTCCCCCAATGAAAATAGTCAACGGCACTACAAAACACTATCACAAGTGGCAGCAGTTGCCATTATGAGGCACCGGGCAGTGCTCTTGTATAGAAACTAAACAACCCACATCAACATTGGGTATGAACTAGGGGAAGCTTTTACTGCTGCTCTGCATGCTGTACTTATTCTATAACTCAATGGAAGTTTCTAGTTTCCACTCATTTTATTCTTGGCACTTTTCACTAACAGCCCCTCAAGCCCCTCCACCCCCCAAAAGAAAAACATAATAGGAAAGTGTTTTGCACACAAATGTAACCTAGGATTAAAACCAACCAAGCCCTTACCCGTCCCCCCTCCTAAATCAAAAGAGAAAATGAAATTTGTCGCAAAGCTACGAGTAAGCCGACAGAAGTATTGAAGTATGTGTGCTTTCAGAGCCAATTTGTGGGTTACACCCGGTTATGGATGTGAGAGCCCCCTACTTGGTCTTCTGACCCCCACACGCAGAGTACAGTTTAGGCCATGAGAACCAGTTTCATAATGACATAATGATCAGAGCAGCTTACTCCTGTTATTTCGGGGCTAAGGCTTTCCAGGCTGGGATGCCAGTAAGACCACGGAGGCAGCTGAGGAAACAGGGGCGTCCAAGTTCTTCACTCAGAGTTAAGCAGAAGCACAGCATTCAGAAGTAATACACACACACACACTCCAACAAATTTGTAGCCAGATTTCAAAAACTTTATTGTAAACCATTATACAATGTTAGTACATAAACCTTGATTTTCTTGTGCAAACCACCACTGAATACGGGTTTATCAGAGAGCAGCAGGACGGTCATGTTCTTGTACTCACGCTCCTGGGAACCTTGCCCAGGGCATTCAGAAAAGAAACAAACCATGAAAAAGGCGGAAATGGATACCAAATGAAAAGATCATTCCCTTTCAAACATCACCTCTTATTCAGAGACTTGGATCCAGGTAGGTAAAGAGCAACGTGATGGTATCCGGTTCATAAGAAATCCTTTCCCTCCAGTGCAGCAAACACAACGGGGCCAATGCAATATAAAGCGCGGAAAGCGGGCGCTGAAAAGTCAGCGCTCGCATTTCTAATGCACGCATGGCGCCCGCAAGGGCGGTGGGGCGCCATGCAATACCCAAATTAGGGGGTCGCGCTAGGAAGGAGGCGCTAGGGTCGCTTGTGCGAGCTTAGCGCCTCCTTGCTAACGCGACCCCGCTGCGGCGCCCGGTTATGAAAACTGATGCCGAGTTTACCGGCCTCTGTCTTCTAAACTCGGTCTGCCGAGTTATTTATTTTTTTACTTAGAAAAAGAAGTACAGAAAAGCAGTTTTTTCTGCTTTTCCGTACTTCTTTTACCTGCGCTCAGCTTTTAACGCCTGCTCCAGGCAGGCGTTAATAGCTGAGCGATAAATGTGCGTCTGAGACGCACATTTATTTTATTGCATGCGGAGTGAATGAGCAATAGCCTCACTCACATGCATTTGCACGCGATGAGCGCTATTACTTTCACTCCGCGTCCAATGGGTTAAATAGGCGCTAATCCCCCTATTGCATTAGGGGGTGGATTAGTGCCTATTTAACCCACGGAGTGCGGGTTACACAGTGCCCTCGGCTGAGCGCGCTGTATTGCATTGGCCCCAATAAAAGCAGCTACAGAAGTAAAGTTTCTAGCGTGTGGAAATTAGCAGAGAAGTGTGGGCTTCCTATATAGCACCTCCACCTATGGCTGCTGAAAACCGTTATTTCACTAGTCAGAAGAACGAGGGTCACATTTTGCAGGCCTGAACTGGGCTAATCCTGAGAAAAATGATGCACAATCCACACTGAATGTGTTGCATGGTCTGATGCCCTGTTATTGGCCCACTAAAAGAATGATCCAAAGGTTGATGTTTTAGGTAAGTTTTTGAAATGAGCTATACCGCTGCTTCAGAAGCCACCGGGCCAGTTCCTTTGGTGGTCCAATGAGCACACCAGCATACACATTAGCCAGTATTGATTTCTTTATAAATGATACTCAACCCTTGTCACACAGAGTCATCATGTCAGCAACTGCAACAAGTCAGATTCAAAATGTCGGTTTTCAACTTTATGAAGTCATATGACTGACCAGTAAAAACATTTTTAAACAGTTCAGGTGGTAGCTAAAAAAAGGTTAGTCATTAAAAAAAAAAATCTCTTGTTAAATTTGAATTATGTTAATTCCTGAGAGGACATTTTGCACATTAGCTTCTTGAAATTTCTCCTAATTATGAATCAGAGTAATTCAGGCTGCTGCTGCTTTAAGGGCCACTGCTCTTGACAAAGTACAAGCTATCTGGAGTATTGAACCAGTCTCAAGCCTGCAGCTTACAGCTTCAGGCATTCTGGGTTTTGTGATCCCATATATCGTGGTATTAAAGAGAGGCCAATAAATCGCAGAATCGTAAGAGGATGGAAGTTAAGGGGCCAGGACTGAGTTAGGTGAGAGGCATGGCGCTCATCCTCTGAATCCTTATATGGGTATCACTCTGATTCATGTGAAGCCGAGACACAGCATCAACCGTCTCATGGACCCTGTATAAACAGGGTACACAGCTGTAATAAAACCGGTACTTTTTTTTTTTTTTACAAAAATTTATACATTACAACATAAGCAAGAAAATATTTGAACAAAACAAGAATGCCGACCTAAATAAGACAAGAGGAAAGTACTAAATGCACCGAAAACACATCAGGTTGATATTTTGAAGAACTTGGCTGATATTTCTACCCACATTGCTGTGAGGTAAGAGCTGGGACTGAAGAAACACTGGTCTGGGCAGAACATGGGAAGAAACCTTTCATTACTTAGTCCTGTGCATCAATCTATTTCTTTACCGCTGTTCTAACCCCATAACAAGCTGGGCTTACCGGTCTTCAATAAAAATTATCAGGGAACAACGGCCTTTCCTCTTCTTTCCTACTGAAGAATTGCACAATAAGTTGATTTTCCTATTGCCATGAAAACGCAGTTGGCTCAGTAGCGGGGGCTGCAGGATTTTAAAGATATCAAACTAGATTTTGTTTTTAGTTAAATGCCACTTTCCAGCATTAGAAACGTAGTGAACTAGAAAGCCTTTGCCTAGTCCATAAACCTCGGTGACGAGGTGGGATTTTCCAAAAACTTCTATTTCCATGTGTATCTTCAGTTTTAAGTATTCCTGGTCTTTGTTCCCTGGTTTACTAAAATTCTTAATGGCAAAATTAGCAAAGTAAGTGGAGCTTTCAAAAATGAAATCAAAATTAGAAAGAAAGGATGATTATATTGATACATTTTAAAGAAGTACTAACTGCATAGATACCACATATTGTGCTCCTTACATTTAGCATGAGTTACGAATAACAGAGTCTTTGCTTGCTAGGTGGTTTCTAAAGAAGTTGTTTTTCTAAGCCTTGGAATCAGCCTGCTTGGAGCCATCTTGCCACGATGCATCGCAACATGCACCTCTCAATGACAGAGTGCTCCTGTCTGCAGGGGTCATCAGAAAGCAGCACTAGTCTAAGCCCAGTTATAGTACCGTGTTCTTTTATTATGTCAGGACCTCACTGCCAACCTTCCTCAGACAGATACTCCAGAGAACACACCATGTAGAAGCAAAATGAGAACAATTTTTACTGAACACTCACTGCACAAATACAGTCCAGAGCAGCGTCTGTAAAACAGCGACAACAAAAAATCCCTACATACTCCGTGTGATCCTGTTTCTCTCTCTCACCTCTGTCTCACATCTGGCGTCTCTCTTACAGCCCCACATGAACCTAGCAGCAGCTCACTCATTATGGTATCAAACTTTATTCACCTGCTTGTGCGTCAGCGTTCAGTTTCGTGATCACACTACAGCAATTATTTCCAGCCACTGCCCTTCTGCTCCCTCACCTGCATCACCGGCTCTTTTTTTACCCACATCCAGTTACCACTGCTTTCTGTGGGTGTTCAAGTGCCCTCTGCACCTCCAGTTGCGGCTCCCATCACCCCACAAACTCCAGCTACTGCTGCCACTAATCCTCTCTCTCCACCAAAACCTCTAGCTACCACTCTTTACACATACCTCCAACCACAGTTCCTTCGCCCTTCCTCACCCCCACTTAGTCATTCCTACATTCTGCCTCCCCCACTTATAGTCACCACTCCTTGGGTCTTCCTGTCCTCATTTCAGCTGCTGCTGCCATTCCTCCAGGACCCTCCCCCAACCCCAACCCGCCGTTGCTCCTCAGGTTCTCCATACACGTTATACAGCTGCTATCACCCCTCAGTAGGGAAGTGGACTTCTTTCATTGTTTAAGTGCATAAGTATGACTTTATGCACATAAAGTAATAAAACGCCACAAAAAAAAAAGGAAAGAAAAAGGAATAAAACAACCTGAATATAACTGTGCGCCCATGCACAACCCTATCCTTCAGATCCCTTTGCACCTCCATGTGCAAGTCCGCATCCACCCTTAAGACATAGCACTCAGAGCCCTCCTTAGCTACTGTTGAACTTTTCCTGAATTGGTCCCTGCTGCCTTCCCCAACTCTGGTCTCATTTTCTTATAGGGAATTTCTCCAATGCAGGCAAAACAAAGTGCATGGATCTGATGTAATAAATTCATGCACTGTGACATCACTTTTATACCCACAACCCCTTCAACGGGAAATACAAAAAAATAAAGATGATTTATAAGGAAAGTAGGAAATGACTCCAAATGCACTTTTTCTGGTTAGATACTAGCAAATCTACTAGTTCCGAAATTTGACCTTTTTTGGTAGAGGTGCATATTCAAATGTCTCTATTACAAAACCCTCCCCCATCTCGCCTCGCCTCTAGGGTAAACACATTTAGGTCCTTCAGTGTCATCTCTTATGGCTTTTGGTGCAGGCCACATACCATTTTGGTTGCCTCTTCAACAATCTGTACAGAGGCATTATCACCTCCTTTTTCTGCTGGCTATGCCTCTTCCCTATACACCATAGCATCCTATTGGCTCTGGTCAATGCCTTATCGCACTGTTTCACTACCTTGATATCACACACTATCATCCCAAAGTCAATGCACATCCTCACCTTTCATGACAGATTTCAGGCAAGCCAATGAGGTACTTAAATCTTGAAACAAACAAACAAACAAACTTAACAGTACTTACTCCTTAAATACTGAAATTATCAACTATTGCTTCCTTAAAAGTTGGTAGCGTACATCTTTGCTTTCAATGGTTTTAGGCCTTTGTGCTTATATCTTCTGCTTACAGTACTAAGAATGTTTTAAGAAGGGCATCAATGCATACATGCATTTTCATTTCAACCTTGTAAGTAAACTGAAGATTATTTTGTAAAGGCCAAGAGTTTGTCCTTAAGACAAAAACGAACACAACATAAGTAGCAACACGTACAGTTGGAATGAAAATTGCTGTGACTAGAGAATCCCTATTGGGCAAACCATCATCATAACACAATTGCACAATAGTAGACGGCATAAGATTGAAAATAAATAAATAAGAACACTTGGCCTTGCTAGAAGTTAAATGTGCCACTGGGACATGGGTAGGAAATGGTAATGGTCCAGTACGGTGCATCCACTTGTAAGAAGACCATAATGGTCTAAGCCAGTGAGAGAAACTGGAAAGAGGTGGAAAGAGACGCACCAATAAGAAACTTTTATATCATTATCCACTGTAGGATAATGTGTTAGAATTAAATCTTTGATTAATTTATGTAAAGATACTGATTTTTTTCAATAAAGGATGGTTTTATTTGTAAGCCAACTGTGGATGAATCTAAGTAATTTTCTATCCATTTCATCATAATTGTCCTAGAGTTAATTCAATAATAAAGTCAGTCTTCGGGAACACAGACACTTATTAGTGTCTTGGTTTGCTTGTGGAACTCAGAGGCACCTTGAATCCAACAGCAGGACCCTGAACTGTGGCTTCCTCCTATGGATGGACCCTGGAAGCTGCTGGACTATATGCAGCTATTTGTATCTAAAGGGATTGTGGGAAATTGTAAAATTTCAACTTATTATAAGCTTAATCAAAATTTGTTTTTGGTTTAAAACAGAACATACAGTCATAACAGCTCATCAGGCCATATAAAAGCTGAGCAAACTGTGCTTACTACTCTATTTATCATTTCTACAACACTACTAGGCATACACAGTGCTGTAGAGATACACATAAGAGTCCCTGCTCCATGCAGCATACTCTTATTTTTTTTAATTTATTTTATATTCTGCTTTTCAGCACTTCAAAGTGGATTACATTCAGGTACTCTAGTTATTTCTCTGTCCCCAGAGGGCTCACAATCTAAATTTGTGTATCTAGCCAAGAAAAATATTTATTTTTCCCAGTCTCCCTGGCAGTAATCTCAACCAGGGCTTAATGCCGAGCCTTGCTGCCCACAGGAAAGGACTGCCCCTCTCTGTGTCTGGCCCCTCCTAAGCTCTCCACCAGAAGCTCAACCATCTGTACTTCCCAGTGTTCCTGGGAGTGTCCTGTCCTGTCCAGTCCCTTTCCTAGCAGGGACTCTGCTCCACATCTGAAGCAGGTTTATATATTATTTGCCCTACCAAGCATGGAAATAATTAGTCTTGAGCTGACATTTTTGGTTAGCTATCTAGTTGACTCTCAAAACAATTTTTTACATTTCATATAATTTTTTATAGAGCAAGTTTGACTTAATTTCTCAAGATATTCTACTAGGATCAGCAAAATATCTAGAAATGATATGTATATGATAGTGTAGTATTTAGTGGCAACCAGCTCACTGTAGGGTTCAGATATTTAATACATAGAAATGTCAACAGTTTTGGAGATAACATTTATTAATGAGACTTTCTTATGCCATATTCCAGTTTAAGGCCAATGAATTTAGCTGACTCTCAAATCAGAATTTCCCTTTATTTCCTGAATTTAAAAAAACCATTCATACTACAATCAATTATTGCAAGTGTTTAAAAGAAATTAAAAGAAAGTTCACAGTAACATAATTATCAGAAGTTCCCCAGCCATCTCTAGAACGGATTACCAGTCTTTCCGGTCAAGTTTTTTTTTTATACGACTCAGCACCCCTCCCCCCCACACACCCTCCCCTCTCAACCCAAATTTAAACTTAAGTTATGTTTCTGATCCATACAGAGGTCTCTGGTTGTATGTGATATTTTACATGTGTGAAAAGCATCTTATTTCGTCTGAGACTTTTGCTCAGACAAGGCCAAAGTAATTCTATTTAATTTGAGCAAGAGGACATTCAAAGTCAAGAGAAATCTTATAAAGCACCCACTGAACGCAACAAACTCACGACTCAATGCAAGTTCTAAAAATAGCAAATGCCAGATTCAAATTTCCCCAAATGTGCAAAGCATCTTAAGCCTAGAATCTGGTCACCAGGAAATGTTTTTCCAGGTGGAGTCCACCCACAATCCTGGCCCCAGCAAATGTTAACTGTGAGGTTTGGTAATTATGTCATATAACACAATCTGCACCTTTATGGAAGAGAACAGATGACATTGAACCAATTACCTTCACTGAAACACCTTCATGGACTTTGCATGTGAGGATCTCCTGCTTCCATAAAAGGATCGGTACACAGTTTGGTTATTTTTAGATTTTCCCATTTCGTTTTTAAGCCATCTCTCAATCTGTTAGTGGAAATCTGTGAAAGCCTCTAATCCAGGGGTGTCCAACTTCAGTCTGAGGGCTGCAAAGCGGTCTGATTTTCAGAATAGCCCTAATGAATATGCATGAGGTAGATCTGCATACAACTGAGGCAGTGTGCATGAAGATTTCCCATGCATATTCAAGAGGGTACCCTGAAAACCTAACTGGTATGCAGCCCTCAAAGACCAGATTTGGACATTTGTATAGCTGGGCTCATTTTCTGCATTTTTTTTTTTTTTATGTCAAGACTGCCAAGCTGAGCTTTTGCTTCTCACATGAAAAGACAGTGCTGAAAACACACTGACAGAACTATTCCATGGAGTAACATTAACATACAACTTATTTGACTACAGTCGCCACTTTAAGACAATTATAGGAACTACTGCTGAGACGTTCAAGTCTCCTCTCTGACAAAGCAGAGGTGGCATGAGGGGATGGCACCCCTGCTCTCAGATTGGCAATAAGGAGTTTAGTCTGAGAATTTCCTTTTCAGCTCTTTGCCAGAAGGGGAAGCGGAGTTATCCAATCACGAAGTCTGGATGGAGGTGGTTAAAGGAGAAACCTGATGGGGGAGGGGGGGGGGAACTGAACCCTGTATTGATTAAGATGCCATCCTTGATTACTTGGGAGCCCGATAACCTCATCATTAGTACAGGACGACCCAGGGAGCTGCTTATTCACCAGCTGTAACAACTAGGAATATTAGTATCAAAAAGTAAAGCCAAAAAAGTGCCGCCTAATTATTTCTACCCCAAGACTTAGCGACTTAGTTAACACTGATAACATATCATATTTGAATTTTTTTTTCACTTAAAAATCTTAATAGCAAAGGAATGAAAATGTTCTGTGCTCTTGGCTTTTCAAAGTCATTTTCCGACTTAAGGTTCGAAAGAAGTCGTATGCCTTCACACAAAAGGGGCAAGTATTGTTACCAGTTTTTGCTTTTCGACACACCACTTGGCATGCTTTGTCTTATACAACAGGAAACAAAGGAAAGGAAACGCATATTGGTAGCATCTCCGCCCATTTTTGCAGATTAATGGAAACAACCATCTGGAAAATGTCCAAGGCAACCGAAGTTTGCGAACAAGTAAACCCCAGCAGTGCAAGCAAGCACAAAAAAACTGGGAGATGTTGTCAAGTCATCATAGCTGCAGCTATAGATTTTCCACTTAATCATTTGTCATACAGAATCAAAAGAATGAGGGAACATAAGAATGCTAGATAATTTTAATGAATTGCTCTTGGGAAACTAGCAATGCGTGTGCTACAGAGTGATATAAAATGGCATTCAATTTACTGGGAGATAAGGAACTAAGGACGGGAAAGCTGGGGCACATTTATACTCTAGAAATAAGGTTTTGTTTTCTTTGTAAAAGGGCCAGCTGTGGCGCAGCAGTGACCTCTTCCAGTCATATGTGTCCTAGGGATTTAAGATGTCCTTTTACCGAGACAGCAGCACAAGTCAATTATCCCCAGCTCTAGCAGGAATATTGGAGAGAGAATCTTAAAGAGAAGAGCTCGTTAGACAGAATTCAGTGCCTATGAAAATTTTAGATCAAGCAAAAACATGACTTAAAATCCATCTAGTCTGCCCAATTTATTTCCTGGTGCAATGTCAGAGACCCCAGTTGATTTTCGGCTTTCCCTTTGCTTCTTTGCAAGAAAGGATCCTCTGAACTTATCCCAGGCTTTCATGAATTCTGATACTGCTTTTGTCTTCGCTACCTCCGCTGGGAGGCTGCCCCTTGCATTCACCACCATTAGTGAAGAAATATTTCCTTATGTTACTCCTCAGGCTAACCCCTTTGAGCCTCAGATCTAGAATTTGCTTTCCACTGAAAACGGTTTGCTTCTTGTGTATTTACACCTCTGAGGTATCTGAAAGTTTATCAGATGAAGAGGGGCTGGTATAATCCTTTCCAAGCAGATCTTTTACAAGCCATGATTTGCCGGAAACTGCCACTAGAGCAGTACGATGAGCAGCAAGAATCCCTGGACATTAACAATTTATAAACAGACACTAAGTGACAACAAGCTAGCTTCAGTACAGTTAATCCACAGACTTGAAACGGACATAATTGAATATGCATTCCAGAAAATAATTTTTAAAACATTTTTTTTTAAAACTATACATCGTCCAAGAACAATCGCCTGCACTTGAGGGCGTGTGCAGAAGGATTCCAAAGCACTTCTGGGCAATAAGGGCATAATGTGAACCAAGAGGCACCTGGACATCTTAAAACATTCACCCTGTCTTTACCTACTTAATGCTCTGTCTGGGTTAAGGCTGGAGACAAAACGGGAGGCCCCGCTCAGCTCCTCAGACAGGGTATTCAGCTACAGCTCCTTGCCTGGCTCACCCTGCAGGGGCAGAGGGGGCACCAAGGACTGAAGCAGGAACAAACTGCAGGTCCAGACTATGTAGACATACATATATTTTGTTAACTGTTTACCATTTTAGACTTTGCATTGATTCACCGCTATGAAAATCTTCCAATTAAAATAAGATTCTGTTTGAGGAACTGCTGCTTTAAATAATGTTATTTTTGAACTTAAATGCATCTGTGGATAAAGCACAGTTGCTTACCTGTAAACAGGGGCTCGCCTAGGACTGCAGGATGTTAGTCCTCACAGATGGGTGACATCATCAGACGGAGCCCGGCATGGAAAACTTTTGTCAGAGTTTCTAGAAGCTTTGACTGGCACACAGAGCATGCCCAGCATGCCACTATTTGTGCATCCATGCGAGGACTCATTTCAGTCTGGTAACAAAGATAAAAATACGAGCGAAAAAATAAAACAACAAAACGCAGGATGATCCAACTCCACGAGGTGGTGGGTGGGTTTCCTGAGAACTAACCATCCTGCTGTCCTAGGAAAACACCTGTTACAAGTAAGAAACTGCACTTTCTCCTAGGTCAAGCAGGATGGTAGTCCTCACAGATTGGTGAATACCAAGCTCCAGGCTGCTCCTGGCAATAATCAAGATGAACAAGGTACCAACGGGCACAACAATTGCGGTGCTGTTGCTCAGCAGGGGGACAGCCAGGCTACAAGCAGGGGCCCTAGGCAGGAAGAGTTGGGTTTTACACCTGGAAGCGATTGCATAGTACAGATTGGCCGAAGGCACTGTCTTGTCGACTATCCTTGTCCAAACAGCAGTGGGCAGCGAACATGTGCATAGAACTCCACGTTGCTGCCCGGCAAATGTCCGTAACGGGAGCCACCCACAAGTGGGCTATTGACGTTGCCATGGCCCTCACAGAGTAAGCTTTGAATTGGCCTGCAAGATGAAGTCCCGCTTGTGCATAGCAGAAGGCGATGCAGTCCGCCAGCCAATTAGACAAAGTCTGTTTGCCCACCGCAACTCCCAGCCTGTTGTTATCGAAAGAAACAAAGAGCTGAGTGGATTGCCTGTAACTCAGTTATTTTCACTTTCGAATAATAGAAGGACTAGGGGGCATTCCATGAAGTTAGCAAGTAGCACATTTAAAACTAATCGGAGAAAATTCTTTTTCACTCAACGCACAATAAAGCTCTGGAATTTGTTGCCAGAGGATGTGGTTAGTGCAGTTAGTGTAGCTGGGTTCAAAAAAGGTTTGGATAAGTTCTTGGAGGAGAAGTCCATTAATGGCTATTAATCAATTTTACTTAGGGAATAGCCACTGCTATTAATTGCATCAGTAGCATGGGATCTTCTTAGTGTTTGGGTAATTGCCAGGTTCTTGTGGCCTGGTTTTGGCCTCTGATGGAAACAGGATGCTGGGCTTGATGGACCCTTGGTCTGACCCAGCATGGCAATTTCTTATGTTCTTATGTAACCTGCTGTGCGTTCAAAACAGAAGGCCAAAGTCCTCTTGCAACCAATGTATGCACAGCGTGTTGCCCTGGATGGGAATGAGACCTCAGAAAGAAGGTGGGCAAGACAATGGACTGATTGATATGAAAATTGGTCACAAACTTAGGCAGAAACTTGGGGTGTGTATGCAAGACTACAAGATCATGAAAAAACCTGATGTATGGCGGGTACGTAACAAAGGCCTGAAGCTCACTAACTCTACGAGGCGAAGTGATCGCCACTAGGAATATAATCTTCCAGGTGAGGAACTTCAGGTTGCAGGAGCGCAGAGGCTCAACAGGAGGACCCATGAGCCATGCTAGGACAATGTTGAGGTCCCAGGACACAACAGGAGGCCGAAGCAGGGGCTTTAGATGAAGCAGACCCCGCATAAAGCAACCCACTAAAAACTGCACTAATATGGGTGGTGCCAGTGACACACTAACGGCACTTAGATGAACTCTGACCGAGTTGGGTTTAAGCCCAGACTCTGAAAGGTGCCACAAATAGTCCAAGAACCTGGGAAGGGGACATATGAATGGATCTAAGCTATGCCAGCACACCAGGCCAAAAACGTCTTCCATTTCAACCTGTAAGACTTCCTTGTGGAAGGCTTTCTGGAAGCCACCAGCACCTGGGAGACGTTTTCTGAGAGGTCCAGGGGCTGACGGACTACGCGCTCAACATACAAGTCGTCAAGGCTAACGCCTGGAGGTTCGGATGGTGTAGGGCGAACTGGTTCTGAGTTGTCAGATCGGGCACGGTGGGAACCCTGATTGACAGATCCCGAAGGAGAGGGAACCAGACCTGCCTGGGCTAGTAGGGCATGCTTTCAAAAATCAGAAAAAATCCACAACACAAGATATTGAGTGAAGCAATGAAAATTCCAAATGTAAAAAAAAACTTCACTAAAGAAAATTAACAATCAACTTTTTGTGTTTCACTACTCAGATATTAGAAAATGGAGGAAAAAAGACCTCAGAGCCTCATGTTTGTTCTATAAAGAACATTCAACATGAATGAGGTAATTGTAACCACTGGTCCCTCATCTCCCAAGTACAATGCTTCAGTTGCCTTCCGCTCCCCATGGCATGGGACTATGGCTTCAGGGACTATGGCTCCCCATGCCATGGCTCTATGGCTTCAACTATCGATTTGGTTCCTGGGCTTTTGTGCATGTGCGACCATTGCAGAGAGCTTTACTCTCCCGCTGGAAGCCAGTGTCCCAGGAGTTTCAAGTCCTCCTGACGCTGTCAGATTCGACCAAGTACAGCCTGATCTGGTGGCTCAGTCTGGAGCACTTGCTGCAGGGAGTGAATTTGGAGGTCCCTCAATGGGTGATCATCACCATGGACGCCAGCCTCTCCGGCTCGGGGTGCTGTATGTCAAACGCAATCGGCTCAGGGCCAGTGGTCACCAGTGCAGGCGACATGGCCGATAAATTGGCTGGAAACCAGAGCAGTTCGTCTCGCGTTGAAGCGTTTCTTCCCCCTAGATCATCATCAAGCCATAAGGATTCTCTCTGACAATGCAACCACAGTAGTGTACATCAATCGTCAAGGAGGAACAAAGAGCCATCATATGCCTCGAGAAGTGGACAAGTTGATGGCATGGGCGGAGCTTCACCTCTCTCACTTAGCGGCGTCCCACATAGCGGGAGTGGACAAGACTTAGATCCTGGGGAGTGGGAACTCTCCGAGGATGCAGTGACACATCTCTTCCACCAGTGGGGAACACCTCACATGGACCTGATGGCCACCCAAAGGAATGCGAAGGCTCCGCGCTTCTTCAGTCGCAGAAGGGAGCACGGCGCAGAAGGAGTGGATGCGCTGGTCCTCCCATGGCCGCAACACCTCCTGCTATACGTGTTCCTGCCCTGGCCCCTGGTGGGAAAGGTAATTTGGAGAATAGAACTCCACCAAGGACCTGTGATCCTAGTGGCGCCCGAATGGCCACGAAGACCGTGGTTTGCGGACTTGATCAATCTCAAGGTGGACGGCCCTCTTCGTCTGGGACATCTGCTGAACCTTCTGCGTCAGGGTCCTGTATTTTTTGACAGGGCAGATCGCTTCTGTCTTGCGGCCTATCTTTTGAGAGGCACAGGTTGAGAAGACGAGGTTACTAGGAGGATGTTATTTCGACCCTCCTCAAGGCCAGGAAAACTTCCATATCTCTTTCCTATGTCCGGTTCTGGAAGGTGTCCAAGGCCTGGTGTGTGTCCATACGCATATCTCCACGTCATGCTTCAGTAGCCCAAATCCTATCCTTCCTACAGTGAGGCCTGGAGAAAGGTTTGGCCTACAATTCCCTGCGGGTTCAGGTGGCAGCCCTTGGCTCCCTCATTCGGCATCTGGACGGGGCTCCGCGTTCCTCTCATCCTGACATAGTACGATTTTTGAAAGGTGTTAAGCATGTGAAGCCTCCAGTAAACGCCCTATGCCTGAGGAATGAGCCCAAGCCTGAAACCTTGCCGAGGACTGCCAAGGGGCAAAAGACGAGCCCCTACCCGTACGAAAACAGTGCTGACCCCGAAAACGACCCCAGGTCGCACAAAAAGGGCGAGATGGCCTGGACTTGTCCTCCGGGAGCTTGTAAACCTTATTGTCCCCTAAGGACTTAACCAGTTGTTCCAGGTCATCTCCAAATAATAGCTTTCCTCTAAACAGAAAGGCGCCCGGCTGAAACTTGGAAGAGACATCAGCCGACCGATTGCGGAGCTAAAGAAGCCTCCTTGCGAAACTGCCGAGGGCATCGTGCTCGCAAAAGTACAAAGAATATTGTTCAAAGCGTCTGCTGTATAAGCAACCGCTGCTTCCATGCGGTCGGCCTGTTCTGCCTCCGCCAGAGGGAGCTCTTGAGTTGTGAGTAATTGCTGAACCCATCTAAGGGTAGCTCTCTGCATGAGTCCACTACAGATGGCCACCCTAACTCAGAGGGCCGATACTTCAAATATCTGCTTGAGTAGAACCTCCAGCTTTCTATCCTGGTGGTCCTTGAGAGCTGCTCCTCCCGTTACTGGAACCATGGTGCGCTTGGCGATGGCAGAGTCCACCTTAGGGATCTTGAGAAGATCCAAGAATTTATCCAGCAGCGAGAACATTTTTTCCATGGCCCTACTAACCCTTAGGGTGGCTTCAGGCACATCCCATTCCCGGGTCATAAGCTGTAAAAGCATCGGGTGGAAAGGAAAAGTTCTAGTTGGAGCCCGCAGGCCTGACAAAACAGGATCCCCTGAAGAAGGATCCATCACCGGCTGTGGAGCCTGAATATCTAGTTCCTGTAGCACGTGAGGAATCAAAGGGTCTAGCTCCTCCTTACGAAATAACCGGAGCACCCGCGGACCATCCCCCTCCACTGGAGCAGCATTGTCAACATCATTGCTCGTATCCACCGGGGAGGGGTCCGGAAGCGCTGTCTTGTGGGACAACTGGTCCCAGAATGCCCAGAGAGCATAATGAATCACCCAAAGCGCTAAGAAGTTTATCTGGCAGAAAGCTTCCTGAGCAGTCCAGTGACCTTGCGTGTGGAGGCTGTCCACGTGGACTTCCCAACCCTGAGGAGAGGCATCGGTGGTAAGCACCACCTGAGGTGGGGCAGCCTGGAAGGGAATCCCCTGCTCTCAATTGGAGAGATTCTCACACTAGGAAAGAGAGATCTTCAGAAGTTGTGGGACAAAGACACAGGCCTCATGGTCCTGGGATGCCTTCTGCCATTGTGACTGCAACGTCCATTGCGCCCTGCGCATGCGAAGGCGGGCTAATGGGGTAACATGTATTGAGGCTGCCATGTGGCCCAACAAGTAAAGCAGAAAGTGGGCACTTATATTCCGACAGCTGTGCACAAAGGCTGCCAACGAAGTTAGGGCAAGGGCCCGATCGCTTGGCAAGAACACTTTCGCCTGCACCGCGTCCAGCCTGGCTCCTATGAAGTCCAGTCGGGGAGACAGAAGAAGGTGAGATTTTGGGTAGTTGATAACAAAACCCAAGGACTGCAGAGTTTGCATTTTTAGGGTTAAAGCATCCTGTGCATGACTTGCTTTTGACCAACCAGTCATCCAGGAACAGGAAGAATTGCACCGCATGGCATCTGAGATGCGCAACCATCACTGCCAGGCACTTGGTGAAGACATGAGGGGCTGAGGCCAAACCAAAAGGCAGCACCCTGTACTAGTAGTGAGCCTTCCCCCACCACAATGAGAAGATACCTTCTGTGTCCGGGGAAGATGGCAATGTAGGCATAGGCATCCTTGAGACTGAGGGAGCAGAGCCAGTCTCCTTTTTTTGAGGAGGGGAATCAGAGTGCCCAGGGAAAATATTTTGAACTTTTCTCTTGAGAAAAAATTGTTCAACGCCTTGAGATTGAGGATAGGGTGCAAGTCCCCCCAGTTCTCTTTGGGATGAGGAAATACCTCGAATAGAACCCTCAGCCCTGCTGAGGACAAGGAATGGGCTTTACCGCTCCTGCCGTGAGAAGGGTGGATAGCTCTGTCAGAAGAATGACCTGCTGGGCAGATGAACCCCACGATGGATATGGGGGGAGAGTTCTCTGGGATCTTTCTGAAATTGAGACAATACCCCTGGCGAACTATGGCGAGGACAAATTAGTCCGAAGTGATGGCCACCCAATGGTGGGCAAAGTAAAGAAGTCTGCCTACCACTGGGGGATCTAGCATCAGAGGTATGTCTTGCTGACCCGTGCTCCTTCGCCTCCAGTCAAAAGCCTGTGTCCTGGGCCTTTTGGGGGGCCAGCTGGGGTCTAGGTGCTCATGTTGACGAGATCAGCCCCTGGAGCTTGCACGGGGTGTGTGAGTCCGAGAGGCAGGGGGATAATATTTCTGCTGCCGGTAAAAGGACTTCCTGGAGCTTGGCCTGGAAGATTTCCTGGCAGAAGATGGAGGGTCTGAAGCACTAGCGGAAAGTTGTTGAAGGTTTTCGTGGTGATCCTTCAACTGAGCTACCCCATTGTATGACCTTATTCCCAAATAGGTTTTTACCCATACATGGGAGGTCTGCCAACTTCTCCTGCACCTCGGGTCGAAAATTGGAAGCACGGAGCCAGGCCATCCTACGGGTGCCGATGCCCACGGTGGCCACCCGGGCTTCTGTTTTAAAAACATCATAGGTGGATCTCACCTTGTGTTTTCCAGCTTCCAGACCTTGCTGGACAATGGCAAAGAACGACTCTTGTTGCTGTTGCGGCAGTCGTTTTGCGAGTACCTGGACCTGTTTTCACAGCTCATGTACAACTGATAGGAAGTGATACAGGCGATGAGCATAGCGATCTGAAAACCTTCCTACCCAAAGTATCCAGTTCCTCATGTTCTTGCCCTGGAGAGGCAGAGGCATGAATGCGGGAGCGTTTGGCCTTTTTGAGGGTGGACGCCACAACTACAGACAGGTGAGGAAGATGACGCCTCTCAAAAACTAAGGTTTGCTGTACTAGGTAGGTGGCATCTGCCTTCCTGTTCACTGGAGAGATGGAGATCGAGTGTTACCACATCCAAAGGAGAAGATCCTTAAAGATGTCATGAATGGGAACAGCCACTATTTCCTTAGGGGCGTCAACAAATTGGAGGACCTCCAATATTTTATATGACGCGCATCCTTCTCAGTGAGAAGCTGGAAGGGAATAACTTCGGCCATGACCCTAACAAACCCCGCAAAGGGGAGGTCCTCTGGAGGTACCGACGCCTTTCATTTGGTGGAGAAGGCTCTGACAGGGGGTCGTCCAAGATCTTGAAAGAAGATTCTGAAGAATCATCCCCCCATGTGTCATAAGGGCCTTCCTTCCTTGCTGAGGTCATTGTGGGACCTGTGCGGGTGAGGCCTGTGTAGATCTCTGGCCCTGGGATCCGAGAGCCTTGAAGGCACTAAGGGCACCGCAGGAATCGATGGTCCCACCAGTAACGGGGGAACCGAGGGCCGCGGGAGGCCAGAGGGCCCAGGCAAAGGCTTAGGGAACCAAGGCTTTGGGACTGTGGCACTGGACGCCATCTTCCTCCTCAGAGGACCCAATGATGGGGATCGCTCCCAAGGGGGGGGGGGCATTGGTGGCCGCTGGGGAACAGAGGGTCCCTCGGGCACCAGCTGCATTGGGAGGGCAACAAAGAGGATGACCAGATGCTCAAGCAGGGGCGCCAAGATAGAAGGCAGAGGCTCCGGCACCAGTATGGGGGCTGGTGGCAGGGGCGGCTCAACACATGCAGAACTTGGAGCACCACACTCTGCACCCTGCAGTCCAAGTCCTCCTGAAAGTTCAGTGAGGACAGGACTGAGGGAGGGTGATGAGGCATCACCAATGCCTCCTTGGGTCTCTGGGGAGGCACGGTGCCCGGCATCGATATGAGTGGGGAACACCTAGGACTCCCGGGTTTATCAGAAGATGGGGGCTCCATATCACAGGGTTGCTTTGGTAGCGGTTCGGCAGCTGTGCTTTGACAGTGACCGGTGTCTATGCTTGTGGGATCTCTATGATGCCCAGCCCAGTCTTTCCCCAGCACCAAAGAAGCGGAGGATCCTGATGTCCTGGAAATCGGCGAGACCATGGAGGACCGGACCCCAACACTGGTGTGGATGGAGCAGACGTTTTGGGACCAAAATGTTTCTCCATTTTATCGAGTCGAGCATGACGGCCTTTGGGTTCATCTGATCACACAGCTGACACCCTTGGACATCGTGCGATGCCCCCAGGCAGAGGATGCAAACCTCATGCGGATCCATGATGGACATGGACCGCGGGCACTTGAGGCACCGACAGAAGCCAGATAATGCCATGAAAAACAGCCAGTGCGCAGTTGATGACTGGGGGCCACCTAGAAGTGGGACGCCGGGAATTGACTGCGAAGAAGGGAGAAAAATGTTTACATACTGTGCCGAGGAGAAACACCGACCGCGAAGGGGGACCTGATGGACCGGGAGAAAAATTATGAATTTAAAGTGAAAAAAAAAAAAAAAAAAAGCTGAAGAAGCAGAGCTCCAAAAACCACGACAACTACACCGCAGAAAAAGAGAGACTGAAGGGGGACCTCGCGTGGACATGTGGATAGTGGCATGCTGGGCATGCTCAGTGTGCCAGTCAAAGCTTCTAGAAACCTTGACAAATGTTTTCCGTGCCGGGCGCCATCTGATGATGTCACCCATCTGTGAGGACTACCATCCTGCTTGTCCTAGGAGACAGCACATTACGAATAGCAGATAAAAAGGAAGGTGTAATTATACACCCTGAAACATAGTAAAAATTCACCACACTGATCTCACCTCTTCCTGAGAAAGCAGCTTAGCAAATCAATTCAAGAGGTTTGTTGCCGCTTTTTTAAGTTGAGGAGAGAGAGAGAGACCTGCATTTTGAATATTTCCCTTTTTCTGCAAATATCTTATTAAAGCCAGTAGGCATTACTGCTAATTTATCTGCTTGCTTAGTGGATTGAATAATCTGCTTTTAGTGGAAACCCGAGGGTGTCTTTTCCCCTTTTATTTAATTGCATTAATTTGCTATTAACCAGGTCGGGATCAGTATCAAATCCTTTGCACAGTGACTGAACTTAATTATTTTGCAGGGATCGGTTGTTCAGAACAAGTACAACAACAATTTGGGTTTATATTGCATCTTTGATTCAACCTGGATGCACATGAGTCATGCACTATAATACTTAAAAAAAATTGTGTGCAGCCCTCTCTCTAGGGTGGAATGTCTAATATTGTGGAGGAGATCGAATCTGTATGAGCAGTTTTGGGGAAGCAATTCCATTTATGTAAACTGAGGCACAAGAAAATAAAGCAACTTGGCCAAGGTCACACAGAGAGCAGGATTTGAATTCAGGAGTCTCAACAGGTTCACTGTTCCAATCACATAAGCATACCTCAATGATCCAGCTCCTTTGAATCTAAGGAAAGAAATGGTCTTGAGATTTGCGGTAGTTTCCTATAAGTCTTAGGTCGTCCTTGGGTTCACTGGTATACAGACAGCAGTAGAAAATGAGGTGTTTGTCCACAAGATAAAGTGCATGAGTTCAAATGGGGATAGAGAAGTACTCTCCCATAGTAAAAATCCCACTGTCGAAGAAACACACACACACATACTGCCACATTGCTGGGCTTCCTAGCTGTTTGGTTATGCTGCCAATTTTTTGACCTTTTTTTTCACAACTAAACAAAAATAACATTTTCTGAAAGAAAAAAAATAGATCTTAAATATAAGTATGAAAATATAACTTAAAAAATGTAAAGTACTAAACGAGAACTAAAGCAGACTTACATGCTTTGTTCGATCAATCTGTTCTGCAGGTACCTTGGCAAAATGACAAATTGCTCAGAAACTTATCTTGTTACGATCTAATATACAACCATGAAACTACTCCTCTAGGAATTAAGGATGTTGCTAAAAGCCTATTTCAGTAATAAAAAGGTACAGGTTCCATCCTGCTGATGTTTCTGTTTTCAGAATGTCATTTGTTCTCAGTTATTTTGAAGCAAATTAGCTGCAGTGCTTTTACTTCCCTTATGGTCTCCTCAGCTATCTTAGCGACTGGTCCATAACGACACGTCCCGCGTCCAGCCAGTGCAATCGCTCTTGCATATTTGGTCAGTGTGTCTGTAGTGCAACGAAATCACAAAAAATGTGACTGCTCCGTGTCCTTATTCAGACCACCTGAATAAGCTTCGACGTGTTCTCAAAGGGTGATAGTTTTTTCAGAAAAAAAGAGGGAGGGGGATTACTGGTGTCAAATAAAAAAAAAGAAAACCCTGTAAAAACTGCTGACCACAGTGATATCCTTGCCCCATGAGAACCGCCAACATATAAGCCAGGATAGTGGTGGAGTCAGGGGTCATACGGGCAACCCAAAGCGATGTTTCTTTTTCTTAATGGGCTTCAAATTAGTTAATCTTCTCAGGTCTTCCTCTACTTCAGATTCTTCCATTTCATCATCTGCTGATATTAGGATCTTAAAAAAAAAAAGATAAAAAATATTAGATGTCAGTATCTGCAGAAAATTATACTAGAATTCATGATAAAATTTACATATGTCCCTCGAGACTCGTTTTAATATATCCTTACAAATAGTTGCAGGAAAAAAAGCCTTGTTTTTAGGCAAAAGACTTGATTGTAGCATATAAGCAATAGAGCAAAGATGGCCAACTTCGGTCCTTGAGAGGCACAAACAGGCCAGGTTTTCAGGATATCCACAATGAATATGCATGAGATAGATTTGTGTATATAATGGAGGCAGTACATACAAATCTATCTCATGCACATTCATTATAGATATCCTGAAAACCTGGCCTGTTTGTGGCTCTTGAAGACTGGCGTTGGCCACCCCTGCAATAGAGCTATGGTACACTGCCCATATGGTACTATATGCCTCTTATCCAACAGTGAATGCACGATTACTCTAGACTCACTGCTGCCTGGGTTTGCACTAACTAGAAGAGATTAGACAGTGAGTTTCACATAAGACCTGTAAAAACTATAGTTACCCAGAGGTCAATATTCAAAAGAAGGACTTTGACAGGTAAATCAAAGACTTTGAAAACTGATCTAGCTAACCAGCTAAATTTAGCTACCTAAATTTCACTAGGTGGCTAACTTTAGCCATTCAAATTCTTGGCGGGCCTGGGGGGCAGAGGGAGAAAGTTAGGGAAGTTGGTGCTGATTTTTTTAGTACTAGCTGCTTAATTTGCCTGGCCAGATCTAGGCACCGCCACAGAAATCCTAAATCTGGCCAGTCAGCTACCCTTAGCTAGAAAAAAATAATACAAATTCAAAACATCTGTGTGTGTTGCTCTGATCCCACCCCCCCTCCCTCCTTCATGTTGATAAGAAAACATTTGACCCGATTCCCCTTCCAGCACTTCATTTTGATTAAAAATCCCACCTGCCCCGATCCTCCCTGCCCCATTTCGCAGTACTTCATTTGCATTTAACGAAAAGCTGCAGAGACACAATACTTCCCCCTTACCCCATCCCTTTGTCCTCCCTTCCAGTCTCCCACCCAAACTGCTCAGATCTCCCTAAATTTACCCTTAGCTGGAGTTGGCAGCAGGAATCACTCCTGCCAGCTCTGCTTTGACAGCCGACACTTACTATGCATTTATTTATGCGTTTATTCACCAGATGCAGTGAATAAATGCATATTAAGTGTCAGGAGCTTTCAAAGCAAAGTTGCAGCAGAGCAAGGAGGAGTGAAGAGTAATTTGCCCTGCTGACTCCAGCTGGGAGTGAACTTGGGGAGATAAGAAGAATGTGTTTATTTTTAAATCAAAATGAAGTGCCCCAAAGAAAGGGGAGGATGGGCAGGAAGACTGGGTCGTGTGGAGATTTTTAATCGAAATGAAGTGCCAGGAGAGAGGAAGGCAGGGAGGTAATTGGGTCTGATGGATTTAAAAATAAAGAAAGATTAGCAGTGGCAAGGAAGGATCTTTACTTGCTTTTTATTTATTTATTTTAAGAGGCCTTAGCCAGTTAGTGCCTGGTTTTCAGCACTAACCAGCTAAGTTTAGCCTTGGAATCCAGCCACACTGTGGGACCGATGCAATACAGTGCGTTCAGCCGAGCGCACTGTTTAACCCGCTGTCAGACGCGGGTTAAATAGGCGCTAATCCACCCCCTAATGCAATAGGGGGATTAGCGCCTACTTAACGTTCGTCCGACACGAAGTGAATGAGTTAGCACTCATCACATGCAAATGCATGTGAATGAGGCTATTACTCATTCACTCCACATGCAAAAAAATAAATGTGCGTCTCAGACACACATTTAACGCTCAGCTATTAACTGCTTTTCTGTACTTTTTTAAAAGTTAAAAAAAAAAAAAAAAAAAGAAAAAAAAAATCTCTGCCGGCCGCTTTGAAGACCGACGCCGATATGCTCGGCGTCTGTTTTCATAACTGGCCGGCTGCAGTAATGAAAACCGCCGCCGAGTTTATCGGTGTCGATGTTCATGACCGGCAGACCACCGGTAACCGCGAGAACGCACGACCCCCTAATTTGCGTATTGCGTGCGTTAAGAAAGCGGGTGCTGAAAAGTCAGCGCCCGTTTTCCGCAAATAATATTGCACCGGCCCCTGTATCTGGATGGTCACATTCTAACCAGATAAGGGGAATATTCAGCTGAAAACCTAGTCAGTCAGGTTCACCTAAAGATAACCAGCTAAAAGTAGACTTATCTTTGAATATCTACCGTGTTTCCCCGATAGTAAGACACCCCTGATAGTAAGACGTAGTGGGAATTTTAGGGGGGTCGGCTAATGTAAGACATCTCCCGAAAGTAAGACGTAGTGTTCAAAAAAAAATAAAGTTTTTTAAATACCTGTCGGAGGGCCGCGTGGGTCCAGGCGGCCGGCGGCGGGAGCCGGGTGGTCGCGTGTTAAATCTAGGCCGCGGGCGGGTGGGCGCGCGTTAGTTCGAGACGGCCGGCGGGCGGCGGGTGGTCGCGTGTTACATCTAGGCCGGGTCGCACAGGCGCGCATTCATTCACTGCCGGTGGGGGCTGCCGAGGCAGCCCCCGGCAGCCCCCACCGGCAGTGAATGAATGCGCGCACAGGCCCACAGCGCCTGTGCGACCCCTGCGATTCGGCGCTGGGGGCTGCCGGTGGGGGCTGCTTTCGGCGCTCAGGAGCCCCCACCGGCAGCCCCCAGCGCCGAATCGCAGGGGTCGCACAGGCGCTGTGGGCCCGTGCGCGCATTCATTCACTGCCGGTGGGGGCTGCCGGGGGCTGCCGAGGCAGCCCCCACCGGCAGTGAATGAATGCGCGCCTGTGCGACCCGGCCTAGATGTAACACGCGACCACCCGCCGCCCGCCGGCCGTCCCGAACTAACGCGCGTCCACCCCCCCCCCCCCCCCCCCGGGAACAAGCGCCCACCCGCCCGCGGCCTAGATTTAACACGCGACCACCCGGCTCCCGCCGCCGGCCGCCTGGACCCAAGCAGCCCTCCGACAGGTATTTAAAAAACTTTATTTTTTTTTGAACACTACGTCTTACTTTCGGGGGATGTCTTACAGGTTTTTTCCAATATAAGACATAGTGGGACTTTTTGGGGTAAAAAGAAAGTAAGACGCTGTCTTACTTTCGGGGAAACACGGTACTTCCCAAAGAGGAAGTTTCACATCTGGATTAGTTATTCTAAGACAGGGCTGGAGAAGGAAGAAAATTGGGTACACTCCATCCACTCGGGCCTTTCAATCTTTATCAGTTCTATCCTTCCCTCTCTCCCTCAATCATATCTCCATTTTTGTTCTGTCCTATCCCCCCCATTCTTCTTTTCTCCCCATCAGGTTCCTCTCATGTTCTCCATCTCTCCCTTCCAAGTTATTCTAGTCTTTTCAAGATTTCTCTTTGTTAAGCCAAAGATCGAAATGGAAATAAAAAGTGAGCATTCTCTCCTTCCTTTCTAATCCTCCAATCTCTGCCACCTTCCAATGCCCTACTCATATCTTGATTTATCTTTCATTTTTCTCTTCTATCCATCCCTTGTTCACTCTTCCCCCTTTCTTTCTTTTCCCAGTGTCTTCTTCTCCTCACCCACATCTGCCCCCTTCAGGTTCCTCAACTTCCTCTTCCCTCATTCTTTCCCCTCCCTTTCTCTCCCCCCCCCCCACCTTTTCTCTCCTCTTCCTTGAGCCCACCTAAACCAGGAGTTTCTCCCCATTAAGCTCCAATAATGGATGGCAGGAGAAAGCCAGCAGCACAGGGACAGAGTGAGCATGTGTTCCTGCTTCCCGCAGGTGCTTCTCCACCTCCCCTGCATATTTGCCTTCTAAACATGGAGCACGCAGGGGTTGGGGTACGGGGAGAACATGCTCATTGGGCTCCCTATACTGCTACCTTTCTGGCTGCTGCAACGGGTGGAGGGGGAGAAGGAGAAAAAGCAAAATTATTTTGCTGTCATTTGGGGGTTGAGTCTGCTTGGCCTCAGCCACTCTTCATCCTCATCTGAACTGGAGAAAGAACACACTGGATGTCATATACAGGCATACACTGGCCCAATTTGAGCACTACTGAGATTAAATATATATGTGACAGAATTTTTGAGTAGTCTCCAGTATATAACATTTGAACCCAAATGGAATCTACCCAGTGTTTAATGCTGGAGTAGTTCTCCAGTGTGTGAATATAACAGGGAGTCAAACAGGATTAACTGGTCTAGAAGCAAGAGGATTATATGTATGAAAATGAGACTATGACAGTAACTCACGCCCACACAAGTGCATGTCAGCATGCAAGCGAAGTTACACTGGAACTTTAAATTGTGCATGCGTTATGTTTTAAAATACATATAAGAATGTTCCTAATTTTAAGAAGTTATTCGAGCACAGCTTTTATATGTGCATATATCAGTGGATTTTTAAACATGCGCACATGAGGCACATTCCCAGTTTTTTCCAATTCATTCATCAGTTTGCCGAGTTAATATTGAGGGTCTTACAGATCTGCATGCCACCCAGGTGACCCAGACCCCTCACCCTCTCCTATAAGCCCTAAAACTCAAAATCTACAGATTTTTCTCATCAGGAGCAGCAGTAAAGTTGCGCGGATATCTAGTGTACGCACACTGCGGTTTTTGGTTTTAAAATACCGAGTTACACACGTAAGTGTTGACCCCGCCCTGGAATGCCCACGCCCCACCCCTTTTTGTCTCCTTATTTCTCACATGCGCAGGGGTACATACGTGCATAATTTGCGGCTTTTTAACATCTGAGTTGCTTGAACGTGGCCCACATACATGTGTATCTGGCCATTTTTGCATGAGCAATTCTTTTAAAAATCGACCTGCAAATATTTAAGTTGCTTGCTGCTGCTGTAAGTGCATGCTGCACAAAGCTGCTGGTATGCCATAGACATGCCATGTGATTGTTGGCAGCTACTACAGGCAAGATGTATTTGCTCCTGGTAAATAATTCACTGCCAGAACATTGCACTATAATCAGAGTTTGTACATTGAATACAGTCTTGCAGCTGGTTTCTGATGTGATCACAAAAATCAAACCTAATGTACTCAGTTCTGTAGTACATCACTGAAGTTATTGATAGCGGGAATAACGAATGTTAAAAAAAAACCAACCCACTTAAACCAGTGCTTATACTTGTGTTAGAAAAACAAATAGCATCATCAGAAGAGTAGAGCCATCAACCAGTTGGACTGATTATTTGCTTTATAGGCAAAGATGGCAATAGATAATTGACTAATATGTCTTTTACGACTTTCTTTAGTTTGTTTCAATAACACCTGTTGTGGAGAATTTGATATATATGAGGTAGAGATGGAGTAAAAATATACAAATGGAGTTTATTTTGTTTGCAGTGCCAATGGATTTGATTTTATTCTTGTCTAATTTTTCAATTGGAATTCATTTAAAGCTATTTGTTAATCGAATCCCCTGTTCCAACTTGAGCTGTCAGAAGTGGTGCACAATGAAACACGCATAATAAAATACTATAAGATAACAAGAGCACCAGCAAACTTCCACTCTCAGGAAAATATCCTGGGTGAGAGCTGGATTTATGGTGCTATCCCCTTGCCAGTGTCTAATGAAAAGCATCTAATCCAAATGGGCCCACTAACTCAAAGCCCGGATTTCAGATATTTGGCTCTCTCTGAAGGATAAAAACGTCTGGCGCATTTTCTTGGACTGAAAAGCTTGAGCTGGCTTTACTTGCCATGCTTCATGCATGAGAACACACAAACCGCATGCTTACTTCAGACTCCGATTCTTCGTGGGATGCTGCTCTCCTGTACCGCACCTTACTGCCATTTCGAGAGTCCAGCCCTGCTTCTTTCTCCTCAAGTTTAGCTTTTGTCTTTCCTTTCTTCATGAGAAAATTATCCACTACCCAAAACATTAATGCCTGTTGGAAAAATAACATGCTCATTGGTTAATTTTAAATAAGATTAATTATGGTAGAGGATGAAAAACATTTATGTGATGGAACCAGAAAAATGCTATTACAGAGTGTAGATGAAAATGGAGACTTTAAACCATAAGTAAAAATAGAGAGGTTCAAATTCAAAGGCATTTATCTGGACAACTCACTAGTTATCCAGCTAAATGAATATTTGAGCACATCTGGCTAACTTAGAGGCGTTCTGGGGAAGATTCAGGGAGGAGTTACATTAGCTGAATAAGTTTTCAATATTCAAAATTAGCTGGATAACTTATCCAGCTATGACTGGTCACACCAAGAGCTGTCCTAGTTAGTCTGATAACTTGTAATCCAGATAACTTTAAAATAGCCAGCTATATTCAATAGTATGGCAACACTATTGAATATAGCTCCAAAGTTAGCCGGATAAGTTTATCAGGCTAATTTTGTTATCTGGACAGTAACTGAATATGGACCTCAGAGCTCACTGTTAACCAACCTGCATTGAGTACTTATCACTTATCGCTGTGTTGAACAGGATGTATTCTAACGGAATCAAGGACATTCAGCAAACAATTTAAAATAGGTGCATGATATTGTATTGCATCTTCTGTTGAACTGCCATTTTACACATAAACTGTATGAGTGAAAAGTAGATTCATACAATACTATATAGCAATGTTTCACACCAGTCTTCTGGAGGCACATCTAACCAGTCTGGTATTCCAAATATTTGTAATGAATATGGCATGTGATAAGTTTTGTAGGGGTAACCCAAGTTACTCTAAAAAGGAGTGAGCAACTGAACCAAACTGCCTGCAGGCCTGAGAAACTCAAGATTGAAGTCGAGCCACATGATGGGCCCTGCAACTTTAATGAGAATGCCAGTGAACAGCACTGAGGAGAAGCTGCTATTGGATTTCTCCATACTGAGTAATATGTCTTTACTTTACAATTTAGCTGATAACACCAAACACAAACTTGTGAGCTTGATGCCTTGACAAATTTTGTATCCATTTATGAGATCGGGTGTCTTCCAACTTACACCATCATCCATCCAATCAATATGTAAACAAAAAAGTGTGTCCCCTGACCCAGACCCGAACTCTCTTATAACATTATGTCAGCTTGAGCTTTCATCTCTTAGTCTATCTCGTTGTAGCTTTCAGGCAAAACAGAGTGTCAGGGGACACACTGTTTTGTTTACATATTGATTATGAAGCTCTTCAATTAAAACCATTTCACTAAAATATGCTTCCTCATGATTACAATGGACATCAACTATTAAACGCAAATTTCTTGTATTGTCACTCCCTGTTTTGCTGAATCTGCAGTCAATATCAACTTTTGGATCCTGTGCATATGCATGAAGTCCTGAATAAGAAAATACTTCGGACTTACAGATTTTGGGGACTACACGGGCACACCCCACACACTTCTTGCAAACCTCGCACCCTGAGACTTTGCACAAAGTTCACACCAGATGTCGAGACTGGGTTCCCAGCTCAGTCCAGCCTTACTCTATTAACTTCGAAGTACTTGCCAATCTCATTCTAACACAGGCCTTGAAAAGCCAAGCCAATCTTTACTCCTGCCTTCTGTCTGCACAACTTACAAAGGCTTCTGTAAGCTCTGGGGCTGCTGCCTAGACAGACTGATGCAATAATCTGTGCATTAAGAGCCTGTGTGCTGAATTTCAGTGCACAGTTTTAATGCACAAGTTCAATTCTTTTTTTTTTTTTTTTTTAAACTCTCAATGCTGTAAGCTCATGCTATGTTAATGCATCAGGAATTAAAATGAGTGGAAACAACTGATTTAAAGCTGTTCAGGAAGTCTGTGAAGGCTATCTTGTTCCAGGAGGCATTTGGATGATGGCTGACCTAGATTGTACAATGTATTTGTTTGCTCATTTATTGCTGTTTTTTTTTTATATGTTCTTTACTATTCTGATATAACTTGTTTTATGACTGTTATTGTGTCATCCGCACTAGGCGGATAAGCTTGCTTGGAAGCTGCAGGAAATTTGCTTGAAAGCTGTGGAATACAAGACCTTTAAATACATAAATAAATGAATAAGGGCCCTTGTCCGTCTGGATGTTGATACCAAATGCCTTACCCAGCATCTTTGGGAATAGGCAAGGTCTTCTGGTGGAGAGGAATACTCCGGCAAGGGGTTTGAGGGATTCCCAAAGAACCCTCCTCCAAGCTGAATGGTGGTGAAATGTTAATCCAGGACCCCGATGAAGATGATGGCAATCAAAGCAGAGACTTCTGTTGTCTCAGAGGGGAAAACTCCCAGGGAAGGTCACAGTTGCCTATGCCTTATGCTTCATCCTCAGAATGTTGGTTAGACTCCTGGGCAGAGAAGGATGGCTTACCTGACAGAGGTGGGCTAGTTTCCAACGCTGGGATTTCTGATGAGAGTTCCTGTTGCATGGAAGCATAAGGGACTCCTCTTTGAGGGAACAAATCCACCATCCAGGACATGAGAGGCTGAAGAGAGCCAATGTTGAAGAAGAGACATCTTTTTCTGAGATCAGTTTAAGATCATCATCGTGAGAAGCATGCATCGGACTCCAGGTAGAAAACTCTTCCTGGATAACCTGCATTAAGGGATGCATGGAGACCAAGGGCACAATGGAGCAGATGGGGTCTGAGGTTTCCAGATGCAATGGGAGAGATCTGGGCTGGGTGGTCCAGGCAGCTGATGCTGATGATGCCTGGAAAGCCTGGGATCTGGAAACAGTAGGTTGTGATAAAGGTGCCAAAAATGAAAAGAGCACCTGAGAAGAATCCTCATTGGAGCTAGGGTTATTTCCAGTATCAGTGGCATTGGTTGTTCCACAGACTTTTGCACCAGTAATGCCGCATGCATCAGTAGCGCAGAGGACTACTGCAACTTGCACTTTTTCTTTGGCACTAATAAGCCTCGAGAAGGGGATAGGCTCGGGAGTGTGCCCTGGTGCATGCTGGCACCTGTGCCTGGTGCTTCTATGCCTTACTGGATCCCAGGGCTTTGATGGATCCATAGATGTTGAAGCCATGCTTCAGAAGTCCTTGATCAACTCAGCATAGAGAAATATAGAGGAGGCCCCATTCAGAGAAGAAACGGCTCCATCTATTGATCAACCTGCGGTGCACTTCTCCCTCTTCCATGCCCAGTTCTGCTGGGATCTATGCATCATCCTCCCACAATCATAACATTTGGCAAAGTCATGGTCAGGTCCCAGGAACTTATAGCAGAAGCTGTGGCCATCTGTGATGGAAATCTTTCAGCCGCACAGTCCTTAAAGCCACTAGGTATGGCCTTCTCGGAACTGGACATTTCATCACTTAAACTATGTCTGTGCAGAAGCTCAGACAAGAAAAGAATGAGAGCAAAGACGATCATCCAGTAGAGATCATGTGATGCATGACATGGTTTTCTCTGCTCTTGAGTGGTAGAACTACGGATGTTCAAAATTGCTGTACAATAATTAATGTATGTAATGTGTATGTATTTTAATATGTGAGTGATAGGTATAATATTGTATTAGAGATAGGTGCAATGTTATAACCTGTGGATGAATGTGGTATGCGTGATGAGTGTGAGTAGATTTTAGATGTATGTGGATTTGAATTATAAGTGATTAATAAAATATGTGTTGAAATGCACACAGGTATATGTTTGTATAATTATTTTTTCAACATATAGATAGTCATAGTTTAGTGGAACAAGCTCAATATGGGTTTAGCCAAGGGAAGTCTTGCCTCACTAATCTGCTATATCTTTTTGAAGGTGTAAATAAACATGTGGATATAGATGAACCAGTGTATCTGGACTTTCAGAAGGCATTTCACAAAATACCTCACGAGAGACTCTTGAGGAAATTAAAAAGTCATGGGATAGGAAACAATGTTCTATTGTGGATTGAGAACTGGTTACAAGATAGAAAACAGAGAGTAGGGCTAAACGGTTCATTTTCTCATTGGAGAAAGGTGACTAATGGAGTACACCAGAGATCTGTACTGGGAGAGCTGATGTTTTACATATTTATAAATGACCTAGGTATGGGAATAATGAGTGAGATGGTCAGATTTGCTGTTCATGCAAAATTGTTCAACGTTATTAAATCTTAAAGGACTGAGATGTTGCAAGAGGAAATTGCTCTGCTAGAAGAGGAGTGGGAACTCAAACAGATTACACACTAAAATAAGGAGCTAAATAGCTGTGCCACTACTTTGTGTTCTACAGTAAGTCAGTCATTAAAAAAGAACATAAATTTTCTTCTTACATTCACAAAAAAGGGTACTATTAACATGACGATTGCCAGTTCCAGCTGAGGGTTCTCTATAGGATTCAACAGAGCTACCTGTGGAAAGAAAAATGGTTAAGATTATTGTAATACAAATATATATGCTATATACTGCATTTTGCTCAGAAGAGAACAAGCCTCACAACAATTTAAGCATTGCAAACAAGCAAATTTAAGCATTCCTGGCACAAAACTCAAAATTGGAAAATCTGATATTGCGAAACATATTTAAATGCTGTTTTGAAGCTAAGCAGCAAACCTATAATTCTTAAAATATAAAGAAATACATTTATACAGAAAGGCATTAGCTTTGTTTAGCCAGGGATCTCTGCCTTAGCTTGGCAGAATAAAACTATTACTCTTCAAAACACTGTTGACCTGATTTAAAGATCACAATTTCACAGCACAATTATGCACTGCTAATGGGATTCACTGCAGGACATAATTATGGCACACATCCCTCCTCCAGCAGATAATGCCATAAACTGAGGTTATTTGTTCTTTTCCTGTGTGGTAAAATCCCTTTCACAGAGGCCTCTATAGGAAAAATAATCTCTAACACAAAAGAGGGCAAAAGTAAATCTACCTGAAGCTCTTAACTTTTAAGAAGGCAGTGGGTCAATACTAGATCCCAGGAATACTTTATTATATGGTAGTCTTTTCTAAGGTAGGATTTACATAATCCTTAGTACAGGGCTTAAAATGCCCACTGTTCACTTTAAAGTCTGCCTGCAGACATATCTGAGCTAGATAGTGCAATTGCAAAGTGATAACACCCAACTAATTCTACCAGGTATTGCAGAAGAAACATCTCCGTTCATATGGCTATTCCTACAACAATTCTGCATGCCTGCTAGCCTCACGGTGGTCACCAAAAATGTCACCTTTAAAACTGTAATGTTGTGCTGGGTTATAAATGCCTAGTTTCTGTTTTGCACACTTGAGCAGTTCACTTTGCTTCTTCCCCCTTTCTTGGTGGTTCAGCTTTAATTTCTGAGTTTCTAAGCCCATTGGTACCCAAACGTGTTCTCAGGAGCTGCCAGTCATTTGAGTTTTCAGGATATCAATAACGAATATGCATGAGATAGAGTTGCAGTCACTTGCTGCAATGTATACAAATCTCTCATATATATATGCATTGTGGATATTCTGAAAACCTGACCAGCTGGGGGGGTCCCTGAGGATAGGTTTGGGGACCTGTTTTAGCCAATTTTCATAGTTAATAGTGATACCTTTTTTTTGAGCAATTTAATCTCTATTATTCCAATGTATGACTTAGTCAAATAGCAAGTTTAGAGGTCCGAGCTCCTGTTTCAATAATTTGGGCGATTCCTGATTCAAAACCAGAAGAACCAATAACCGCCATGCCAATAACCACGCTGCTGAAATAGCTGCTATATCCAATTCAGCAAAGAAAATTTTGGGGCCTCCCACTAAGAAAAAGAAAAAGAAAGCAATTCAAACTATAGCTATAGATTTGCTACACTGCCACACACCTAAATTTTGGCAGCTTTTAAGGTAGGTAGATAGCGTAAAAAACACACAAAAAAAACCAATAGAGATCAGACCTCTTTCCACTGAGGTAAAAGGAGGACTATGATGATGACAGTTTTCTCAAACATCATGATCACAATGTAGAGCGCGCACTGTCCCACCCAGGCACTGCACTGCAGCGGGTCCCCTACAAAACAAGAGGCAAACTGAGATCAGAGGGCCCAGAGTCAAACACAGGAAAATAAGGCAACCTGCAGGGTAAGCATGAAAACCACATCAAAAGGGGCATTGCTTACCTTAACTGTTGTTCTCTGAATTCACACTAATGAGTGACCTGCTGCGTATCGCTTTCATAAAATTGTTCAAGTTTAGCGTTCCAGAAGACAGAAAACTTCTACACTCAAGCCACAACATCTGCTGTTAAAACAGTTCACGCTAATCGTATTTCCTTTCTGACCCAGGTGAGCATAGCTTTCCAATGCACCAAGTATTGGGGGGGGTTTAGCAGGGTGAATCCATGAAATATATACTACCTACAAAGAACAATATTTTTCATTTCATCAGCGTGTGAAGACATTAAGATGGAAGCAGTCAGAAAAGGGCTACCAACACAAAGACTGAAGATGCTCAAACTTAAAAAGCAATTGCCTCTGGAGTGGAAAGTTACAGCTGAAAGAATGGGCTCAAACCTCTCCCATCAAAAGCTGATTCCTCCTCTAAAGAAAGAAGGGAAAGGTATGGTTTATGTTATGGAGGCAGGTTGTGTGCATTGAGTCTAGATAACATAAGAACTACCGTACTTGGTTAGACCAAAAAGGTCCATCTAGTTCAACACCTTGATCCGTGGCAATGGTGAGCATCAGATACTTAGAAAGAGTGGATAAGAACAGGGTATGTACATAGCGATGTATCCCCTGAACTTGGGTTGATGTACTGTTGCATTTAAGGATTTTTGTGAGTATCAACCTATGAGTCAAAATCTAAAACAGTGAACATGACAGCTAGACTGTAGATTATTTTTAAAATTTTAACAAATATTTTGCTCTATGCATCATACAATATGAAAATCAGGAGCAGGTGCAGTTTTATGACATCCATAGTTATAAAAAAAAAACAAAAAACCAGAAAAGTAAATCTATTAAAGTGTGTGCTTGGAATAATTTCCTAATTGTAAAGCAGGTCAGGACCCATTTTATATGGAAGATGCTCTATAAATCCAATTATGAGCATATCATCCTTTCTATGTGGCAGATCACGCTTGCCAGGGACACTAGGCACCGAGGGAATTAAATCAACATGGAAGTATTAACAATTATGTGAAATAATTCAGTTGCAGTTAAAATCAAAGTGGCCTTTTTCATTCCAATTTTTATTTTCATTTCGGAGGATGTATTCAAAAAGTTGTAATGTGCCTCCTACTTAGTCACACCCAGGGCCGGCGGAAGCACTAAGCGTCCTAGGCCTAGGACGCCGACCATTAGGGGGCGTGAGTGGCAGCAGCAGAGCGGAGTGGGGGATCCGTATCCCCACTCCTCTTTGCCGTTGCTGCTCGCGAGAGGTAGGAGTCGGGACTGCGATCGGGGGGGGGGCAAGGCAGAAGGTACCTAATTCCCTTGCACCAGCCCTGGCCACACCCACTATTTATCTAATGACTAATGTTCCCTCTAAGGACTGGGTTGCTGTGTGCAAAAACCTTTGGCTTCATCAGCCTGTGAGCATGACTTTCTTTGATGCAAGAAGCCTATCAATTTTATGCTCAAAGAAACCCATTCTTTAGAAGGAACATTGATAGCAGCATGCACACAAACTTTCTCACATAGTACACACACACTAACAGACTTGCAAATTCACTCATACTCTCACACACACATACATACTCAAACACACACACTCACTCTCATTCCTTTCATTCACTCCTCAGACTCTCACGCACTTGCACACTCACTCAATTCTCCTCTTGTTCCACACACACACACACACACACACACACACACACACGTGTAACTGCCAAACCCTTTGAGAAGTAATACAAACGCGTGCAAAAAAAAAAAAAGATACCTAGAACTTTGCCATATCATACCATACCAGCATTATCTCAGGACTCAAAACAGCAGGAGTCTTTATCTATGACATGGCAGCAACATAAATATATCATGCCCATAGAACACTAATATACCACCTACTGGGGTTAACACCACAAGCCATACTGATACAAAACCCTACAGAAAATGTGTACTGTACCTCAGTTACAGGTGCAGAACACAGACAGATCCTTACCTAATACAGAATAAGGGACTACAAATTAGAAACAAATAGGGAGACAAAAGTAAAATGGAAAGCCCGAGAAACCAGATTCTGAACAATGGAATGCGCCGCTGCCGCACTGATTTTATAAGCAGAGAGGAACCTCCCTCTGACGTCTGGCACAAATTTGGATAGTAAGAGTGGGGGTGGAGGAAGGGCAGCTCACCGCCTCAGTTCTCCAGCTTCTCCTCACATTCCCCTCACCCCAGGAGGGGGTGCCCAGTATGATTAGGGCAGACAGAACATTGATAACGAGTGCTAAGAGTTTCTCCCTGCAAAAAAGTCTCAATATTGTAGACTTCTTGGAGGAACACTGCCCTTCCTCTTGGGAACTCAGACAAGCTGTGATCCAATTTGTGCCCTGAGTATAATCCCTCCATGGAGTCAATGGTGGCTGAAGAAGTTAAGGTCCTTAGGGTGCCTCTGGATCTTTTAACAGCCAGACACTTATGTTCCAAATTGTAACCATATCCAGAGTAATTGACGAGGGCTTCTGCATGGTGCAGAAAGCCTGGTGCATGAGCACCACAAATTCTGGTGAGAATTCCCCTCGGGGGTCCCAGATAACTATTTGAGGATCCTTCCTAACATTGCCTGCAAGGCAAGGAAACATGCTCTCCACCCTCCCCTTGGAGCAAGCCTCTGTGGAGGGACCACTGGGCCTAGCTGGCCTCAGGGCAGAGAGTCTTCCTCTTCCAGTGCGGGCTCGATCAGGTTCGACCCTGCCTAGCTACCTCTGGATGTCCTTCCCCTCTTCAGGGTCTCCTTATTGAGTCTATCTGGGGCTGATAGGTCATGTCCCCTACAACATGCCAGGCAAAACGATCCAGTAATGCTGGGGATGCTCTTTGTCCTGCAGTACATACACTTGCATCCCTGGAGCATTTTCCTGGCTGGGGGAGGTTGCGTTTGTGTGCTGCTCATCGCAAGCAACTGCAGGCTGTGCTGCTATGTGGACCGTGCTTGAAAAGACAATGCTAACTATGCAGTACTCTCTCCTTCCATTTCAGCTGCTCTCCTCCCCTTTAATTTTGTATTCACCATTTCTGGAAGGCATTTCCTCACCAGCCGTGGCTGTGGTCCTGCTGTCTCCTCGCAATCCCTTCACATCACCTTTTTCATCTTGCAAGACAAGGCAAGGGAATAAGGAGGGAGAAACGGAAAGAGAGAGGGGAAAAGAGAAGAGCTTCTAGGAACCCATCCTAGTAGGTGGTTTCCCTAAAAATAGGGAACCACCTACTAGGAGTGATCACCAGTCCCCTAGGGATACTGGGATCTATCCAGAGACTGCAACTGACCAGGATCCATCCTGGGAAGCAGTTTTACGGAGTATTGCCTTAGGAATAAGTGGGCTCCACCATGCTGAGGCCTCACCCTGGCCCTGGGAGATTCTGCAAGATCAGTCTACACTTGTCCACAGTTGAAGAAATCAGACAATTGGTAAGGGCCTAGGGCAGAGCTTTCCAAACTTTTCATGGTGGTGACACACTTTTTAGACAAACATAATTTCACGACACAGTAATTCAGTCTAGTAGCAAACCGGAGGTTAAAGGTCAAACGAACAAAACGTATTTTGACAAGTTATGTATGTTTCTTTAAATATATACATAAATTGTTGTAGATTACATGTTACACCCACACTGACCCCCATTCATTGTCACACTGCTCCCTCCCCACCCCCCAGGCATGAACACATTCATTCTCACACACACATACAGGCACCTATTCTCACACATACACCCCCAGGAAGACACCCATTCATTCTCATACACCACACACAGGCAGGTACCTATTCTCACAAATACAGACCCCAGGAAGACACCCATTCATTCTCTCACACACACACACACAGGCAAGTACCTATTCTCACACATACACCCCCCCAGGCAGACTCCCATTCATACAGATGCACACACAAGGCAGACCCCCCCTCTCATTCCTCTGCTGCCACTGTCACTGCTGCCGCGTGGCTATTGGGGAGGCGCTGATTGCTGCTACTGACACTGAAGCCCATTCTGCTGCCTCCTCTGTGCAGGCCCCGTGGGCTTCCACTTCCTCCATGTTGATCTCGTACATTGTGAGATCTGCATAGAGAAAAGTGCTATTCTTGCACATTCCCAAAGATTACATGTGCCAATCAGTAAAAAGTAATTTTTTTTTACCTTTGCTGTCTGATCTTAGTTTTCTAAATCGGTTGTCACAGGCTTTTTTTCCCCATCTTCCCTTTCTTGTTTTTTTTCCAGTTCCTTTTCCAGGGTCTTTTTTTTCTTATTTCTTTTCTCTCCATCCATCTTCTTCCCTCAAACACACAACCAGGTTCTCATTCTCACAGCGGCCCTACTACCGGGTTTCCTCCTCTTCTCGGGCCACTGCGACATGGGATATGTGGCGGCCCATTAACGCTGCTCTTCTTCTGTACCCGGCAGATGCTCCTCCTCCTTCCTGCCCACGCGGCTCCGGCAACGTTTTTCTTCCGGGGCTGCGCAGACAGGAAGGAGGAGGAGTGAATGTGACCCTTTTCTTCGGGCCGTGATGAGGTAAGCTCTGCCGATCTTCCAGCTGTAATTCCCTGCTTCCACTGGCCCTGCTGCTATGTGGACCTGGCGACGCAGCTTCACGCTGCAGGCGACACACTAACGTGTCCCGACACACAGTTTGGAAAGCTCTGGCCTAGGGCCTCATTTACAGCGAGTAATGGGGTCATGAGGAAGGTGTGCTTGTCTCTCACAACAGAAGAGCAGGAAAATCCCAAGTGTAAGAACTGGTCTAGCAGGAGGAAAAGGAAACTGCAACTACAGCCAGAATACAAGCCACAATCTCTATTTTAAAAAAGCAAGATGAGCAAAACATTTTTTTTTTTTAAATCTGTTTATTATTTTCAGAAAACCAATACAACAAACCAAAGCAGAAGTATACCAACAAACTCAAATAAGTACATAAAGTACAGTATGAAAAAGAAAACATCAGCAGTCTCTAGGAAATAGCATGTCTTCGTCAGGATATCCCTCCGCCCTCTCCCAACAATCTCAACTGCGGTTGAAATTTACGATACCGAAAGAGAATTAACAATTAGACTGAGAATTCTACAAGACAAGGAGTCAAGACATTTTTTTCCATAAGTAATAAGCTATGCATTTCTATACGCCACTGCTCCAGGGTAGGAGCGCCCTTATGTATCCACTGTGTCAATATACACTTTTTAATTGAACAAGCTTTATGTAGGTACAACAACAGATTATTTATCAGACATCTCATATTCATCACAAACATTTAATAAGCCTAGGGATGCATCTAATGGCACATTCTTCCCAGTCCATGTAGAGATATGTTGAAAAAACAGAAATCAAAAAATCTTTTATTCTCTCACATGTCCAAAAACAGTGGGAAAAAAGTGCCCTATGATGTTCCACATTCCAAACAAGCAAGGTCCCAGGTGATACCAGCCTTGAATGCTTGGGATGGGGAAAAGTAAAGCCTATGCACCACTTTAAAATGCGTTTCACAAAAATTAGCACTTTCTGTTAGTTGTCCCAAACCAGTCAGAGAGAATCTAATATCTTCTTTCAAAGCCATTCCCAAATTTTTTGCCCACTTCGCTGTAATAGAGGAGAGGGGGTCCACCATCCAATAATCCATTAAACCCTTATATAACTGAACAAAATCACTGTGAAACTGGAAGATGTAGTAGGTCAGATTGACAAACTAAAGAGTAGTAAATCACCTGGACCGGATGGTATACTTCCTAGGGTACTGAGGAACTAAAAAATGAAATTTCTGATCTATTAGTTAAAATTTGTAACCTATTATTAAAATCGTCCATTGTACCTGAAGACTGGAGGTGGCCAATGTAACCCCAATATTTAAAAAAGGCTCCAGGGGCGATCCGGGTAACTATAGACCAGTGAGCCTGACTTCAGTGCTGGGAAAAATAGTGGAAACTATTCTCAAGATCAAAATCATAGAGCATCTAGAAAGACATGATTTAATGGAACACAGTCAACATGGATTTACCCAAGGGAAGTCTTGCCTAACAAATCGGCTTCATTTTTTTGAAGGGGTTAATAAACGTGGATAAAGGTGAACTGGTAGATGTAGTGTATTTGACAAAGTCCCTCATGAGAGGCTTCTAAGAAAACTAAAAAGTCTTGGGATTGGAGGCGATGTCCTTTCATGGATTACAAACTGGTTAAAAGAAAAGAAACCAAGAGTAGGATTAAATGGTCAATTTTCTCAGTGGAAAAGGGTAAACCATGGAGTGAGTCAGGGATCTGTACTTGGACCGGTGCTTTTCAATATATATATATAAATATATATATATATAAATGATTTGGAAAGGAATACAACGAGTGACGTTATCAAATTTGCAGATGATACAAAATTATTCAGAGTAATTAAATCACAAGCGGATTGTGATACATTACAGGAGGACCTTGTAAGACTGGAAGATTGGGCATCCAAATGGCATTGTGAAGGAGAATGGCAATGCCCGCTTTTCTGGTAATTGGGGCAGATGCAGCGAAGCAGGCACCAACCCATTCCCTCTTTAATTTACTGTGTTCTTCAGGTGATAAATGCATTTCCTGCACTAAGACTATAGAGGTGTTTAATTGATGCAATGCACAAAGAATTGTCTTCCTTTTAATAGGAGACCCAAAACCTGCAATATTCCAAGACACTAGGATATTAGCCAGAATGTAAATAGAAAGGTTGTTTACTCTGGAAAAAATAAGAACCTTGGAGGTGAAGTGTTAACCAGCTTAAACACTCCCCAGTGGTGTTAAATAGAATTCACATTGCCCACTAAAACATCCCACAAACCCCCCACTACTCCTTGAATCCTCACCCCTAATCCTCAAACAAAAAGTTGTAAAACATCATCCTCTCTCATGAGGTTTTATACACACACTCCAGTCATACATCCCAGTTATACACCACTCATACTGATGCATTCGGGTGCCACCCCCCACAAACAGACCAACCATTCACACGTATCAAGCTACCAATTAAGCATCCCCGCACATTTACTAACAGAGGACAGCTAAGTTAAACTTAATAGAAGTCCTTCAAAAAAAATCAATGTGCCATAAGGCAACAACTTGAAAAAATGCATAACAGATTAAAAAGAAAGCATATTATATCTTGCAAGCCAAGCATACTACGAAAAGCACATGAACAGCAAGCAATGCAGATAAAGGTACTGACAAGTCTTAAATGCCAACAAACTTCAGGCATGATTGTCTTTGCATCAGGATTCAGCCGAGATCATACTCTGATGAAAGTGCCCAGAGGTAATCCTGTGTCCCGTCGCCAAAGTCAATTCCTCAGCAGCAAGACTGAAGAAAGAGAAGCCATAACAGCTCACTTCAAGAACCCTCCATAATATGTCACCAAGATTAAATGTCCAACCACATGGGGTCTTTTGCATCAAGAAACCATTTGGCGGCTTCAGCCGATTCAAATTTCTTCCCAAGAAAAACGCAGTGTAGCAGGAAAAGACAAAGCAAAGCGCACATTCTTCTTGATCAAACATCCACAAATTGGCGCCATTTCGTGCTGTTTTACCGCCACCCTTGTGGAGTAATCATTAAATATCAGGACTTGAAGGCCATCTGCTTTAACTCCTTTATCGCACAGTAGGAGGATAAGATTTTTTGTTTATCGGCAAAGTCGAGCACTTTGACCATTGTAGGGCTAGGTTTACAGATAAATCGCCTCAGGCACCAACTCTGTGGGCCTGTTTGAAACAAATTGCCGGGGAGGTGTCATCCAGCTTAAGTTCTTTCAAACGCCAGGTATACATCAAGTCCATCAATTTCGATTCCGGTATATATTTTCCATAATTCCTAAAATCTTTAAGTTGTTGCAGCGACTGTGGTTCTCTAAATCGATGATTCTTACTTGCGCTGCTTGAACCACACACTTGAGGCCCACCATTTGCCGGTCTAAAGCCTGCACCTTAACAGCAACGTATTGCATTCCCACTTCGATATCAATGAACTAACAGTCTGACAATTTAGCATCTATGGCAATGGCGGAGGTATTCAATTTATCCAGTTTACCTTCCAGGGCCGCAATAACCCCTGTGGAAGCCTTGTGGATAATAGCCAGAGCATCCCATCCGGCCAGGTCTGAAGGTGCAGCCGCCACTATTTCTTGCTCCAGCACCGTTGTCTTGAACTTCTCTTTGTCTTTTTTTGTCTCTTTAGTGGACATAAGCCACAGAACTGTCTAGCGAAGCTCCTGCTCCGTGGTAGTAGGTTTCTTCCCAGTGGCAGTAAAGAAATTCAGAGTTACAGACTTAAAGGCGGATGGCACCTACAGCCTCAGCACCGCATGTCTGCTTGGCTCACTGCATCACCAGAAGTCCAAAGTCATTCTAGCCAGTCGTTTTTAGATAAACCTAACCAGCAAGGTTTTGGCTGAAAATTCACTTAAATTAAGCTGGGAAAATATGACCGGCTAGACTTAGAACTGCTATTTGTGTGGCTCAACCAGCTAAATCTTAAACCTTCCCTGGGAATGCTCCTGGAGCCACTTGCAAAACATTTTTTATCTAAGATTTCAATCCAAAATCCTATTTGTAATCCAGGTATTTTCTACAAAGCAGGGTTTAGATCACAGACAGAGAAGATTTAGGCAGTCCAATAAGTAAATCCTTGGTATGATGGGATTACATGCCACTAAACATCATCTGATATGAAAGAGTGAGATAAATGGTGGGATCTAGAATTCTAATTTTCCAGCTCATCTTTGCAAACAAGTTAAAAAAAAAAGCTATAACAAAATATTAGTACAAAAAAATGAGGCAACTGAGCCAGGAAACAGGCAAGTAAATATTTTCGGTCATGTAATTAGTATGGTTGTTTTCAAGCTGTATTAATTTACTTCAGTTTGATGTCATCTGCTTTTCTTGGTAGTACATGAGACTCTTACTGCTGGGCCCATATGCACTTTTCTTTCCCAGGCTGGTAGCTTTGTTTATTAGATAAGTCTTGTATTAGACAGTGCCAAGAGGATTTAGGGTTTCTGGCACCAGAAACATGTGATCAGTCAAGAGGACGCGCCAAGATAAAATGTCATTACTCCAAGTGCTCAGAACAGCCCAAACATGCCTGGTGCCAGGTGATTCAAACCACAGGGTGAACATCCAACATACACATGGCCAATGCATTGCTCAAAGTTGGGTGAAAGGCTAGGGCACTTCTTTTTAGGGTTTAGGTATATGTGGCAATGCTGAGAAGCCAGGTGCTCTCCTCTGAGCTATAATACCAACACAACGCATCAAACTGTTAGTCAGCTGAAGAGATTCTGGTTATTTTTCTTCTCTGGTATACATACATTCCACTATTTGTGTTATCAATTATGCACCAGAGTAAAACACAGATTTATTAATGTCAACATTGAAAAAAACTTTTACAACTGCCGGGGAATGGAAATACCATTCAACATTATATTTAACGTAGCCTGACAGTTTTACTGTAAAAGGATTGTCAGAGACCACAGCAAGATCTATTTGATTCTGATCCGAGGTATGTTTCTTCCATCCTTTATATAGCTTATTATATTTCTTGATGTTATTTTCTGCTCACTAACATCTTTCTTTAAAATGAAGTGCTGCATGTGGGTACTGAGAGCATTTATTTACTTTTTATTTATCTAAAAAAATGTATATGTCACACCATCCCATGTTCTGGGTGGCTTACAAAGTTCAAACGCGTAAGCTTCTTAAACATAAAACAGTAATAAAACATTACACAGATAAAAACAAACAGAACAGTCTCAAAATAAATCATAACCTTGAAGTGTGTGAGTATCTTACAAATGCCAGCTCAAAGCCATGCAACTATGGACTTATATAACAAGCTTAGGGGGTTATTTTCCAAGCTGTGTTATGGGCTTTTCGCGTGCGTTAAGGCGTTTTTCGCATGTGAAAAGCACCATAACACATGGTGCGATGCTAATTTAGAAAAGGGGTGGAGTATAAGGCGGGATTTCTGGCCAACTGGCTGGCTTCACAAGTTGCGAAGCCATATCACACAGTTTTAACACAGCTAATAACTACACCTCTTTCATTTGCGTTAAGCTGAGCGATATGGCTTTATAGCACTTTGCGATGTTTTTGCTTATAACATTGTTAGTCTTTTAAGCTACCTGCCACCATGGGGGGGGGGGGGGGGGGGGGGGGGGGGGGAGAGGGGGAGAGAGAGAGAGAGAGAGACTAGCTATAAGGCCCTTCTAGTAGTTAGGTATTTATACCTCTATATGAGGCCCACCTAGTTACTCAAGGTGAGGTTTAGGATTAGTGTAGGGGTTAGGAGCCACTTTGACATTCAGAGTGAGACGTACAAACAGAACAGTGCACTCTTGTGATGATTTGATTTCCTTCAGAGTGAGGAAACTCACCAAAAGATGAGATTTGTACAATGTTCTCTCAATCTAGCTTGATGTTTTCCAGGTAGAGAGTCCATCAAGTTAGGTTGAGAGAACATTGTACAAATCTTATCTTTTGGTGAGTTTCCTCACTCCGAAGGACATCAAAATGGACTTCTTCCATTATCAAAGAGCAAGGCTTCATTGTTCAGAATCATCATCTATGAAAGTTTTTGATGTAGATATGATCCCAACATCCTCCTTAATAAAGGCCAAGAGAATTTTTATTCGATATTTTTTTTATATGCTAGTCTTCCCTAATTATCTAGTAGTCCAACTGAACTGCTTCACAAGACTTTTTCATTGAATGTATTTGAAAATGCTCATTAGAGTTTGCCTCTATGACAAACCTCTTCTCAAATTATGTCTCACTACTGTTTTATATCTAACTTGCTAGTACTTATGCTCTTGCTTATTCTCATTAGGGTGTGCTTTTTGTGTTTAGAAAGATGCTCTTTTGGCTTGAACTTCCTCTTTGTTAAGCCATGCTGGCAGTCGTTTGATCTTCCTAAGAACTTTTTAATGCATGAAATACATTTTGCCTGGGCTTTCAATAACGATATTTTTAAACAATGTCCATACCACACTTTTAACCTTGGCAACTGCTTCTTTTACTTTCTTTCTAACAATTTCTTCATTCTATCATAGTCTTACTTTTTAAACGTATATGCTATTACAGTAGTTTTATTTAATGTCCTCCCTCCAAGTGACTATGTTAAATTTGATTATATTATGATCACTATTGCCAAGCAACCCCACCACAATAACCCCTTGTACTAGGTCCTGCATTACACTGAGAACTAGATTTAAAGTAGCTCCCCCTTTCATTGGTTCTAGCAGCTTCATGAAGCAGTCATTTATGCATCTCAAAACTTAACCTCTCTAGCATGTAATTTCTATCCATAAGGGTTCCACAGTGTATTTTGTTTCTTGCAGAACTTTAAAGTAATCCTTCATATATAGTGCCACCCCTAACAATCTGATCTGTCCTATCGTGTCGATATAATCTATACCTTGACATCATAGTGTTCTACAAGTTATCCTCCTTCCACCACCATCCCTGAGATGTCAATATCTTCATATTATGCCATTCTAATTCAACAATCTTATTTTTCAGACTTCTGTCATTCGCATATGCTTATTAACTATGTTTTTAAATTGTATTTCTAATTTTGTTAGATTCACAACCTGCTTTTAGAAGAAGACAAGGACAATTTAGAGTCATTCATATCTGTATGCACTATTTTTAAATCCATCTGGGCTACTTCAGAAATAGAATTCTTGAGATGTTCTAATTTCCCTGTTTTGCAAGAATCCTTGGAAGATACTTCCCTCTGATCCATGTGCTTCTGAATGACTATCAGCTTTCCCCCATAGTCTAGTTTAAAAGGTGCTCTATATCTTTTTTTAAATGTTAGCACCAGCAGCCGGGGTCCACTCTGGTTAAAGTGGAGATCGTCATGTTGGAATAGGCTCACCCTTCCCCAGAATGTTTCCCAGTTCTGAAAAAATCTACAGTTTTCTTCCTGCACTATTATCTCATCTATGCATTGAGACTCTGGAGCTCAGCCTGCCTCTGGTATCCTGTGCAGAGCAGGGAGCATTTCTCAGAATGAAACCTTGGAGGTTCTGTTTTTCAATTTTCTCCTTAAAAGCCTAAATTATCCTCTAGAACCTTCTGCTTGCACCTTACTCTCTGTCATTGGCATCCACATATACAGTGACAGCAAGCTACTTCCCAGCAGTCTCTAAAATGTTATCTAGGTGCAAGTGTGAGCTCTGCAAGCAACTTACAATCCTCTCACTCACCAGGTACTCGGGGCCTACAACTCAAACCTGGTTACAAAAAAAAAGACTTAAGACACTCAGGGGCGATGCCATATCATGAGTTCAGGCTACCACACAGCTTAACCAGTGATTGGACACGTGTTTTGGACATGCTAGGCCAGTGGTTCTCAACCCTGTCCTGGGGACCCCCCCAGCCAGTCGGGTTTTTAGGATATCCACAATGAATATGCATGAGAGAAAATTTGCATGTTATGGAGACAGTGTATGCAAATTTTCTCTCATGCATATTCATTGTGGATATCCTGAAAACCCGACTGGCTGGGGGGGTCCCCAGGACAGGGTTGAGAACCACTGTGCTAGGCTAACACTGGATGAAAAAAGGGATTGGCGCGTCCAAATTCATGCGTAGCTAATAGTGCTCACACATGTAAATGCCATGTAGATGAGGATATTAGCTATTATCCCAATGAAAAAAATTGCTATGTGCCTGACGCATAATTTTTAACAAGACAAATTTAACATCAGCCCCGGAGCTGGCGCTGCGTTGCCACACATCAAGGGCTCACTGTAAAACAAAATATCCTTTCTGTGGTTCCTCCTACTTTTAGTATCGTCGCAATACTATATAGGAGGAACCAAAGAAAGCAGCAACATGAAAAAAAAGTCTTTACAACAACCAGCTTAGGAAAACAGACGCTCAATTTATCAGTGTCCGTTTTCCTAACCCGTGGCTGTGCACATAGCCACGTTTCCTAGGTACCCGATGCCAAGGACGCGCTAGGGATGCACAATTGATCCCTGGTGCATTTATTTATTTATTTATTATACCGTCAATCTGTAAACAATTAGACGGTGTACAATTAAGAAATACAAAGTCTTAGTAAAAGAAAAATACAATAAAAAATGTTACTGACTTCAGATCAGTACTCCAAGCCATCATTTTTTCCAAATTAGACTATTGCAATTCAATTCTACTAGGTCTTCCTGCCTCTTCCACCAAACCGCTGCAAATGCTGCAAAACTCGGCCGCCAGAATCTTATCAAACGCCAACAGAAGAGACCACATCACACCTATCCTAAAAAATCTGCATTGGCTTCCTATAAGCTTCAGAATCTTACACAAATGTCTCACCATCATTCACAAATCAGTTTACAATCAAACCCCCATCGATATCCAATACCCACTCACTCTACACAAGTCCCCAAGACCGATCAGAGAAGCCTACAGGGGATCACTTCACCCCCCCCCCCCCCCAGCCAAATCGACACTCCACTCAGCCACCAAAGAGAGAGCCTTCTCAACAGCGGCACCGAACATTTGGAATTCTATGCCCTCTGACCTTAGACTAGAACCCTGTCTAATGACCTTCAGAAAAAAAGTGAATACTTGGCTATTCCAACAAGCCTTCCCTTAATCTGGGACCTCCCATCTACTGACTCACTACAAGGCCCTCTAGTCATCGCATCCCCTTTACCGCATTTGTAAATATTGTTGTATTGATATGGTTTAGTTCCAAATTCTTCTGCCATTGGCTCCTCTTATTCCCAGTCTGAGTACCCCTGTTTTATTGTAACTTTCGTTTATTCTTGGATATGTTAATGTTACTTCCCTATGTTCCATGTAAACCGATCTGATTTGATCCGTATCAAGAATGTCGGTATATAAAAGCACTAAACAAACAAACAAATAAATAAATAAAATTAAATAAAATTAAAGCAAGTATAAAGTAAAATTCATATAAAAGTAATAAAATACATGAGACGAAAAATAAAAGTTATCTAAAATAAAATAGAAATAAAAATAAAAGTAAAATATCTAAAAAATGTTTGTTATAAAAAGACAAAAAGTAACACTTCTGACCATTATTTACCGCTAACACCACTGCATTAAAATATCACAAGCGTTTCTGACTGCTAAATGCTGCTTAACCATTACTTTAAAAATATCATAGGTGAATCTGACTGCGCATCCTTTTTAGCACGGCATCTCATTGCCATACTGCATCTGCTGTCCATGGCTATGCACGTGGTAAAAAAAAAATGGGCACCCTGTTTGGACACACATTTTTATGCGTGGCTTATTGCATCGGCCCCTCAAATTGTAGTTGATAGAGAAAATAAAAGCTATAATATTCAAATATTAAAAGGCTTCAATAAATTGAAGATGAAATTTTCCACAAAAAAGGAATTTCAAGGACAATGGGTCATGATATGATGCTGGAGAGAGGAAGATAGAAAAAACACTGGAAATTACATCTTTATTAATAGGATGGAAGTTGCCTGGAACAACCTACTAGCAGAGGTAAGGGAAATCAATACTGTGACAGAATTCAAGCAGCATAGGGACAGATATACCAGATAGTGGTAGAAAGAGGTGGAATGCAGTATTGCAAACTTATTCTTCATTCTCTGGAGAAAAGAGACAAGGGGAGAGATAAGAAGAAAAGTAAGGTCAAATAAAGGAAGCACAATCCAGAACCCTATAGGCTATGGGGTAGCTGCAAAGGAACCAACAGGCTACAATTCCCCATAAACCAAACAGGCTGATGCTGGCAGGTTAGCTGTGGCCGGGATAAAGTCCAGCAAAATCAAAGAGGCAGAGGAGACTGGATGTTCAGGAAATAGCTTCACTAGTTTTGTTGGCTGTTTAGATTATCGCAAAGCTTAGTGGTAAAACATGCATGGTAGACAGGGCTGGGTGCTGGATTAATTGTGGAGTCTTTCAGGTTCCTAGCCTGAGTTACTAACCACACTTCGGTTATTGGGTTCAATACTGGATTTATTCTTAAACAGCAGGGTTAAACGAGAAATCAATATGCAGATTATCTTCACCTTCAAAGATTTAAACAATAGATGCTCCAGGGGATGGAGCAGGGGTAGCCAACAGTCACTGGCAACAAGACCACATATGACAAGGCAGAATCAGTTCACGATACTCCCAACAAGTCCAGTTCTAAGGTCCAGTTATCCAGGTTCACGTCCACATAATTTAACAGGCCACACAGTACCTCACTGCAACTTACTTCTAGGGTCATGGATCTCCCCATCTAGATTCCATAAACAGCAGCTAATCAGCCCTCAAGCTGATGAAATCAAGATATTATTCCCAGAGATCCCCTTTTCAAACTCCAAAATCCAATCCGATTTCTAAGAGGCCTGAAAAGGGGATCTCGGGGGCAAAGCTCATGGTGCTTGCATTAAACTTAATACCAGGTCTCTTCCTTTCATAATCTGGATTTACAAGGGCCATCCAGTGGCTCAGCAGGTAGGGTACCTTTCTCTCATCCTATAGACTGCCCAACAGAATCTTTTTGCCTTCACAGTTACTTGTTACCAGAATGGAAAACCAACACGGAAGAAAAACAAACTAACTTAAATAAGGAGTAATATTCTACAAGTCATGAAACTTCCATTCTTGGCAGGTTGGACAGAAATAACTGTCAGAGTGGTTGGACCAACTAGTCTCTCTCTGCCATCATCTACAATGTTACTAAATAAGCACCTACAATTTCTTTCCTGCTGCCACAACTGACCCAAGGCCTGGGACTGCCCTCTGCCACTGGACCGAAAAGAAAAAGGTTGGATGACATGAGAAGAAGAGAGACTGGAAGGAAGGGGGAGAGAGGCTGGAAGGAGCAAAAGGCTGGAGAAAGGGGAGGGAAGGAGAGAGGGAGGACGAGATGGGAGGGAGAGTGGCTAAAGGGAGAAAGAGGAGAGCAAAACAAACAAAAAAAAAGACAAAAAAACAAATCATTTAAAAAAGCTACAAGGAAAATAAAACGTTTCCATGGCTCCTAAAAATTTTGGCTAGTGTCCAAGTTTTCAAAATATTTTTGAACCTCTTGATTGTGATATTACTGAAGGATATTTCATCAGATCCTAGATCTTACTTATTGTTGATGTTTTTCTTAGGCTCTTCCTTTCCCAACATCTCCTCTAGGGTTGGTTTTGGAAATTTAGGATTCTTATCTGTCCAGTGACTGGAAAGAAAACAGGAAGCCTCCTATGCTTTCAATGTTAGGTGTGGTCCACAATTCTTCTGCTAGAACCCCAGAGCACTGCCTGCACTGCATGTCCAAATCCCACTGGCTCCAGAAGGAAACCCAAGCTCAACCGTGTCTGAAAGCCTCTCTTATATCATGTCAAATCAGTACTTATACGTTAATTGGTATCCCCATGTTCTAATGTAAACCGGTATGATAAGACCTGGTCTTGAGTGTCTGTTTAGTAAAAGAAGTTAAATAAATAAATAAATAAATAAATCTAAGCTTCTACTAATTTGCTCTAACTGGAAATACTAAGAACTGTTCAGCATTATTACTTTATCCTAATTGAACAGCTTTATGGGCTCATGTGTGCTTGTAAGTGGATTTCTCCAGGGTTAGGTCCATGGTTGAGTCTTTCTGGTAATATTCCATGAAAACAAATGCCGCCTTGAATCTGTTTTGGGGAAAAAATGTAAACATGAATACATCTGGAATCATGTGCTAAAGACCCAGCACGTCGTTTTTCTTTTTCTCACAATGATTTATTATTGATAGCTTGGCTCACTTTCTAGCCGTGCACATAAAGGCAGTTAATCTCAGCTAACAGCCCACTTTTGGATAATTGGCACTTGATAGCACTGTCTTCGGGAACAAAACGGCAGCCTCCATATAAAGAAAGGCTTCTTCTAAAAGAAGCAGTAGGAGTGCTATTTCTGTTTGATAACATCTCAAGTAATGAATTGCTGAATCACTAGGCGATCAAGTAAGAGGGCTAAGAAAATCCTTCCTATGAGCTCATCTTCCCACACCACACAAATGATTACATTTTCTACAAATAAGCAAATGACCCATGATAGTGTTTCATTAAGCAGTTATACTAATTATAGAGCAGGAAGCCTGGCATTTTATGTATGGTTTACAACTGACACGCAAATTTAAACTGTCGCCTAGTAACTAAAGAAAACTGGGGTTTCCTCATTTTGGATTTTGCTAGTTTCCCTCACTTGTAATCAATTACCATATTAATCTTAGAAAAAGCACCGCAGGCCCTGTTTCGATATAAATATCACCAGGCCTTCTGCTGCTTGTGCCCTGACATTCAGTACAGGATGTGCTAATTAACTGGTGTAGGGACTTTTGAAGCAGCAGCAAAATGTGGCACTTGGCCTCTGATAATTGAAATAGGAAGAGGAGAGGCCCACAGTTTGACCCTGTGTATTTGTGTGAGTGTGTCTATGTGTGAGAGAGAATGTGTGTGTGTGAGTGAGAGGGAGCCTGTGGGGTTGAGAGCGTGTGTGTGTGAGGGAGCCTGTGAGAGTGTTACATTTCCTTAGTATCAGATTGAATAGTGAATTTTACACATGAAAAGTACCTCACTGGTACAATTGGTCATGACCTACCCCACTAAACAATTGTCTTTAATGATATATTGTAACCGAACCTTTAGCGGCACCTGTTAGAATGTACTATTGTACGCCCTCACCTACATTAATTTATGTGCCTACATGTAAACCGTTGCGATGGTATATGACTTAGCGCCGGTATAGAAAAGATTTTAAATAAATAAATTTTGAATTCTTTAATTTTTACGTGCAATTATATGCTATATATAGAAAAGTTATTAATGTAAAAATAAAGAGAAGCATATGGGGGGTCTGCAAAAACTTTGGAGATTGAAAAGGGGTCCATGCTCTGAAAAAGGTTGGGAACCTCTGCTCTAGATCACAAATCCATTCATTTGAGGTTTTTGACTTTGCTGCTCTGATTTGAAAAAACAAACTGGGGAGTTAGTGTGAGTTTTGGGGGAACAGTCCAAATGTATTTACTTCCTTTCTCTCCTCAGTCTTTTATTAGCTACAGATTAAAACTCGGTAGCAAGTCAGAGAGGGACTGTATTTCAACTATTTTTGGGTAGTGTACATATCACATATACACTGAGTCAAAAATGTCTTATTCTAGCTTTACATATTGTTGGGTAGATTTTCAAAAGTACACGCGGGTGTTCATGTGCACCCGCTACCCGGCGCACGAACATGTACACCCGATTTTATAACATGCGCGCGCCGACGCCCACAGGCTTCTCCCGTTCCCTCCCCCCTAGCTTGACCTTCCCATCCCTTCTCCTAGCCTTTCCGCCCCCTAACCCCCCCCTTCCAAACAAAATGGCCGCTGTGCCGGAGGCCTCTGGCCCCGCCCCCGTCCCTTTAGTAAAGCCCCGGGACTTTACGCTCATCATCGAGCCTTTATAAAATAGGCCCGGTGCACGTAGGCCTTTGAAAATCCGGCCCTGTATGTATTATCTAAGCAGAGTGCAACATTTAAAAACTCAAACTATATAAAAGGACAGACTGTTTACTGCCCATCTGACCAAAATTCATGGAAATACAGGCCAGTAATAAAGAAAGAAGCTCAGTGAAGTAATGTTTGTAATGTTAGAATTTCCTATAGAAATCCTATGACTTGTTAATACTATGCATTCATAGTATATTCTGACATTTATTCAAGGAAGTGTGCAAAGGAAAAAGTTTTGTTTTTCATTTCATTTCATTCTCATTTATTTTGTTTCATTTCTACATTTTCGCATATGCTAAAACAAACAAATGAAAATGTTTTTTTTCTGTTTCAGATTAGAAACGACAGGATACAACGAATGGTGTTCATGTTTTCCTCATCATTTTAAATGATTGCACAACCCTATCTATTCAATCCTGACAAAGGTATATTTGATAACGTAGCATAATTACCTTGGCCACAGCCTTAAATATTTAGTTATTTGTTTTCATTTATTTTCATCTATAAGCACGGCGGGTCTCAAATTTTTTTCACTCATGAAAACCTCTTAAATCCGGAACAAAATCATGGGACACACTTAAAAAGGCAGAACTTCCAAATCAAGCAAGCTACTTTTAAACTTGCATACAGGAAATATGTTTATACTAAAATAAACAAAACTTCCTACCTTGTATTTTTGGGTTTCTGCATGGATTAACTACAGCAGGGTTTTATCTGATGCTTAAAAGATTTACAGATTTTACTTCCCATGCAAACGGAGGAACGTTTGGAGCTCAATGCATTTGTATGCAAATATCACACCCAGCCTGACAGCTCCCAGTTAATGTAGTTTGATCCATACCCCTTGTCAGAAGGAAGTAAACAGTAGAGGGATCTGGTTTCACTCAAACAGCTATTTTAAAAAGTTTATTTCCATACACATAAGATATTTTCCATCAGCTGGAAAGAAGCAACATTTATTTTGGACAGTACTAGAGAGCGCCCATGCCTCTATTAAAGCAGAATGTCAACAATCGAGTAGACAGACAATCTGCTACATCGAGATGCTGCCCTAATACACAATGACACGTTAATTAGGCAGAAACAGGTAAGCGATCCAAACATGCAACAGAACTAAAAGTGACCGCAAAAGAAAAACGTTTTCTTCTATTCGAATGTTGTGCAAAAAAGACGTAGGTACTCCTCAACTTGTGAAGAAAACCCATAAATTTAGTGGTCTATTATTTAAACTGTCAGATTTCTCATAATTCTGATCTGCTCACTCCTTAACTATAAGGGGCCATCCAAGCCTATGCCTAGGTTTCCTTTGTTTGCATCACATCTCTTTCTGCACTATACAATCATGTGTGTCTGTGAGCAACAAGTCTAAACACTATGGGGTAGATTTTAAAAGAAGCACGCGCACGTGGATGTGCGCGCGGTTCCCGGCGCACAAACATGGACGTGCTGATTTTATAACATGCACACGCATTTATAAAATCCATTAGCCGCACACACATGCGGGGTGAATTTTAGCAAATTATGCACGGTGACGCAATGGGGTCTCCAATTAAGGAGCGGACTGGGAGGGAATTTCCCTCCCTCCCGTCTAACCTTCCTTCCTTTTCCCCTCTCCGACCCAGACCCCTACCCCCTAACGGCCGCTGTCCCACCCCCTTTTTCAGGGCCCGGCACTTGTGCGCATATTGGCAGTTTCGCGCATGGCCGGGCCCTTTTGAAAATGCGTGCGGTGTGCGCAGGGTCCGGCCATGCGCGCAAGTGCCAATATTTGCGCTCGTGGATGTTTTAAAATTCGGCCTTATATCTTTAGCGGATAAGTGATAAGCACCAGAGGCTACCTGAGGCCAACCCTGCTTACACAACATTCCATCAGAGATTTTAGGAGGAGAATGGCTAGCATTTAACTTGCAAAATAAACTCCACAAATTCTTGCATACTGGTGTTTCACAAAGCAGGACTGACAACCTGCTATGTGGGCAGGCAGCGTACTAGATTGGCAAATTCTGCTCCCCAGTTGTTTTCCAACACAAGACATAACTGATGCTTGAGACTTGGACTAGGCCTTCAATCACCTCTGCACAACAGTCACCAGACTTGTGAACGAGCGGCATGAGCTCAAATTCAAGAAGTTCATGGGACATGATGCTCAGTGTCCACCTTTCTGTCCGTAATGTCTACAGCGATTATGCTTCCAAACCTGTTTCATTGTCCTGGCTAAGAGAGTGTACAGTGTTGATAATTATGCTTTTAGATGCAAAAATTCAATATCTGCCCTGGAGTCCTTGCTGTTTTCTATTCTAAATGGGACAGCTTTAGTTATTTATTTTATTTTAAAAAGCTTATATTCACCCTCTTCCAATAAAATTATCCAGTGTGGATTACAAGATAAAAAGCAGATAATCAATACTAAAACACAAAACAATATATGAAAGCATAATAAAAACATGATTATTTAAAAGCCTCACTAAATAATGCTGCCTTTACACCTTTTCTGAACTTTGCTATATCTTTTTCCTCTCTAATCTCAGGCAATGAAGTATTCCAAAGTGAAATAAAATAAGGGAATAAGATGTCTCCCTCAGATGGAAGCCTATTAACCATTGTAATCAGGAGGAGGATCTGAAAACTATAGACTGTGTCTAATCTTAGGTTTTCTGTTGGAACTGTTTGACCTGAACTCAAGAAACTATGTACTCACCTCAAGGCACTTGCCTTGTACACATCAAGGTATATGGTCACCTGAAGGTGACAACTGAAATACAAAGGCAGCTAGGAATAAATCAGTTCTGAAGCAGGCACAAGGTCAACTTAGGTGGAATCCTTCAGCCAAGTTCCCTGCAAAGAAGGGTTCTACTACATTGACACCAGTGGAATGGGTACGGACACAAACACTTGGGGGTCGATATATGAAGCATATGCAACCCTAATGTTGCAAGATGTACAGAAATGACCTGGTACGTTTACAGCGCTCCTTACTGTCCCTAACCTGTGGAGCTGTTTCAGAGTCAGCTCAATCAACATTAAGTTGCCCTTGGGACAAGTGACTCTCTCTCATTAACATCAGTGGTCCAAGGTAGCTGACGCCCAACTGAGAAAGGAAGGCAGATCTTCCTGGTATGGCTGCTTCAGAGCACAGGACACATCTCCCTTGTCCAAGTCCTTCAAACAGTGTACACACAGCATGGAGGTCCTGGCCAGTGCTTCAAGGGTCTCATATCTCAACCTTTGCACTGAAAGCTGCCAAGGATAGGATCTGACTATTACTGGATACATGGGCTCAAAGGTCTTTTGTCCAGAGTACCATGGTGCGTGGCCCTAAGGCAAGCATGTTCTTCTTCGACCCAGGTATTTAATGGCTTCAAAATCAAGTGCCCTAGGCAATTGCTTACTTTGACTGGGCCTAAATCTGGGCTTAGATTCTGGAGGGAAGCCCCAGTTTGTGGCCCCTGGCCAAGGGCTATCACTGTGATGACTGGGCCAATTTGGGAAGGAGAGAGGAAATACAGGAAAAGCCTCATGTGGATGAAGATTCATGGTGCTATAGTATATTAGTGGCCGATTCCAATTGAGCTGGAAGCCCAAAGGAACAGGAGCAATCTAATGAGCCAAAAAAAAAAAAAAGCCCTAAGTAAGCAAAATAAAACCTAGAAAAACAAGAAAGCAGCACAAGGCCTTTATGAAGTGTAAGAAGTCTAATGAGGCAATGACGAGTGACAGAAAGCAGATGATGACAGTTGATTCCAAGAGCTCTAAAGCCATGGGACTCTGGGCCCCTTTTCCCCCCACCCCCCACTCTCCAGCAGAACATTACCGGAAGAGGTTCCTTCTGACTATGAAAGCGAAAAGGTCACATGACAAACTAGATGTGGTTCATTGGATAATTTTATGCCATTAATCTAGATGTCTATTTTAATTAATTTTAACTGTCATGTCCACTATGGTCACCTGGTACTGCATAGTGGTCATGACAGTTAAAATTAATTAAATTTATTTATTTATTTATTTTACTTTCATGCTTATGGAAGATTCACTCATTGCAGAATTATGTATTTATTTACTCTGTGCCAAATACATTTTAAACAGGTAATACGTCACCAAACACACATAAATTACCTTCATCTTTGACATGCTTAAAAAAGGGATTTTGCTGTACACCAATCTCTTATCAGTTGTGGAAATATCAGCAAGCTATAACCCATCTTCAGCAGCTGATACTGCTGAGGATGGGTTATAGCTGATACTTGTTAGAAAGCATGACATACCTTCACATTTTATTTATTTATAAATCATTTACTAATCACATAACTAATAAATCTCTCTAAGCGATGTACAACATATTCATAACATTTTAAAAATCCATAATTCAATTACATAAATTATCAGAATCACTTCCATTCTCAAATAAGAATGATAAAACAACCACCTCAATATAAATGATAAAAACATTACCCAGTAACCAAGTTTTTAGCTGACATAAGTCACACAAAGTTTCTAGGTTTTTTCAATTTCCTAGAATCTCCAAACCTAAGAGGGGATGGAAATAATTGGCTCAAAATTGTTTTCCTTTTGCATTAAAAATCAGGGCTAGTCAAGTTTGACTAAATAAAGCATAACACTTCTAAGTTGATAGAATGCATGGAATTTTTTTTGGCCTCAAAAATGTTTAACAAGAACCCTACAATCACAATGGTGTGTCCAGCACAGAAAAGCTAGTTTCCAAAAAACAAAGTCTGTGGGTCTTCATTGGTGCCACTCAGAAAAACCTTGGTCACCTAAGGCAGTAGTCCTCTTCTCAGACTTCACACACCCCAGATCCAGTCTGGTTTTCAGGATATCTACAATGAATGTGTATGAGACTGTATGCAAATCTATCTCAGGAGTATTCATTGTAGATATCATAAAAAACAGACTGGCACTGTGATGCTAAGGATGGGCCGAGAACCACTGAGCTAGGGCAGGACATAGTGCTTGGTGCAAGCGGAGACTACATACAATGACTGTTGACATTGTGCATCATCAAGTCTAACTGTTAACCTTAACTTAGTATTTCACCATCAGCTCATTCCCACCAAAAGAATGTACTGAAAATGGGTACCGTATTCTCCAAAGCGCAGAGACTCCCACTGCTGCCACTCTACCAGTCTGCTGACTGCACGCACACCCATATAAATAAGGAGCATCCCCAAGGTGGCATCCAGCAAGAAATTTATAAGATAGCTGGAAAAAGAGAAAAGGGAAAGCATTTGCTATTAGAAAAGAAAAGCTGCTAGTATTATTTAACCATGATTTTATTTTTACTTTCATCTGCATTTAGAAAACATGTTAGTAGGCACTGTGAAATCACCGAAATAGTGCTCATCACCCTGAAGTTTTAATACAACAGAACAAATGATTTCTACAGGTTAGAAGCAGGTACCTCACCTGTGGAAGCCAGAAATATTTTACTAACTTATTTCACCCCAACACCACTTAAAAAAAAAAAAAAAAAGAAATAACAGAGGACAACAAACACAGAATAAATAGTGTATTGTGATGATTATTATAACATGGTACAGATTTCAGGTCCCCCTTGTTGGTCAATGATACTGTAGAACAAATTTATTGTATTAATGTATGAATATTTGATATTCTACCTTTCCCAAGTTAGTCACAAGGTGGATTACATTAAAGGTAAATAACAATCAGCATATAGTAACGCATTAATGCAGGCATGACCTAAAGACATGAAGCACATTTTGAGTAGGTATCTTGGGTATAAATACATATATGTAGATAAGACAAGGGTACATTTAGTATATTGGTAGCAATAAAATAATTTAAAAACATAAGAGAAATAGTAGGCATAAAGAATACAGTGAATAGATATAGTACATTTGTAAACGACAGCAGATAAAGACCAAATGATCCATCCAGTCTGCCCAGGAGAGATGTTATGTGCCTGTACCCAAAGTAGATCAAATTCCCACATGGACCCCAACCCCCCAATCCCATTGTGTTCCCTTTAGAGTTGCAATTACACCCCCCTTTCAGGTTTCTAAATGCCACCCAGTACGCACAATGCAGCCAAAAACATTGCTTCCCTTCCTGTGCTGCAGCTGAGCAATCGGTGAAAGCTGTGCAGTTCCCTCACTACCATTCTCTTGCCACTGGGAATCCGCTGTGTTTATCCCATGCTTTCTTGAAATCTGCCATTGCCCTGATCAGTACCAGGGTATTCCAGGCATCCACCATCCTCGCCGCGAAAAAAATAACTCCTGATACTGTTTCTGAATCCACCCCATTTGATTTCTTATAGAGAGTCCTAGTTCTACGGCTTCCTTTCCACTGAAAAAGCTTGGCCTCCTGTGCATTAATACCTTTCATGTATTTAAATGTCTATCATCTTCCTTATATTGCCTTTCTTTTAGGGTATACATATTATGTTCCTTCAGTCTCATCTACCATAGGGCTTCCTGTGCAAACCCTGCACCATTTTGGCTACCCTTCTTTGGAGCATCTCCACCTGGTGCATACTTAGATGAGTAGAGTAGGTTGGCCCACAGGTAGACGATGTCGGCTCAATTAAGAAAGAGTTCACGAAGTAAGGTGGAGTCTCTGTTGTAGAATCTAGAGGAAGGTCTCGAACTGTGGGAATCCAGCCAGGCCTTCCCCTAGATTCTACAACAAAAACTCTGCTCTCTATTACCTGACTTCCAGAACTTTGGCTATCAATTAAGAAAGTTTCAGAGGTGAGGTAGTAGAGAACAGAGTCTTGACTGTAGAATCTAAGGGAAGGCCTGGCTAAAGAGCCAAGTTTGGACTTTTTTTTTTCCAGAAGGTGAGGAAACAAGTTTCAGGCAGAGGACAACTGATATGTTTCATAGTTTTGCGGCAAAATGGATAAATGCCTGTGTAAATGGAGTAAATAAAATTAAAATAAATACATGCTCAATTGCTGCTGGAGCTATGGGAGCCTGGGGACCTCCCGGCAGCCAGAGAGAGCCCAGAAGTGCTGTGATGAGTTTTTTTAAATAGATAAATGCTACTCAGTGCGGCTGGTGCCACACTGCAGCAGCAGTACTGAGAATGCTGTCGCTGCCAGCTTAAGCCAGCAGATAGTATCAGGGCTGAAATCTAAACCCCAGCATGATTACAGTACAGGCCAAGGGGGTCTTCCCAGACTTGGGGCAGTGTTGTCAGCGAAAGTCTGGCTACATAGTGCCTATAGGAAAATTAAAGTTTAAAATGTGATTAAAACCTGTCAGTAACTGGTTTTTTTTTTTTTGTAGTGGTCACCAGGTGAGATCATATAAATACGGATTTAGCCCTTGGTCTGGGGAAAAAATGTTTATTATGTAAGTTAAAAATATAATTAGCTGTAAAAATGTTAAAATAGCTAATATGGTCATGAAAAGACACAGGGCTACTGTTACATTTATTTAGAAGCTAACCTGAAAGTTTGGTGTGATTCTGAACTGTGCAAGTGGAGTTTTCTTATTGGTTTCATTTTTCAGAGTCAGAGGAAAAAAAAAGAAAACTCTTTGCCATCCCACAGACAATGCCATGGTAACGCCATAGTAATGGTAGCCCATCCCAGGGTCTATGCAAGACAGCTAGGTGATCAGGTCTGCGTAATAACACCAAGTTGAGGCAAAACACAAAAAGATTTGAGAAGTAATTTGCCTTAAAATAATGTTTTGAACATACTAAAAATTCTTTTGAAAGCTGTGTTCCTTGGTCAAGGTGTTTTTAAAAGGTTTCTTGCTGGAGAAGAAGGTTTTTTTAAAAGTAGATGAGAAATATTTCTTGAGGAGACTTCAGAAGAGTAAGGATCTCTTCTGAGGATTTTTTCAGAATACACGTGCAGTCTAAGGCAGAGAAAGCACGTGGAAGGGCTGTGTGTCTGGAGGCTGCAGGGAGAGCTGCTGTGCTGGAAATCTGAAGCAGGGTTGTGTTAGAAATTGCAGAGAAAGCACATGGAACCTGAGGCAGAGAAAGCTGTGTGCTAGAAGCTGCAGGTAAGCAGAGCTGTTTGTGACAGTGTGTGAAAGTATGCTCATTGCAATTCTAATCCTGAGGTGAGAAATTAGTTAAAATTGAAGATAACTTCCTATACTTGGTCTGCAGTATTTTTGCCAGCTTTGATAGATAAGTGGATGTGAGAAAAGTGGATGATTGATGGTCTGATTCTGAGACGATTTAACTGAATTACATACTGCCTCAGAAAGAAAAATTTTCATTAAGTCCTACAGACTTCAGATTGTGTACACTCCACCTGTAGAAAAAGGTGCTACAGTATTTAATCATAGGACATGTAAACAAAAGGTATCTCTGTGATTTCCTTAAAAAGACATCTTTGAAATAACTTGGAATATAGAATTCCTACAACTTGTTCCTGTCTTTATTGGCAAATAAGTGTGGAATGTGAGAGAGTGTGATTAAATATTTTCTTTACTTTGTGAGTTCTCTCAAAGCAAGCATCCTTAGACAGTTGAAATAATTATTTTTTTTATTTCTATTAGCAAGAACTCCAGTGTCACTTATACACACACAAGCTAGTAACATTATAGATTGCGGAAGATTGGCGGTGCGAGGCAGTCAGTCTTTATTATTGATTTGGTTTGAGATAGCGTAGTAGGTGAATCACTGTATCCTGAGATTTCGTGGTCAAAAGTCGTAGATCAGGTCCAGTCTGTACCATCAAGTAACATAAGCTATTCCTCGATCATAAGCTTCCAATGTTTCACATCATTCCTGGGTCAGCATGCTCTGCCCAGCGTTCACAAGCAGCACTCTCAAAAATTATTACCTAGCAATCAAAGATTAGTGCACACCACGAACTGTGACACAATTTTGGTAAATTGCACTAGTGCAACACACATGGATATACAAGAGGTCAAAGTCATTGAGTTAAAACAGGTTAAAGATGAAAGTTGTTAACACAAAGAATCACACCTGAATTAAAGTTGAAATTCAATATCTGTTCTCATTAAGAAGTAATCTTTGTACAGGAACCGGTTTCTATTTCAAACTGTGTTAAGAATATGAAAAATTGTTTTGTTTTTTCGCACCAGAAGTAAATTATTTCTCATTGAAATTATTGAAAGGTTTATTCAATAATTACACTTGCTTCTAGAGGTGAAGAACCGAGAAAATTATTCATTTGCCAGCAAAATAAAATCCTTTAATTTAATTATAAAAGTGCCTTTGAAATCATTTTTCTATTTTGATTTATTTTCTGGTGAAGACACTGAGTGTGCAGACTCTCTCTATACCATTTTTAAAAGTGGAAACCCCAATAGCCTTACCCCCATCTGGCTACACACTTGACAGTGCCTAGGATAGTCTGCTGCCCGAGGGTGTTTACACTTGAATATTCATGCATCTTAATCTTGCAGAAGTCAGCAAAGGGGAAGAAAGAAGGGCCTGCTGTGAGGATCAAACCTCCCTTGTGGAAATGTAGAAAAAAAAAAAGCAATCGGGAGAGATAGTCAAGGACCAGTTAATTCATGCACTTTCAGACACAGGCTGCGGCAATACAGTGCGTCAGACTAGCGCACAACTTGCCACAGGGTTGGACGCACTACAGTAACCCCCCATGAAATAATGGGATTAGTGCGTCTAAAACGAATGCAGCTAATAGTGCGCATCACATGTAAATGCCATGTAGATGAGGCCATTAGCTATTACCCCAATGGACAAATCACTGATGCCCGACGCACATGTTTTATCATAGAAAACTTAATGCCAACCCGGAGCTCCTGTTTTCGTGCGCTCAAAGCCGCCATAAAAGAGCCAAAAATACTGCTTTTCTGTTGTTTCTCCTGCTTAGTATCGCCTGGATACTAAGTAGAATCTAGGAGGAACCACAGGAAGTAATATAAAAAAAAAAAAATTATCTTGATGGCAGTCAGGTTGAATTTACGAGTGTCCTTTTTCCTAACCCATGGCGATCTGTGGATTAGGAAAACGGATGCTCGTTAACTGAGCATCTGTTTTTCTAACTGGCCCACAGCCACATCTCCTGGGTGCTCAAAGCCATGGCTGCGCTAGGGACGCACAATTTATCCCATGCGCATCCTTTTTAGCCCAGCAGCTCATTTGCCTACTGCATCGGGTGACCAGGAAAGGGGGATGTGCACGTGTTGAAAAGATGTGCACTCAGTTTGGACACGTTTCTTTGGGCTTCGTATTGCATCGGCCTGACAGCGTTTTAAATTTTGTCCTATTTTTGACAAGGAGCCAATGTAATTGGCTCAAGACTAATTTTATGTGATCAGTGACCTTAGCCACTACCAGAAGTCTAACTGCCATAATCTATAGAAGTTGGAGATGTTTGAAGTTATATTGAAAGTTACCAGTAAACAGGAGATTTCAATAGTCTTTGCGAATGATGATCAATGAATGTATCATGGTAGGAAGGTCAAATTTCTCAAAGTAGGTGGTGGTTTCTATTATCAGTGTGTATATCTACTACATAAGGGAGCCCGGACAGACGTGCCGCAAATGCGCAGTAGAGAGCAACTCTACCTCGCATGCGCGCACGTCGGCCAGAGCGCAGCGTGCCCGAAAAAAAAAAAATGGCGCTGGCTCCTTAGGAGCGGCGGCAACGAGCAGGACCGGGAGGAGCAGTAGCGGCAACGACAAGCAGGAGCGGGAGGAGCAGTAGCTCCGGCGACGCGCGCGAGGGAGTGACACGCCCCTGTCTGCCGGTTGTGGATGAGCTGTGAGGGGAGGGAGGAGAGAGTGAGGGAGGTGGGAGTGAGGTGGGGGAGAGAGTGAGGTGGGGGGAGGTGAGAGGGGAGGGGGGAGAGAGGGAGGAGAGAGGGAGGGGGAGGAGAGAGGTGGAGGGGGGGAGGAGAGAGTGAAGTGGGGGGAGGTGAGAGGGTGGAGGGAGGTGAGAGTGAGGTGGGGGGAGGTGAGAGTGAGGTGGGGGGAGGGTAGAGGGAGGAGAGAGTGAGGTGGGGGGAGGTGAGAGTGAGGTGGGGGGAGTGGAGGGAGGAGAGAGAGGGAGGTGGAGGGAGAAGAGAGAGGGAGGGAGAGGAGGAGAGAGGGAGGTGGGGGAGGAGGAGAGAGAGGTGGGGAGGAGGGAGGAGGGAGAGGAAAGAGAGAGAAGTGGGGGGGAGGAGAGCGAGAGAGGTGGGGAGGGAGGGAGGAAAGAGAGAGAGAGAGGTGGGGGGAGGGAGGAAAGAGAGAGAGGGGGGGGGGAGGAAGGAAAGAGCATCTTCATGAGAGAGAGGTGGAGGATGCGTGAGAGGAGGAGAGAGAGAGGGAGGTGGGGGAAGGTGAGCGGGAGGTGATGAGGAGAGGAGAGGAGGGAGGATAGAGAGAGGAGGTAGAGGGAGGTGAGAGGGAGGGAGGGAGGAGAGAGTGAAGGGAGGGGAGGGGGAGGGAGACTAGAGGGGGGAGATGAGGGGGAGGGAGTGGAAAGGAAATGGACCAAAAAAAATTTTTTAATGTAGCCCGTTGTTACGGGCTTAACGGCTAGTATATATATATATATATATATATATATATATATATATATATATATATATATATATATATATACATACACACACACACACACATATACAGTAAAAAAAAAAAAAAATTTAGCTAAACTTCTACTCAGCTGTAGCATACCTTATCTGCCAAAGATCTTCCACTGCCTTCCATTCTCCCCTGCTCCACTATCCAAAATTCTGTCTCCGAAAAACTGTATACGCTCTTTGGGCCACATCATATTACCATTATGGTACACCAACGGATACAAGGGACTTTACTATTTACACTCCCCCTTGAGAAACATACTTTAACTGCAGCTTAATATCTGGACCAAAGTACAGAGCTAAACTCATATTACTTACAATCCCAGTCATGTCATTATACTCCGACACTGCTGAAGGCTAGCTCAGTGGTCCAGTAGCAGTGTTACGTGCTGCCATGCAGAAAACATAAGTTCCATTCCCCAAACAGGTCTTCAGTTTCCCAGGCTGGTTGGGGCTGGGAATGCTACAGAGGCAGCTTTTAAAGTTCACGGTGGGGAGAAAAAGAAGAGCGTTCCAGTCACCATGTGATGATGCTATTTGGTGGCAGCATGGATGTAGGGCTCCTGAGGGAGCCCTGTGCGTGGCTAAGCGAGTTGGGAAGGGATATAAATAGAAGACTAAATCCCCAGATACTTAAATGAAGAAAGCTCATACAGCCAAATCCCAGCCCTGGTTTAGACTGAACTGGAATCTCTAAGGAACAGAAGGAAGCTGCCAAGCCAAAAAAAAAAGAACAATCATTGTGGTTGGCAAAATATTAATGTCAATAGATGGTGCTTGTTTACATCTGGGTTATAGCAACAGAGATGCAAAGTGAAGCAGAAACTCAGCAGCAGCTCAAACAGAACTGTGTCAACAGAATCCTGTTGCTTAAGAAGCAGTGCCGTGCTGGATCAGAGCAACGGTCCATTGAGCCCAGCATCCTGTCTCGGACCGTAGCTAATCCAGGTCTCCTAATCGGGAATCCAATCCCTTTTCCTCACTACCCAGAAGCAAGAGGGGACAATCCCCACAACTGCCTGGCCTATCCTCCAGCAATTTGTCCAAACCTTTTTCCAACCCAGCTCTAGTACTAGTCTTGCCCATATTCACTGGCAGCAAATTCCACATTTTAACTGCGCACCGAGAGAAAAAATATTTTCTTAAATACATTTTATATCTGTAACCAATTAGTTTTAAGGAATGTGCCCCTAGACCTAGTACTTTATGAAAGGGTAACTCACTGTTCCACCACACCACTCGAGCTTTTATAAATCTTTATCATATCCTCACTCAGTCATCTCTTCTCCAAGCTATTTAGTCTTTCTTCATAAGGAAACCGTCCAATTTGTGTATGATTTCTGGTGTATAATTCTTTTAAACAAACGCAAAGTGTTGCTGAATGGTACTCTAACTCTATAGCAGTGGTTCTCAACCCTGTCCTGGGGACCCCCCCCAGCCAGTCGGGTTTTCAGGATATCCACAATGAATATGCATGAGAGAAAATTTGCATACTAGTGCATGCAAATTTGCATACTAGTGCATGCAAATTTGCATATGAGTGCATGCAAATTTGCATACTAGTGTATGCAAATTTTCTCTCATGCATATTCATTGTGGATATCCTGAAAACCCGACTGGCTGGGGGGGGTCCCCAGGACAGGGTTGAGAACCACTGCTCTATAGCTTTCAAAATGTCACTAAAACGTCATGAAAACTACTAAAGGCTTACAGAAACAAAGGCATAAACGAACAAACAAACGCTGGGAATAACAAGATTCACCGCAGATTATTTTCAAACATTCCAGTCTCCTAACCTTGCTGCCTGGAAACAATGGCATGTATTAAATGTAAGTGTTAATAATCCAACTCAGTGCCTATTGAAACAAATGAAGCAGGCCAACTCCTACTCATTTGGATGAGCAGGGATGCAGAGGGCATCTTTGGATCCTGACGACGTGCACACGGACCCATATACTTTGTGTGCCTCTGGGGAAAACAAATGGAACTGGAATTAACAAAACATTTATGCGACTTTGTCTCTGGTCGTGTAAAATAGGATTTGCAATTTATGGAGCTTTTAGCTCCATAAATTGCAAATCCTATTTTACATTTTAGTGCTCAAATAAATGTGACTCCACCAGGCGAGAACACCCTCTGCAAGGGCAGAACCATAGGCTCTTTCAGAGGATTTCGCTGGTGCTCCAAGATTTGTTAATGTACTTGGCTGGTAAGGAGTCATTCTAACAAAACAGAAGCTGCACCGAGACCTGTGAAAATCAGAGCACGCACACACATATACACCCCCCAGAACAGAGAGAGAGGCAGACCTAGTGGGACAGGACCTAATCAAACGCACCCTAATAAAAACCCTGGAGAAATAGAAGAGATTATGGGAGACGTTCCGACAGAGAAACAGTCACAGCCAACTTGCACAGAAACAGAGAACTTAACAGCAGATGAAGCTTGTAAAGGCCATCATCCACCCTACCTCCTGAAATACCGTGGGTCTTACGACATCTTTGGCCTGGTTTCCCCTTTACTAAAAATCCTCTATACTTGGTCCCTACTTTATTGCATTCAGATACTATTTTTGCCCCAACACCACCAGAGAGAGGCTATTCAATGCTTCTACCACCCTAAAAAAAGAAAAAAAAGTATATATATATATAAAATGTTTAAATAGTGCTACAGAAATAAATCTAATGCCTTATAAGGAAATTTAGTTACTAACAGTTATGAAAAAAGATTAAAGTTTAACAAAAGAAAAAAAAAAAAGAATATGAACTTTTAAATAAGAAAGCTGTTTTAGCTCATATGCCACAGGGTGTCACTGCAGTCTTAAGGATGGGAAAGGCTGTATTAGAGACACTCACTGAGGGACTGGATATTATGTGTAACACCATATAAAAAGGAATAAAATTCAACTGTAAACATTTTACAAAGTTATTCTAATCCAGCTCTACCATCTCTACCACAATGTAGCAGACAAAGAAGCTGTGCGATTATACAGCACCAGATAAAATCTGATTTTCTATCTACAAACATGGCTTTAAAAGACAGCTTATCTGAAGCATTCTACATTTGTTTCTGTCATGGGTTTACGTGTCTGAATTTGGGCAAAAAAAAAAAAAAAGCTCGAAATCGGGAATGAATAATTATTGGGGAGGGGGAGCAAGAAAATGTGTGTTCTAAAGCAAATATGTGCCCTGCCCCCCAACCACCCAAATTCACAGCTGAGACTTCAGATTACTTTTAACTAAGTGGTACTTTCTTCTAGATCTCTAAGCAATCACAATCAAAGCACCAAAAAAAGAAATGAGTGTAGGTCAAAGTATCCCCAACCACAAAAGAAATTCTCATCAACAATTATTAAAGCAACAACAATAATAGGTTTTATAATCAAAAATTTACATACAAACATGATTTCAAAATGCTATAAAACCTTATACTCCAAAAAAAACAGGCAGGCCCCATACAGCCTCGCCAGGCGCTTTTACAATCTGAAACATATGAATGCTCATGACAGGAGAGCAGCAGCATCAGCATCCTGGACAAGAAGCATCAAAACAGCCTGAAATCAGACTTTGTGGCCGAACCTAGGAGTGCCATAGGTTTTCCTAACACATAGCCTCCTTCTCCCCCTTGTGCTCCAAGACCAAACATTTTTGGCACCTCTGCTTTTACACCATAGGACAAGAATATCAAAATACTGCCTTAAAGAGACACCTCACGAGAACAATTTATTTTAAATTCACCACTGGAACACTCCGTACATGCTGGGGTGAGAGGCCCCACCTAAGACAATGATCTTGCTCCCTCCTCCCCCCCCCCCCAAGTCTGGCTGACCACTTTACTTGGTTGGAAGGAAAGGCACTTGGTGCTTACCCACTGCAAGGATCATGAGCAGTTTGCACTGTGGTGAGGTTGGTATTGCCCGACTGGTGAATCAGCTAAGCCCCCACCAGCAACAGAAAGACATGCTGATGCTAGGACTAGTCTTCATGTGGACCAGCCTCTTCCCCTGCCGGCTGAGCCCTTGGATTCTGAGGCTGGCAACACTTAGGTAACAGTAGTCCAAGAGAAAGTCCAGGGACGGGCCAAGAGTCAGGACAGGTAGCAAGAAAGACAGATCAAAGTCCAAGATGAGGTCAGAACCAGGGGATCAAGCCAAGACAGACAAACAATATACAGAAAGACAAGACAAGATAAAACAAGGATAAGGCAAGGCAACACACACTGCACTAGCTGGAGGACCTGTTGTAAAGGCGCCGATGGTGAACGCGGCTGGAGTTTAAATTGCTCAGCTGCGATGACATCATCAAGGGATGCAGACTCAGGTTTTCCGCTGCAGGACCCTTATCAGGGCAGAGGAGTGTGTGCGCCCACGCTTATGGGAACATGTGGGACTGGTGGTGTTTGAGCCGAGAAGATGAGGTGTGGCGTCAGAGTGACCTCTTGGCATTTTGGGATGAGTGAGGCTGCTCATAGGACAGCCCGCAAGTGGCCGAGCATAACAGTACCCTCTCTTCTAAGCCTCTTCCCCCAGGCCACTTGTCTTTGGCTTCTGGGGAGAACTTTGATGGAGGAACTTGGGAGATTTGACACGAGTTCCAGCAAAGGTTCCAAGAATTCTTTGGTTTTGGAGAAACATGAAAGAGCATCCATCAGTTGCTACCCTTCTGTAGGAGAGGGCCCCTGGGTCATCGTGTTGACAAAGGACAGTCCCTGCATTCATGGCAATGGCATTTACACCCACAATGAAGGACTTTAAGGAACTGGGTGGTCAGCAGAGCTGCGAGTACCAAGTTTCTAGTTTATTGCTTGTTATGCATGTCATTAGCAGGGGAACATGGTGGGTGACAGGTCCTGCAATTTAGGCAGGACTGACTGAGCCAGTGAGATTAGAGCTGAGTCTGAATAGAATAGTGCTCCTGGCAGGAGGGGCCCCAGTGGGTAATCTGTTATGTGTCCCAATCTATAGGAGGTTGATGAAGCTGGAGCCAGGGCAACCTGAAAATGACAGAGTTGACCGCCTTGGGAAGTACACAGAACTCAATATACTCTTGATGAAGGCCAGGCTGCATGATAAGCTGATGAAGGTTAAAGCACCAGACAGAGGCTTGCCACAAACTGAGGAAATGATGCGAGGCATGGTCAAAGTGGTGGTGGTGGTGAGCCAGACCCATTGACGCACCAGCGACTCTTGGATGAAATTGCCCCCTGCTCCGGAATCTAGTAAATCTTTTCTTTAGACTTTGGTCTCCCCGAAGGTGAGGCATACAGGTACTGTGGAGAGGGTTCTGGGTGACTCCAGGACCATCTTCCTGACCAAGTCCCTGTTCTGAGACATTCTTGTCTTCTAAGGACAACAGCTAGCAAAATGTCCCTGCGCGGCCAAGTAGAGGCAGAGGTTATGCTGTCTTCACCTCAACTTCTCTTCTTCTGACAGCAGAGACCTACACACTTGCATGGGTTCTTTGGCAGTGACAAGGTTCATGGGATCAGACATGGACCTCAGGGAGTGCTAGAACTCATAAGCTAGGCAGATAGGTCGGTAGGATGCCTTCTTCTCCTGGGCTTGTTCCTGGAATCTTAAATCCATGTAGATGGCCAGGGAGATGAGTTCTTATAGAAAAGATAGAAGATCTCAGCCTGCCAGCTCATCTTTTATCCTTCTGGCTAACCCCTGCCATAAGATGGCCATCATGCTACCTTTTCCCCAGCCAAGCTTAGAGGCCAGGCTGCAGAATTCTACTGCATAGTCAGCCATAGTGTGAATGCCATGGCGGATTTGTAACAATTCTGAGGCAGAGGATGAGACATGAGTAGGCATGTAGAATATCAGGCAGAACTGTTGCATGACATTCTTGAAGCCTCTTAGGCGTGGATCATGTCGTTCCCACAAGGAAGAAGTCTAGGCAAGGGCAGGACCATCCAGTAAGGAAAGTATGTATGTCACCTTGACACGATTCGAGAGGAAACAAGCCACCTGAAGTTCAAAGTGCATCTTACATACATTAAGGAACAATCTACATCTTTTGGAGTTTCCATTGTACCTGGGAGGTGGTGGAAGATGCAATGTGAATTCCAAGGACCTACTGGGCACAGGTGATGGATTCACCAGAACTAGGGCTGGAGCTGGTGGTTGGGCCTGCATGGTGTCTAATCAATGAGACAGTCCCCGAAGTAATCCAATCACATGATTAAACTGCTTCTGCTCATGCTGCGTTAAACCTTCGAGAATACCAGCTAGGTTATTCAACTGTTCCTGTTGCACCTGGAGTGCCAGTCTGGCAATGGAATGAATTGAGCTCATGGCCTGGGTGAAAGTGTGTCCGCTGATCTCAAGGCCTTCGCAATCTGTAAGGAAAGTGAGCCCTTTGCACTGCGGTGAGGTTGGTACTGACCAACTGGGCCCCCCACTGGCAGCAGGCAGACATGCTGATGCTAAGCCTAGGACTGGTCTTCATCTGGACTGCCTCTTCCCCTGCAGGTTAAGCCCTTGGGTTCTGAGGCCAGCAGGACTTAGGCAATGGTAATCCAAGATAAAGCCCAGGGATGGGCCAAAAGTCAAGATAGGTAGCTAGCAAGACAGAGTCAAAAGTCCAAGCTGAGGACAGAACCAGAGGATCAGGCCAAAACAGACAATACACAGAGGGTCAAGACAGACAAGGCAAGGCAAGGCAAGGCAAGACAAGGAGAACCTGGGCAAGGCAAGGCTGGAAGGCTGGACAAGGTAACGCATACTGTACTAGCAGGAGGATCTGTTGTGAAGGCACTGATGGAGTTAGCGGATGGGGCTTAAATCCCTCAGCCACAATCAAGGGATGCAGACTTGAGTTTCCTGCCATAGAAACCTCATCAGGGAAAAGAATGCGGGAGCAGCGACATTCAAACTGCACAGATGAGGCACGGTGTCAAGGCGGCCCAGTGGCGTCTTGTGTTGAGTGAGGCTGCTCGCAGGACAGCCCGAGCAGTTGAGCGTAACACCCAGTCTGAAATTCACTTTGCATGCCTCTCTCCATACAAAAATATTCTGTAGCTGTCACTGCTGGTGTTCCTTCCTGTTTACTTGCAGAGCATAGTTTTAGATGAATTTCACAAGAAGATCCCCAGGTACAGGAATGCTCCAAGCTACTGGCATCATACAGAAAATACAAGAGAGACAGCAAGTGAGATCAGTAATCTGAGAGCAGAAAGGCAAATGGGACCAGTACATGTAGTAAACTAGACTATAAAATGGCAACGTGTTTTAGGCCATCAAAATAGCTCCAGCAGAACACATGGGTATGCACAGAGATCAAAATGCATGGAGCTCAAAGCAAGAAACCAAAAGGTGTTAGAATAATGTTTAAAACTCATATCTCAATTTTCTTTCAAAAAATAAGACAAAGGAAAACCAGGTGCAAATTCAGTACTACAAATTAAAGTCACTGCTTGCCCATCACTCCCCTGGCTCTAAACTAATTGGCTCACTGCACTCTAAGTGTTACTTCCACAATGTAAACAGGTGCCCCATTAGATATATATTCTACATTTGTTTCTAAAAATCTAACAGGGTTTGATTTTTCAGTTTGAGTCCATTAAGGAAAATGTGATCAGCCAGGGTAGAAGCATCTGTTAAAAAAAAATTCTGGTTTCCAGTTTGTTTTGTAGGCGCTAATCAAAAGACTACGTCTTGAAGGCAGATTGCTCTTTGACTTGTAGCCTTCCATAGATCATAAGTCACCAACTACAAAACACAAAAAAAATCTATGAACTACAGAGTGATTAAAAGAGAAGAGAGCAGAATGCCTCTTAATATTCAGTTTTCAGCAACTTTTCTTTAAATTATTTGTTGGGCAGAACACAAATGATCATCCAAGAGCATGGCAGCATAACAATGTCTTATAACTGAGCTTCTCCTATCCAATAAGTGTCAGTTAAGGAGAACCCAATGTACATAAACAAGAAAAAAAACCTGGGTTATTACCACAGATAAACCACTATACCTACATTGTGCAAACAAAGATTACACTTTTCATTCTTCCACAAACTCTAGCAATGAGCGCCTTCCCCATCAATGTATCCCAATTAAAGAGGAATGTGGTACTTACAGTGAACACGGATCCTCTCCTGTAAGGCCTGATAAATAGACATTAGCAAAGTGAATGAATAACATTCCAATGGCTTGCTTGGAAGTATCTAAAAACCTGTGGAAACGCAAAAATAGATATTAGGAGGATTAATATTAGCTACATTTTATTAAATACTACAGCAACATTAATAATTCTAGAATAGTCTACCGAAAACATTTCTGAATGGTGTAGGAATCTGAACCAATTTCATCTCTCCATTACATTACCATGTTTTTACTTCTTGGCACTGCATACCTATTGAGGATTAGTATTTGTTTGACATAAATGGGTAAAATGCAACAAATGGACCCCCAAAACAAATGGAGGGTACCCACAAATTTAAATGAAAATTTGTCTCATTCAAGTCTATGGCTATAATGGGCAAGTAGCAGGGACTAACTGGTAACTAAAGCAATCAACTCTTGCCTGTATGACATCACAGCCTCCTGGAAGCCAAGGTGGGACTAGGTGAGGAGACTGGAAGTTGAACAAAACAAAGTGAAGCATCTATTTATAGGTGCCATCTAAATCAAATGAAGCGGTTGTCCTCCAACTGAAAGGTCTGAGCATGTGCAAGCAACTATTTGCTCTATGGAAGTTTACAAAGAATGATCTCTTTTCCAAAGCTCTCTCAGAGTTTAAAAAAAAGATTTTGAAAAGAAGGCTTTTCCAATGGTAAAATACTATTTCTGATCATCTCTGCTGCAGTCACTCACTGTAACAAAAACACAGAAGCAGTGGCTCTGCTTTCTGTGTTTATTGGGGAGAGGGTAGGAGTGGGTGGAGACTGAAGTACTGCCAATGAGGCTGAGCCTTAGGATGAAGTATCATTGTTTATTCTAACTTGCTGTGTCTGTGTGACAGACATTTTTGCTCACACTATAATGGAACTGTAAGTGGTAGTATACTATTAAATTCTTATGTGATAACAAAACCCCTAGTAGGCACTTCAAATTCCATGATGCCACTGTGAGGAAAGGGCAGAGGAGGGAATGGCAGGAGCAGGAGATTGAGTGCTGGTACAGAGTTAGCCCAGCCTATCAGTATAAGCAGTACTAATGGCAGCTAGAAAAAAAGGCAGTCCTACCCCTAAACTTTAGAGATTTTTTTTTTAGCAGAATTCCAAGAGTGGAAAACAAGTCAAGACAGAAAAAATTAAATTTGGAGAGTATGTGCCACCACTACATTTTCTTCTCCTCGTCTTCTGGAGCAGAGGCAAAAGTCAGGAGAACCATTCAAGGCTGGCATTAGCAAGGCAGGGGCATGGGCAGAGACAACAGAAGTACAACACCCAAAACCAGCAATATGCTCTTCTATGGTTACTACTTCTGAGGCAATGGAGGCACTATTTTCAACAACTGATTCTGAGGAAGAATCTTGTCTGAGACTTCCTGAATCAGAAATTGAAAAGCTATTAGCTGAAGAAAATTTAGAGAGGTTTAGTCAGTAGCATCTTGGCCTCCAGTGAGGTGATATATGTGATAGATGATATGGACTGTGTTGAGAGTAATCCCCAGGCAGTGCAGATGGAGAATGTGAGTGATGCTCCTGGCCTTTTTCCTCACAGTCCACCCTCAACCACAAATCCATTGCCAGCAGAATCCCAAATGATGCAGAGAAGAGATTGCACAAGGTATCTCTGCTCTGGAATCATTTTAAAGTGAGGTAGGACCCATGTTTTGCTCAGTGTATTAACTATGGTAAGGCCATTAATTGAGGGAAGACATTGGGGTATCTGACAAGTCTTCTCCTTTTCAACCCATTTCCGTTGGCTTTTGCTTTGAGTAGCAGAGGGGGTCCCCAGGCTAGTACTATCATCCTCCCTCATGCCAATGCTGCTGCACCTGCTAGCACAGGGGAGGGTGGCAGTACTAGCACCTGCTAGAATTTCACCTGACACTGCAGAGGTTAGTGGAACAGCAGACTCTCTCCATAATCTGTCTCTAGAAATAGAGACAGGTGAGGATCACTCCCAGGGCATTATGATTGGGTTGTGATAAGGCAGCTAACACAAATCCTGAAGTCCTTCAAGAATGCCACAGAAGGTCTGAGTTCCAGAAGCACCACCCTGGGTGTGGTTATTCCTATAATAAATATTCTGGAGGAAAAGTTAGAAAATTTCCATGACCAAGTTGTCCCCACAAAACCATCTCTCCTGACACAAGCCGTAGCCAAAGCAGCTAGCAAGAGAGATGCTCACACTAACACCAGCAAAGTAGACCGCAGCGGAAATTTCTTGACATGCTATCTAACTGAGCCCATTGAGGACATGGATACAGATGCACTGGCATATTGTTCGCATAAGTCCCTCATCTTGCCTGCCTTGACCAAGGAGTCTCAGCATTATCTCTTCTTCCCTTCAATCATGTCTTCTCAGTGGAAGGGTACATTGTGAGCTCTTATCATTCAAGGCAGGTCTTTTTGAAAATCAATCTGATTTTGTTGGGCTTTCCAGAATTTCCATGCACATGGCAAGATGACTAACAACACTTTGGGAGATTTGCTGCCACTCAGCCTAGCTGCCATACTGCAGACTCTAAACCTTAAGGGGGTCTTTCTGCCACTCAGCTTTGCTGCTATACCTAGACTTTATACCTTGGTGATCTTGCTTCCACTCTGCAATACCCCAGAATCTTCATCTTGGGCTGTTCTTGCATTGTGGGTGGCTGTTCTGTAACTCTTATGGTGTCTTGGAGTCTTCGTGTCACTCTTAGTGCAGTTTTGCCCCTTTACCGTGCCTGAGGTTTTTTTTCTGCCACCTTTGTTGCCCCTTCATGGTGCCTTAGGATATTTAAGACACTCTTGGGGTAACTTTTCCCCTCTCGTGCTGCCTTTGGCGATTCATACCACTGTTATTGGTGCCCTCTTTGGAAGTGTTGGAGTATTCTTAACACTCTTGATACTGCTTTGCTCCTCTGACTGTGCCTCAGAGAACTCCTGCCACTGCTGATACCTTTTGTCCCTTTATAGTGTCTCAGGCTATTTATGCTACTTTTGGTGCCATTTTGCCATAGTCTTGGTTCTTTGGAGTTCTCTTCCTTCTTTCTGATGACATCTATCAACAAGTTTCATTAGAAATGATTGGAAAACCAAAAGTTTCAAGCTCAAAATAAGCTACATTTAATAGAAAAGTTGACTTTAATAAGAAACAAAAAGATTGAATAAAACACAACTTTTTTTTCATTTGAAACTAATGAAACAAATGGAGATGAACTATGAAATGAATAAACGAACCAAATTGAAAATTTTGCCACTGCATTTGCCCAATACCTATGCTGTTTTCATACATACTTCTTGTCCAGTAGTGAATGAGAATTCACTCCAGACTCACTGTTTGTGTTCACATTAGAAGGAGACTGGGATGAGAGTTCCACCATTTATCCTGGATTAATTGTATGTGAATGGAATTCTGTTATAATCTGGTGTGGGTGTGGTTGTGGACCCTGGATCGTAGTGAGAGCTGACTCCACTCTCAGGGAGGAGCCCTGTGGGGACTCATTATGATAGGCGTGGCCTCAGCAGAGACGGACACAGATGTGAGAGACTTTATTATACTGGAATCGTGGGTGGCACCCACAATATGAAGAGAAGACACTGTCCAGAGTAGTAAAGCTGCTCAATGATGATATCCCTGGTAGTGGCCTGCAGAGTGGGGTACGCCAGGAAACTCCTCTCTTGATGACACCCCTCAGGGTAGATCCGGTAGTGGCCCGCAGTGCAGGGTATGCCGAGGATCCGCGAGTAGTAGTTCAGAGAGGTACAGGAGATCAGCAGAGTGAAGTAGATGATGGTTTACACTCCATAGTGTAGGAAGGTAGCTGGGATGAGCACGGTAGTGGCCCGAGGCACTGGGTACACCGGCGGTTCCGTCAGCAAGATGGTGGAAGCGAGAAACACTCACAAGGCTGAACTGGTAGGATCCAGAGTCAGGATGACAGGAATCTCCAGGCAGGAAGGCCCTCCAAGGAGCGGATAGCCAGAACGTAACAAGGCCCCCGAAGAGTGGGTTCCTAACGCGTTCTATGTCCAAGGACTCAGGAAGCAGTTCAAGTAGTGAAGTGAAGCATCTCAGAATGGAGTGGAATAAGCAGGAAGGAAGTCCTTGCTAACTCGTAGGAAGCATAGGCTAGCTGGGTTAAATACTTCTGCTGGTTGACGTCATGTGGAGGAGGCGCCCCCGGGGTTCCCGCCATGACATGAAGAAAAGAGGGACTGGCGCGTGCGCGCATGCCCTAGGTAATCCCCGATTCAAGATGGTGGACCGGATTGCCTACGCCGTCCCGGGGATGCCGGGGAAGGCGGCGTTTGCAGGATGAGGCCGTCATGGCTCCGAGAATCGCTAGTGCAGGGAAAAGAGGTGAGCAGCAAAGATCACAGCCGTCTGCGACCGACGGGCACAACATCTGTAGTCAATTCCAGAACTTAGTCTGAACATAACTCCAACATCCAGATTGTGCAATGAATCAGTGGCTATTCCCTAAGTAATCAAGTTTACTTAGGGAATAGCCACTGCTATTAACTGCATCAGCAGCTTGAGATCTTTAGTGTTTGGGTAATTACCATGTTCTTGTGGCCTGGTTTGGCCTCTTTTGGAAACAGGATGCTAGGCTTGATGGACCCTTGGTCTGATCCAGCTTGGCAATTTCTTATGTTATGTTACTCTTGACCAGCCAATCATCCAGGTAAGGATGCACATGCATCCCCAGCTTGCATAGGTGCGCTGCTATCATGGCAAAAGGCCAAAGGTCGGTATGTGGATTCTGGAGATGACAGTTTCCCACAACAAATTAAGATAATTTCTGTGATGGGGGATCTCTCTTTGTGGGTATAAGCATCCTTGAGATCAAGAGAACACAGCCAGTACCCTTTTTGAAGAAAAGGGATTAAGGTGCTCAGGAAAATCATCTTGATTTTTTTTTTTCTTTTTATAAATCTGTTCATGGCCCTTAGGTCTAGCATGGGATGGAGTCCTCCTCTTTATCTGGAATCAGGAAGTATTTGGGAGTAGACTACCCATCCCTCTTTCCTCTGGTAGAACAGGTTCAACCATGCTGGTCTCTTAAGAGGGAGGAAAGCTCCTTTTGAAGCAGTTTCTGATGTAGCAAGAGATCCCTAACTGGGGCTGAGGGGCTGATTTGGTGGGAGACCTAACAGATTTAATTTGTACTCATCTTAGGATGCTACGGATCCATGTATCTGAAGTTACACTTGGCCAATGGTTTACGTAAAACTTCAGCCTCTGACAAGAAGGGGCTCTGATATGAGTACAGGGATGCAGGCTATGCTTTCTACAATCCCATCAAAACCCTTTCCTGGGAGTTGACTGAAGTGCTGGCTATAGCTTAGGGGCCATTGCTGCCTTAAACAGGGATATGGGACCTGTTGTATCTGGGAATGAGGGGGCAGAGGGTAGCACTTCTTCAGTTGGAAAAAGTGCATCTCAGCTTCATTCACAAATACTTCCTGGAGGAGGAGTGTATGTCTGGAATGGTAATGGAGAACTGCTATAGTGTTGTATAGTGCTCATGGATCTGTACCACCACTGCTTTAACTTTATCTCCAAAGAGATGGAAGAAACTCTCAAGGTCATTAAAAAAAAAAAGGGGGGGGGGGGAATCACATGATGTGGTAAACCGAGGAGGATGTGTCTCTCTTGGCTTGGGGTGTCACATTCCTGCAATCGCTGGCAAGCTGATCTCAGAAGGGCTTTTTATTGCCTTACACTTTTCTCCTAAATCGGGCTTATGTCGATAGTTCATTTTATGCAATAATCACCAACTGTTATTCCAGCTAAGGCAGGGAAAAAGGAGAAAGACAAACTGTACAAAATGGAAGGCAAGATGGTGACCGCAAAGGAATTCACTGAAGGCTGGCTGCAAGTGAAGGTGATGATTTCTGAAATTAAAGAGATAGTCATCGCGGCCCTTGATGAAAAGCTTAGCAGCATATCGGAAAAGATATCTGATCTAAAAAATAATAATTACAGAATTCAGCCCTCGACTAAAACAAGCCGAAGGCTGTATCTCAGTGCTAGAAAATGATGTCCTGGCTATCACCAACAAAATGGTGTCTTTGGAAAAAAGCATCAAGGAGCACACCGATAAAATTGATGACCTAGAAAACAAATCAATACAGTCTAACTTAGTTTTATCGGCTTTCCTGAATCTATAGAAGAGGCAGGCCTGAGAAGCATACTGCTGGACTGGAGGCATTAGAACTGCCCGACCTAAAGGGATCTTTAGAGATAGAACGTGCTCACAGACCGGGCTCGTGTAGGGAAAATGATTCGTGGCCCAGAGTGGTAACTGCCAAAATAATTAATTTTGCCCATAAGCAACAAATCAATCATAAAACTCCGAATCTAAAGTTTCAAGCCCAGAGAATCCATATAGCTCAAGTTTATTTGCTGCGTGTATCAGCGCTGCGGCATGAATTTTCGCCAGCCTGTGCAGCTCTAATTCAAAAGCAAATCCACTTCACTCTACAATTTCTGTCCAAACTTCAACATGAGGGGAAATCTGCAGTTTATGATTCCTTAGCAGCAGCACAAAAGTTTTTGGAGGCACTGAATAAATGATTCCCAGCATTTTTGGAAATTAATGCTATTACAACTTCTGCATACATGATTGCGAGCATTTTTGGCAAGTAAGATTACCGCAACTTTATGAAACTTCCATGGTAGCCTAAAGTGAGGAGGAGCTTTCTTGATTTGCACTGACTTTATGGATTACACCAGCATCTTTCTACAGTTTCGATCCCGCATATGGCATATGCAGGTCCCAGGATTCCTTCTTTCTATATAAAGGACTTCTTACCAGTTTGTAATGGAACTTTATCATTATTAGCAGGGCGAAAGCTAAGTTCCATTTGCTTGGGTCCAACCTTTCACAGATGGCATTCTGTTGCTTCTATCATGCATTGTGATGAGCAGCAGAGTATAGTATGCATGCAGGATTTGCTTTTTCTTCTTCTTTTCTAATACCTGTAGTACCTGAATGTAAGCCGCTTTGATGTACACTTTGAAGTGCTGAAAAGCGGAATATAAAAATCTAGATAAGTAAAATAAAATAAACAGACTAATGTTTGTACAATTGTTTGTTTAATTGTTGTTAATTTGTATTCCTTTAATAACAATTTGAATTATATGCAGCTGTGGGGTTGTAGGAATGTGGCCCCTACTCACGTATAATATTGGTCCTGTGTTCTGATTTAAGGAAATTAAGGGGTGTTCAGGGAAATGAGGAGGGGGTTGGGAGGGTTGAGAAAGGGGGAGAGTGGGGTACCAGTGAGGTTCAGAAAAGGTGTATTTGTTCTTTGGAATGGGTGGGCTTTTTATCCTGCTCGGACAAAGCTTTGGTATTAATTTGAAAATCAACAGGTAGACTCGAATTGTTTTGCCCAAGAGTTCTGTTATTTCTTCCTCAACGGAGGCAAACACTTATGGTATCTTTTGCAGTGGAAGGAGTGGCTGGGAACCTTCCACTGTTCTTTGGGAAGCTTTTCTTTTGCATAAATATCAGCTTTGCTCAAAATGGGGGATAAAGTAAGGGTAGTTTCCTGGAATGTGGATGAGTTAGGGTCCCCTATTAAGAGAAAAAGTGTTCCAATCTTTGACACATGCCAAGGCTAATATTGCTAGGAAGCGCATTTATCTGAAGCTGAGAGTCAAAAACTAAGAAGGGAATGGGCCATAACCTATTATGCTCCAGTGAAAGGGAAAAAAGGAGGTGTGGCAATCCTTGTGAATAAAAACACTGTATTCCAAGTACTTAGAGAAATTAAAGACCCAGAAGGTCATTACCTTATTATTGTTAAAACTGAAGGTAAGATCATTACATTTGTAATGTGTATGCGCCTAATGTATATAACCATTCTCTCTTATCAATTTGGTTAACCAAGTGATGGCTAACTTGCAGGGATCTTTAATAATGGTGGGTAATTAAAGGGGATGTAACAACTCCCTTATGAGGAAAGACTAAAGAGGTTAGGACTGCTCAGCTTGGAGAAGAGATGGCTGAGGGGGGATGTGATAGAGGTGTTTAAAATCATGAGAGGTCTAGAATGGGTAGATGTGAATCGGTTATTTACTCTTTCAGATAATAGAAAGACTAGGGGGCACTCCATGAAGTCAGCATGTGGAACATTTAAAACTAATTGGAAAAAGTTCTTTTTCACTCAATGCACAATTAAACTCTGGAATTTTTTGCCAGGGGGTGTGGTTGGTGCAGTTAGTGTAGCTAGGTTTAAAACAGGTTTGGATAAGTTCTTGGAGGAGAAGCCCATTACCTACTATTAATCAAGATGACTTAGAAAATAGCCACTGCTATTACTAGCATCAGTGGCATGGGATAGACTTAGTTTTGGGGTACTTGCCAGATTCTTATAGCCTGGATTGGCCACTATTGGAAACAGGATGCTGGGTTTGATGGACCCTTGTCTGACCCAGTATGGCATGTTCTTATGTTCACAACTGCATACACGACTACAGTTTGGATAAATCGTCTAGCACACATGGGTCCCGTTTGGGAACAGATAAGGGCATCTCATTTTTGTACAGGCATTTACAACTGATTGATATATAGAGGGTATTAAACCCTGAAGTCAAAGTCTATACACAACTCTCGTGCCCATATGACGATGTCCAGAATTGCCTATATTTTGATCTCACCAGATCTCTTTGCCAGAGAGGATAGAGCGGAAGTAGGCCCTATTGAAGTAGCTGACCATGCCCTACTTTGGGCAGATTTTTTTTTCTCAGCTGAGAGGAATACATTTCGCGCATGGCGATTCCCGGGGCATGATAAAGAATTTAAATCTTTTTTGGTAGGAAAATGGGAGGACTTTCAAAAACATAATTCGCAACACCAACATAACCCCACTTTATTTTGGGAAACATTTAAAGCTGTTTTGAAAGGGGAAGTAATTTCTTATGGGATTAATAAAAATAGAAAACTAAATAAGACCATATTATATTTGGAGGACTTCTTGATTCTTGTTTGGAGGCCTTCTTGATTCTTGTTCTAATGCTCTGAGAGCGTGCAGATAGTCCCTAACTGCTTTGGAGACGGAAAATACTGAGGAGCTGCACTTCCTGCAGGGGCTTATGTACTAGGGGCTGACGTCAGATTGAAATCTGATCCGTCCCAACTGCTGGCAGGAGTACACTATACCCATTGGTCCTGAGTCCATCTGCTACACGCTAGGAAAAAAGGATTTGTTTCAAGTAAAAAGGAGATTGGCCAGCCAAATAATTCAGCTGAATAAAGATCTCTATAAAAATACCCCGAATCGTTTAAATTCTTATTTGTGTTTGAGGGCTGAAAAATCTTTGCAGTGTTCCAAGCATAATTTTTTTTTAGATTCGGTAATAAGTCAGGCAAAAAGGATGGCCAGACTGGTAAAATTTTGGAAAAGGAAAACCTTATGAGTGGTAAGGAAATAAATGAAGTTCTGAAGAAGTTTTATGAGAATTTATACTTGGAGGATAGGGAGGGGGGAACAATGAAAGAAATTTCTTCAAGGACCTACATCTCCCTCAGCTATCGGAGTTGCAATTAGATTACATTAACAGACCTATCACTAGTTCAGAGGTAATGAAGGTGATTCATGCTAGTAAGTCACATAAGGTGCCTGGCCCTGACGGCTATACAGCAGACTTTTATAAACTACTTTGTCCCCAGATTGCAGGTCCTTTAAGTAATTTCCTTATGGATTCCTTTTGAAATAAATCCTTCCCAATAGGCTTTAATGAAAGCTTTTATAATGGTTATAGCGAAACCAGGTAAGAATCCCAGCCTAGTGTCATCGTATAGACTAATACCTTTATTAAATTGTGACTTAAAGCTTTATGATTGAACTATTGCTAAGAGGCTAAGTAATTTTATCCCATCGTTAATTTCGACCTCTCAAGTAGGTTTTGTTTAAAAAAAAAATCTGCTGGTTTTCATATAAATTAAAATAATCTTGGCAATAGAAGCTTGTAAAGCTGCAAAAACCTGAATCTTAGCTATCAGCTTTCTCAGAAAAAGCTTTGTTAGGGTATCTTGGGCCTACATGTTCTCTGCTCTGGGAAGATTTGGCTTCCGAGGTCCTATTCTAGAGTATATTTCCCTGTTACTTAAGTCACCTGTCTCAAACATTTTAGTTAAAGAGTTAATTTCGGCAGATGTGCAAAACCAAAGAGGTGTCAGGCAAGGTTGCCCATTATCTCCTATTTTATATATCCTATCAATAGAGCCACTTCTTTGGAAAATAGCCTGTGACTCTAAGATTCAGGGTTTCTCAATAGGTGACCAGGAATTCAAAATTGTGGCCTTCGCAGATGATATTCTAGTTTATTTAATTAACCCAGAAGTCACATTGTTGGAGGTCCTAAGAATCCAAAAGGAGTTTGGGATGTTTGCTGGCTTAAAAATTAACCAGAGACAAATCGGAAGCTTTGGATGTCTCAGGTGAATTATGGACGAGCTGGATGGGTGAGTTTTCATTGAAATGGGTAAAGAAATGAGTATTTGGGAATCCATATCCCTTCCAATATAGGAAAACAAGCCGTTAAGTCCGTTAAAACGGGCAAGATTTTTGTTCCAAATGCCAGCTAAGCGTTGTGTGAAGAAGTCATTACTTTTCTGTTCGTCTTAAACCTGCCACCTTATCATTTCAGCAGGTTTAGCAGAATGTGTGTATTATGAGGCACAGCGAACAACAACTACTTTCACCAGGTCTTTCCAGGCTTTATCTGCCTCTGTCATATCTCCCCATCAGTTGTCTGACTGCAGATCCTTTCAAGTGAAGCTGCAGGAAACCTGGCAGTACTGCTGGATGCGCGGCATGTCGGAGTGTGGAGCTGAGTGTATGTTTAGGGGTGAGTGTGTTTGTGTAGGTGAGTGTGATTGAGGGTGGGGCTTGTGTATGTGGGGGTGCATGCAAGTTTATGTGGGGGTGCTTGTGTGGGCGTGTATGTCGGGGACTGCGTGTGTGGGTTGGGGGAGTTGGGAGAATAGGATGTGTGTACATGGGGGATAGTAGGGCATGGAGGTGTCAGGATGTATACTCTTCCCCTCCACCCTCTCTCCCCTTTGCACTCCCCTTGCACCCAATGCTCCCTCCTCCACCTCCCCTCTTACTGTTCCTGCTGCCCCATCTCCCAACCCCCTCCCCCTCATTTTCCCACTGCTCCTCCTCATCTCTCATTCTCCCAATGTTCCTCCTTTCTTCCACAGGTCCTCTCCTGCAGCCCCTTCCCATTCTAATCACCTGCTGGTCTACCCCTACAGCCCCCCCTCTCCCCTCATTCGTTCATTAAACTCCCCTTTTACTCACTGCTCCTCACCTGCCCAGCACCCTTCTCTTCCTTATTCTCCCATCTTACTCCTCCACCTACTGTGGCCCTCCCCTTTCCTCTTATTATCCTCCTTCTTCTAGTCCCTTCCTACTTTGGTCTCTGACATCATCTTTGTTCAGCTGGTAGGGCCTAGGATACTCCAACAGCCCTTCTGCTGTTGATGAGTCCATGTTTTTGTTTGTTTCATTTTACTGTGAGGCTGGAGAAACTCCTCAGCTCTTCTTTTGCCTGAGCCATGCTCCTCTTTCTTTGTTGTGCTAATGGGGCCTGGGAAACCTCCATCAGCCGATCTGGTGCCGGCACAACTGCCTACCTGGTGCCGGCAGCGCTGCTGCACTTGCTGGTCCTGCAGTGCAGACATCACCCTCCCCCCTCCCAACATCAGGTGAGGTCATTACATCACACATGCGCAGACACAACACAATAATTACCTGGAGCCCCTGAGAAGAACGTTGGTCAGAGCTCTCTCGGCCACGCATGTGCGGCATGGCAAGTCGGTGAGAGCTCTCTGGTCCGCGCAGGCGCGGCACGTCGGGCAGAGCTGCTCTCTACTGTGCATTTGCGGCACGTCGGTCAGGGCTCGTTTATATGACTGATTGGTGGGATGAAGGAAATATTTTTAAAGTTGTTCACTCTTTCACAATATTGAATTTCCATCAGATTTATCTTAGAAGTATTTTGAGAAATGTTCAAAGCAAGGAACATTTTTGGGGACAGGGAGATATACTTACTTTTGAGGACTTAAGGAAGCAAGGTTTTATTGCATCTAACACCTTTTTATATTTGCAAACTTAACATTTTTTTAGGTCCTCAGAGGTTAAAACAAATTTCCTGCTGGGAAAGATCTTTCTTGAGAATTTATGTGATAATGCTGATAAAATGAAAGGTGCCATTTCAAAAATATATAGTCTGCTTAATAATGATCTGCTAACTGCACCAGCTCATATTCTGGAATGGGAAAAAGACTTGGAGTTAAATATCTCAGAGAATGAGTGGGATTTTTTTTTTTTGTTTGTTTTGTTTACTAAAAAAAAGTTCTATCTCAGTGTCTATATTGGAAAATAGCTCTAAAGTTTTATTAAGATGTTATTTGACCCCTGCACACGTTCATAAAGCCTATCCTTGCCTTGACAATAAATGTTGGAGAAGATGAGATGCCATTGGTTATTTTCATATTTGATGGAAATGCCCTATCATAGCTAAATTATGGAGAATGATATATTTTTATTAATAAGATTACTGGCTTAAAATGTAATCTGTCCTACAAATCTGCTCTTTTGAATATTACTACACCACATGAGGAACATAAATCTTGGCCCCTAGCACAACTGAATAGGAAGTGCCGTCATTATCCAATATACTCAAACGGTTGGACAGAGTTTACAGTTTGAGTAAGATTACTGCTATTAAGAGACACTACACAAAATTTGAAAATGTTTGGACTCTTATATAAGTTGGAAGAAAGCCAGTCGTTGAATGGGTACATGCTGTGCTCCTATGATTATTTAAATATGCTGCGCAAATGTTCATCTGTTATATTTTTGTTCCCACCTTTCATGTTTTAGTGGCATATTGCTGGTGTAGCCTAATATAATGGTTTAACGTTCCTTTCATGGGTTGTTTAACCACTGCTTCATCTATAATGGACATAACACTGCATTGTTAATTCACCTTATTGAATTTGCATATTTTTAAAGGGGTTGGGGTTGAGAGGGTGATTGGGTGAGGTGGGCTAAAACTCTAGCAGTTTTGTTAACTGTGTTTTATAATGATCAATAATATTGGATGTTTCAAAACTGTAAATTAGCAATAGTTAAATAAAATTAAATTGAAAAAAAAAATAATCAAGGATAGGAACAGACCATGTGTTTTATACCCCCATTCCCTTGTCCACCAGTTACTGGAGAGTGTCTTACTGCTTTTGAGGAAGCTGCATGACTACTCCCTGCAACTACTTCAGCAGGTCCTGCTTGACCTGGCCCATAAAAAGCTGGTAGGAGATTATGCACTCCTTTACATATTGTAGCTCCTTGAAATTCTTTCCACCCATGATTGTTCAAGACTTCTTCCCCAGGTACAATAAGGAGCAAGTCCTCTGCGTCTTGGCCATCTTGAGAATGGATTCAACCACCACAGATTTGTGTGGTAGCTACCTGTTTTCGAATCCAGGAGCCTTCTGGACAAGATAAATTACATTTATCTTCCTTTTAATGGCAGCCACAGTTTCCACATCCTCATCTGTAACTCCTGAAAAGTTTTGTGGACTGGGACTGCCATAACTTCCTTAAGGGGGTTCCACAAATTGAAGGATATCTAGTATCTTGATTCTGGTATCATTCTCCATCAGCAAAGTAAATGGCATAGCCTCCACCATTCTCCAGAAAAATCTAGTGAAGGAGAGCTCCTCAGGAGAGGACTTCCTCCTTTCCAGGAAAGCAAAAGGGTCAGAGGGGGGTAACCCATTGACTCCCCTTTCTTCAAAATCATTGTTAATTCTAAAGCTGTACCCCTATGAGAACTCCAATTCAGATCTTGATTGGTAGGCCAGTGGTGAAGACACAGATGGTACCTGATCTGCAGCCAAGGCCTCAGAGAGGGGTGCACTTTTTTGCTTTGGCTTGGAATCCAGGCAGCTCTGGTGCCCGAGAAGTTTCTTTCCCAGATAGGCTGGAGACCACAGACACCAGTACCAAGATACTGGGAAGCTGAAGGGTCTCTAGAAGAGACTCAACTTCAGCACTCAACGGTCCTGATGCCTGAGCACCGAGGTCTTTCAGAGCCTTGTCCAATGCCTGCTGAATCTTCTTGTCCAACTTTTCCTTGAAGACAGTTTCCCAACTGGGAGAACATAAGAACATGCCATACTGGGTCAGACCAAGGGCCCATCAAGCCCAGCATCCTGTTTCCAACAGTGGCCAATCCAGGCCATAAGAACCTGGCAAGTACCCAAAAACTAAGTCTATTCCATGCTACTGTTACTAGTAATAGCAGTGGCTATTTTCTAAGTCAACTTAATTAATAGCAGGTAATGAACTTCTTCTCCAAGAACTTATCCAATCCTTTTTTAAACACAGCTATACTAACTGCACTAACCACATCCTCTGGCAACAAATTCCAGAGTTTAATTGTGCGTTGAGTGAAAAAGAACTTTCTCCGATTAGTTTTAAATGTGCCACATGCTAACTTCATGGAGTGCTCCCTAATCTTTCTATTTTCTGAAAGAGTAAATAACCGATTCACATCTACCCGTTCTAGACCTCTCATGATTTTAAACACCTCTATCATATTCCCCCTCAGCAAGAGGGTTCGCCACATCTTCCTCGGAATCGAGAGGTGTTCATTGGCAGACACTTGAATCCATAGAGACTGGCATGGATGCTGGGCCATCAATAAGGATGAACTCTCCTCATCATGGGACCATTTCTTTTGGAGGGGGGGGGGGGGGGGTTCGCAGCTACAGCTGGATAGGCACCACTCGTGGAATCTCACACCTATGAAGACCAATCTGATGCTTACAGGATTTTTCCCAATAGTGAGAAAAAGGTGGAACCCTTTGCCTTCTGCAATCTGGAAGAGCCAAGCTAGGGCCTGTCCTTCGGGAATCTATTGATGCTCGACACTGAGGGAACCAAATGCTCCCCGATGAATCTTCCTCAACTAGTGCAACTCCAGAGTGCTTTGATGCCGATGCATTGGACTGCCAATATCCAAAGTGCTTCTCTATTCAGTTGACACCATCTATCCTTCAAGGTCATAGTCGCGCACAGGTGACACCTCTAGATGTCATGCAATGCCCCCAGGCACAAGATGCATCATGAGAATCAGGGCTAGACATAACTCTGGCACACAGAGGGCATCACTGAACCTGGTCAATTGGAAAAGAAGGGAGGAAAAGTTTAACTCTGTGACAAAAGAATCTATGCCCATCGAGCACTAGCAGTGTGCCAATCAAGTACTAAGACGGAAATAAAGCTTACGAAATAAAGTTAAAAACCTACCTAAGGATACTACCAGGAGACATATATGAGACCGTTGGGCCCCATAATCAATGATCCTGCAATCAAAAAACCCGAAAAAGGACTAGGAGCAGGAGATTAAAGAACCACAACTGCTGGGATCTATTGAAAAGGTGAAGCTGAAGAGAACCCTGTGTGCATGCATGGTGTGTTGGCACGCTGGGCATGCTCAGTAAGGCATAGTCAAAGTTCTAGAAACTTTAACATAAAAGTTCTGGGCTCCAGGAGATGATGTAACCCCACTTGTAAGAACTGCCATCCTGCTTGTCCTTGGAGGAAAAAAAAAAGACTTATGCTGGGTCTTCCAAAGAGGCCAGTCTGCTAATTCCATATCACTATACCATAAATACAAACCAACAGAATTCACATGAACTGAAGAGACTGCAGCTTTCTGTAGCCATGTCAGTATTGCTCATCCAGCTATCAGATATGTTATCACCAATGAGATCACTACTAAATAACATGGCTCCAAAAGAGAAGGATTAAACAATCTAGCATAAAGTCTTGAAAAATGGTTAAATTTTAATTTGAGTGTAGACAGACGCTGCTACCAACATCAGCAATGGATATGATTGCTACCTCAGTACAAAAACACCACTGTACATGTGGTCACTTGGCAGGGATTCTTGATGAATGGTGTCCTACAATTTGGCCACCAAACGCCCATTTTAAAGAAGGAAGACACAATGAGCATGGCCTAATTATAGAATGCAATACACTTCCATCTTATGTTGCCATGGTAGATTAATACCATAATACAAAACATTGACATTTCAATAGGAAATCTGAATTTGTATTCATGCTTCAGCAGGTATTTGTTTACTAGTGACTTAACTGGATCTCTCAGAAATGGGAGGGATTATTTATTTAACTTTATTTATAAGCGTTTGATATTCCGTCTTTTCCTAAAGGTAGGCCCAAGGCAAATTAAATAAAACAACAAGCACTGCATACATAAGTAATGGATGCAAACAGATACGATATACAAATATGAAGTAGTAAATAGGGGAGATTATTCTTAAATGTACAGGACTCAAATATGGCTGCTCTTGCATTCTCTAACCTGCTAAATTCCTATCGACTTTCTCTCATGTATTTTACAGTAAGTGTAATTGATCCTTCTTTCCTTTTCAATAAACCAAACATGTTGAATATGTTAAAAAAAAAAAGCATTTGGGGCAAAGGCAGTAACATTTAAATACACACCATATCCTCCACGGGCGTCTTTCATGCTTTGGTTCCCTGAAGCGTTTTACTGTAAAAAAAAAAAAAAAATAATAATAATAATAAATAAAATAAAAAAGTTATTCTATTGATTCTGTAAACATTAACCATACATTTGTACTAATCATGTATATTAGCATGTCAAGCAATTTCACTGTAACTCTTTATTCACAAATTAATTCTAGCACATAAATATCAAACCCCTACAGACAGCTGGTTTCAGAGGTCTTGCTTCAGTTTACTTCCCACAGTCCAGTGGAAAAGTCAACAGGCTATTTGATCAATCATCCTGCTTTAGTACTCAATGAAACTCTCTGCTTTATCAGCAAGGTCAGAGATCTTAAGTAAGAAGCATTTGTTACCTATGACTTACCCAGCAAATTTGGTATAAATTTCTGTGACAAATTCTCATTTCTGCAGTGTGGCTATTTCATTTAGTAATTTAGTCTCCAGAAATTATTAAATTTAGGACGTTAAGAACAAGAAGTAGATTTCAGAACAAACAAGCTCAGTCTGAATAAACGTGAATATCTTTTGAATAAGAAATAACTAAGATCTGCATTATTCATAGCAATTGCTAAGTAAGCTTTTTATATTTCACTCTGGCACAAATTATTCCAGAGACTGACACATGATGAACTAGCTTCACAAGTACAGACACTGACTGGCCTGGAAATCTAGGAGCTGTGGCTACATTGTAGAGCTCCTGCTTAGGTTCCCTCTCCAGCTCTGTTAATTAAATCTACTAACCTCTCTCTGCTCAAACTCAGAATGTAGGTACTTCGGTGGTATTTTGATATTACTACGCATACAAGACTGGTAGACAAGCTGGATAAGCATTGATTCAAATATTCCTCCATGACCTATTCATCAGGGATAGAATGCACTCCTGCTTCCCCACACTAAAAATTTTGTGGAGGAAGGATGATGATGGTAGAGTACAGGATGAGTGCAAACTCCCTCACCCTAGCTCAGTACAGTCGTAAGAACACAAAACGTTGCCTACTAGGTCAGAACGAGGGTCCATCAAGCCCAGCATCCTGTTTCCAACAGCAGCCAATCCAGGTTACAAATACCTGGCAAGTTTCCAAACATTAACTAGATCCTATGCTACTAATGCCAGTAATAAGCAGTGGCTATTCCGTAAGTCAAATGATTAAAAGCAGTTTATGGATTGCTCCTCCAGGAACTTATCCAAACCTTTTCTAAACCCAGCTACACTAATTGCCTTAACCACATCCTCTGGCAATGAATTCCAGAGCTTAATTGTGCATTGAGTGAAAAAAGAATTTTCTCCGATTTATTTTAAATGTGCTACTTGCTAACTTCACAGTATGCCCCCCTAGTCCTTGTATTATCTGAAAGAAAATAAAGTAAATAACCAATTCACATTTACCTGTTCTGGTCCTCTCATGATTTTATGGACCTCTATCATATCCCTCCTCAGCCATCTCTTCTCCAAGCTGAACAGCCCTAACCTTTCCCGAAACTTACTGATTCACCCAACGGGCCTAACGGACTGACTGCAACAACCATCAAGATACATTCCAGCACTATGTAAATAGTTGTTCCTCTTCTTACTGTTAAACTATTCCGGCTTCTTTCTTTCTTCTCCCAGTTCCCCTGTTTTATTGCAACTTTTCTTGCTTCTCTCCACCTGTTAAATGTTCAAGGTTATCACTCCCCTTGTTACTTGTAAACCAGCATGATGTGATTTTATCATGAATGCCGGTATAGAAAAGCTTTAAATAAATAAAAAATAACCTCTTTAGCCTTTCTTTATAGAACCACCATTCCATGCCCATTATTTTGGTCGCTCTCTAGGTGAAGTCCTCTCTCCTCCACCCAGATGCTGCCCTCTCTTCCCCCTATTCCCCCCAACCCCCACCATCCTCTCACTCTCATCTATCTCTTCCTTTTTCTGATCTGTCTCCTCTCCTCCTTTATTTCCCTATCCCCTGCTGCAACTCTCTCTCTCATCTCTGTGGCCCTGCTGCTGCTTCACCAAGCCCTTATTAGGACTAAAATGCCTCCTCCTTTTTCTCTTCCACCAGTCCTGCCCCTCAGGGCCTTAATTAGGGCCAAAGACCCATCTGCCTATTCCTGGACCCCAATTGCAGCTGAAGATGATGATGCCGCCTACTTAAGAACATAAGAAATTGCCATGCTGGGTCAGACCAAGGGTCCATCAAGCCCAGCATCCTGTTTCCAACAGTGGCCAATCCAGGCCACAAGAACCTGGCAAGTACCCAAAAACTAAGTCTATTCCATGTAACCATTGCTAATGGCAGTGGCTATTCTTTAAGTGAACTTAATAGCAGGTAATGGACTTCTCCTCCAAGAACTTATCCAATCCTTTTTTAAACCCAGCTACACTAACTGCACTAACATCCCCAGCCAAGAAAATTCACTTGGTAGTGGATTTTTGAAACCCTGGAAATAGGGCACAAAGCAGTATATCAGATGAGAATCTAGATGAGTGGCAGGTTGCACAGAGAGGTGATCAACAGAGTCCACACTGTTAAGACAAAGTGAAGAATATGGTACTCCAGAGTACAGTACTGGAACTGGTCCTTTTCAATATTTTTATTAGTGACAATGTTGGGAAACATGAGGGGAAAACACGCTCGTTTGCAGATAATACAAAAACCTGTAACAGAGCAGACACACCAGAAGAAGTGGACAAAAATGAAATGGGACTAGAAAAAACTGTAAGAATGATCTTGGGTTTGGAAAATGATCTTCCATGCTAAAAAGTGCAAATTCCTATATTTGGGAAGCAAAAATCCATTAAGCACCTATCAATCAGAAAGAAATAAAAAGGGGAACTGTGAAACAAGAAAAAGATCCAAGAGTAATCATCTCAAATGATCTGCAGGTAGTCACATCAGTGAAATAAAGCAACAGGGAAAGGTAACAGCACGCTCAGGTGCATAAGTTAAAGTATCACCTGTAGGAAAAAGGAGGTAATATTGTCCTTACGTAGGTTAATAGTAAGCCCCCACCTTAAGTACTATGTTCAGTCTTGGTGACTGTACCTTCATAACAACACTGAAAAGATGGAAGCAGTTGAGAAGAGACTACTGAAATGATGCAAGGTTTGCAACATGAAGCCTACACACACAGACCTGAAACTCAAAATGTTCTTGCCGAAGGAAAGAAAGGACTGGGGGGATATGAGTGAAAGATTTAAATATTTCACAGACTTCAATAAAGTAAGGGACGATGACAGTTTTCATAGAAAAGGAAATTCAAGTACAAGGGCTCATGGATACGAAGGTGCAGGAAGAAAAGTTCAGAGGAATCATGAAAAAAAATCCTACTTTGCTGAGACAGTGGTAGATACCTGGAATAGCCACCAGCAGAGGCAGTGACAACCAAAACCATAAACAGAATGTCAATATGCTTGGGACAGACAGAGAGAGCCAGTGAGGATAACAAGTAGAAGAAATGAGAGAGAAGGCTCAATTGTTTTCTCAGTCAGACCAAGGGTTCATCAAGCGCAGGATCCTGTCTCAAACAGCGGCCAATCCAAGTCACAAGTACCTGGCAAGTACCAAACATTAAACAGATCTCAAGCTACTAATGCCAGCAATAAGCAGTGGCTTTTCCCTATTGATTATGGACTTCTCCTCTAGGAACTTATCCAACCCTTTATTTAAGGCCAGCTGCACTAGCTACCTTAACCACATGCTCTGGCAATGAATTCCAGAGCTTAATTTTGTGTTGAGTGAAAAATAATTTTCTACAATTTGTTTTAAATGTGCTACTTGCTAACTTCATGGAGTGCCCCAGTCCTTGTATTATCAGAAAGAGTAAATAACCATTTTAGATTTATCCGTTCAAGTCCTTTCATGATTTCATAGATCTCTATCATATCCCCCTTAGCCGTCTCTTCTTTAAGCTGAATAGCCCTAACCATTTTAGCCTTTCCTCACACAGGGGAGCTGTTCCATGCCCTTTATCATTTTGGTCACCCTTCTCTGTACTTTTTCAAGTGCAACTATTACATCCAGCCAAAAGGTAGAAAACCAAAGAGGAAGACAAGTGGGCAAACTGGATGGGTCAACTGGTCTTTATCTTTCAGCACCTATCATATTACTATTTGACTAAATGTGTCATTATCTTGTATGGTACTATGCACACTGACAACACTAGGCAAATAATAAAGCAATCTTGTCACCATGTCTGAATGCACATGTAATGTTTCTGAGTGAATTAAGTACAGTTAATGTTTAACTGAGCATGCTTTTGATTTACAATAACTAACACACATATCTGGTCCTTGACATCCCTGAAGATATATTCTACAGCCACAGGAATGACAGACTAAGCTGCACGTGTGTCCCATTGACTACACATTATAAAAAGTATTATAGACATATTTTCCAGTGAGCTTGCTGTCTCATATAATCAGACAACCCTTTCCGTACACGCTGGCTGGTGAGCTCTGCAATTATCAAAGATTTCCATTCAAATCGATGTTGCTATTTTAATTATAAAGGAAGCTGATTTCATAATTATTGACTAATTAACTTCTTTCACTCACGCTTTCGTAAGCTCAAATATCCACAAAGCCAAACTGAACAGAGACCTGCAGCTCTTCTTACTACACCCTGGACTAGCTCTGGGTCAGACATTCTGCCATTTATATTCAAATGGAACGGAAAACAATGAGTGACATCCCAAGGTACATACCTGCCAAGCTGTTAGGTTCTGTTAAATCCTTAGAGCTAAATGTACTTTACAGGGCTTCTCGTATTTTGTTTCCACGGGGGCTATGCCCCTCATTGCTTCAGTTTCCAACAGCCATAGCTCACAGTATCAACCAATGACGTCATCCTGAGAGCACGGCTGTCACTAATCTAGTCAGAAATTTCAAAGAGATGTTCGGAAACGGCTCGCTCTAAGGAAAAACCTTCCTATTGTGGCTCTTGAACATGGATGAAATAAGTGGGGGGTGGGGACAGGGGAAGACATCAAGTTTCATTTCTTCCTTTAACAGCCTAAGAGCTTTCACCAACTGCAGGCCTCCATCAGCACGAAAGTGTCCTCACATGCATTATTCCTGAGGATGTGAGAACCTGACTTAAACATGCCATCTTCAAAAGCACAGAAATAAAAGATCAATAAAAAAAACAAAACAAAACACCACATTATACAAGGTGATACCTTTTCATTGGACTAACTTTAAACATGTCTTGACACTCCCTTCCTCAGGCCCAAACAGAACAAGCAGGTCAGAGCAAAAGATGACGTTCTTGAACGTACAAGTGAACCACAGATTACATTGTAAGCATGGCAGGAAAGGGAATGGGAAAAAGCACACCTACAGGGCAACCCCACAAAGGCACCACAATTCCACAGATGACTGACAAATAGAAAAAGAAAGCTCATTTAAAGAGACCAGAAATTTGGAGCTAGCTTTGCCCATTCCAGATCTCCATAAACACACTTCACATTCCCTGGCATTAAAGGTCCAGCACATGCCCAAGTGAGATTCCTTGCAGGGCGGTATATACGAAAGCCTACAAAGTTGTCCCGGCTCTGCACAGTCGGGCCGATTCAGTAAAATGCGCGGGAGAGCCGGCGCTCCGAGGCGAGCGCCCGCTCTCCCAACGCGCGCCCAGGCCACTCTCCTGGGCGGCATGATTCACTATGCAAATGAGGGCCCGCGCTAATAAGGAGGCACTAGGGACACTAGCGCGTCCCTAGTGCCTCCTTATTGGCAGAAGCAGCAGCTGACAGCGGGTTTGACAGCCGACGCTCAATTTTACCGGCATCGGTTGTCAAACCCGCCGACAGCCATGGGTTCGGAAAACGGACGCCGGCAAAATTGAGCGTCCGTTTTCCACCCCGCGGGCAGATTTAAAAAAATTTTTTTTTACAGAGCCATAGGATAGCTCAGAGAAAGCCAACTACAATCTAAATGTACTCTGCTATATTGCCTCACCCACTGAAGATCCAGATTGGTCTTCAGAGGACTCAAAAGGAGTGCTGAGACATCACCCAGGCGGTTCCAGCATTTTAGATCTTATAAGTGATGAAAAGGAGTTGATTTGTACCATGCAGCTAGCAGAGAGTGCAGTGTACAAATTAACTCCTCTTGTTAGAATTTTGATCACTTATAAGGTCTAAATTTCTTTCATGATGTCAACTTTACAATGGATTTCTCTGAATGTGTCTGTAAACACTACCCCCCGCCCCCCCAACCCAGCTCCCGAAAACTCAATCCGAATCAAAGTGCCCCATATAATGGTCCATATATAGAGTATTAGACTGAGCCTTAAAAAGAGGCGCTCTCTCTCTCTGTCTCCCTCTCTCGTGTATGTAAGATAAGTGCGCAGAGCCGCAGACATACGTGCGTGAAGAGTATTTTATAAACTACGCGTATAGTTTAAAAAATAGCGCACATCTTTGCATGCAGCGAGATACATGCGTTTATGGGTGCGGGTGGCCCTTTTAAAATCTACCTGTATATGAATCATTTTTTATGTCTATTGTACTTTTTTGTGTCTTTACTTTTTTGTATTATAACCCGCTTTGATATATTAAGTGAAACAATGGTAAATGAAGAATTGTAATAAACTGAACTCGCTCAGCCTCCTCTCTTCCCCAGCAGTTGCTTGCTCTCTCTCTCAAATCTGCCCCCATCCCCAGCAATCTCCTCTCCCTCCCCCACCTTCAGCTTTTGCTCAGTGCTAGTTATCCCCATGATTTCTCGCTTTCCTCTAACGTCCTGCCCACAGCATCCAACATATATGTCTTTCTCTCCTCCCCAAGAAGCAGTATACCCCCCTTTCTCTCCACCTTCATCCTCCCCCAAAAAGGTAGGCTGATTGAGAAGCAGCCTTTCCAGTCCCTCATCCTACTGGCAGCACGGCAGCTCCAGCACAGGCACTTCAACCTCTCTCCAGTGGTAGGTGGATAAACACTAAGACTCTGGCTCTTCTTGCTTTAGCAGAGGCGGACATGGGGGTACAGCTCCTCCTGCTGCAGCATGCACCTCTCATATTCTGCTGTGGGCCTGTATGGGCTGGCTGCAGCCCAGATGTGACAGGATGCAGGGAGAGGTAGGGGATGGGGGAGCTGTGCAATGTGAGCAGCTGGAAGATATACCAATATATGCTGACAGAATAAAAGCCCTGCAAACAACTAATATACATTGTTCTAGGTAGTACACCATTACCACGCTATACTTTTCATGCTCCTAAGTAACAATCAACCATCATTCACATTATCTATCATACACACTCTGCCTTTCATCTACGGAATAGACTATGGGGACTTGTCTAAACTAGCTCTCAGACCAGCAGAGGAGAGAAAGAAAGGGAAAGCAGGAAACAACAAATATTAAACAGAGCTTTAGTTTGTTTGTAACCTGTCATGTTTATTTTAAAGCATACACGTTATATGATGGTGGCTCCAGATTTGTATACTATCAGCTCGTGTTGAATTTTTAATAAAGTTTGCAAATGTGGACCTTTGCCTTAAAATGCAAACTCTTTGGGTACCAGGATATTGTTGCTTCTATTTGGCAACCATCTAGGGAAATCTGAACTGGATGTGACGGATCCCGACACACTGACTATTGTAGTTTCTAAAGCTGCAGTAATTATAAAATTGTGAAATCATCAAATAAACTTCAGACTTTGAGAGAGGAAAAGAACGCATACCATACTGGAAAAAAGACCAGCAAAAAGTAACAGTGCCATTTCCGTGCTTAATGCCAACTTTTATTAAAATAAATGTTATAGTAAGCATCGCAAGTTAATATTCAGCATATGGTAACATTTATCTGGACGTGGCATAACGTTTGAGTAGCAGTCATTCTGTTCCAGGTCACCTGTTTGACAGGAATGTGGACATAGGGATGGAAAAGCGTTTAGAAAACTTGGATACCAGTCAGTTTTTTTGGAACCAGAAAATTATTTCCTAATTTTTAATTTCACTTTTGTGTTTGCCTTTTTAGCTCCATTTTCTTTATTTTTCCCCCTCTGTTTTGCTTTTCTTTACTCTTCCTGTTTCCAGCCTCTCCTAGGCAGCCTGGCAGCAGACCTGCTTTTTCAGTTGCAGGTCTGTCAATCTGGAATGACTTACCAAACTCCTTAAGACAAATTTCGAACACCAAAGAATTCAAAAAAGCACTAAAAACCTCTTTTTCAAACAGCATTTAATTCCTACATACCAGAAAACAATTGAACAAGTCCTCTATTCGCAAGAATTTCAACTATATTTCTTATTTCTTTTACTATGTTCTGATTTAAGTTTATTTTATATTAACTTTAAATGTTTTGTTAATTTTTTTTGAGATTTTTTTACTCATGCTTTTATTTATTTATAAATGTGCTTTGTTTATTATGTGCTATTATATATGTGCTTTGATGTGAACCGTATTGACCAATTTTTTTTTTAAATGAAAATAAGGTATATAAACAAGTGTAAATAAATAAATAAATAAATAAATAAGACAGTCCTGGACAATGAATATGGTAAAGGCTCCATATAGTGACCGGAGGCAATTCAAAGTTATGGCCCAGGTCGGCAGAAACCAGGTGTCTAATTCACCCCTGTGAATGGCAAAAGCAGAAAACTGCAAACCAGGAAAGAGCCCAAGACTAGCGAGTGCAAATCCTGCTCTCACGGATTGTGAAACTGAATGAACGTTAGCTTTCTCTGCCTCAGTGTTTACCCAACTTGAGCTGGTAATAACAAATTTGTTTCCTCAACTCTTTGAAGAGAGTCACTCAGATCAGGCACAAAAGTAGTGGCTGCATGCATGTTTCTACCATATTTAATTGAAAAGTGTTTTGGATTTTAGATCTGATTGCTCCACGTCTCAAACCCAAGCTCAAGGTGAGTTACACTCAAGTATACTAAGTATTTCCCTGCCCCAGAGAGCTGACAATCTGATTGTGCACCTGAGGCAATGAAGGTTGAAGTGACTTGCCCAAGGTCACAAGGAGCAGCAGACTGAAGTAGCGATTTATACTGCTCGTGTTGGCATTTTATGATGATATTTTGGGTGTGGATTGAAAGGCAGTGCATTTGTTTGACTGATTGTCGGGATCCTCTTTAATGGAAAATAACTATGTAACTACCTCATTATTTTAAAAAGATAAAATCCACTCATAGAAATTAATTCATGAATTGAATCAGAGTCTGTAAAAGTAGTATAAATGGGTTACAAGCATACACTGAGCCACAACATTAATGACAGGAAGCCGAGAACAAAAAAACACCATGAATTTATGTAAACTGAGCTGCACAACCACTGATCCGGATCAGAACCTCATGAAGGCATCACAGTTATATAAGTCAAGGCCTCCCTGACAGCACACTTCCTCAAAAAATTATTTCATTTACTTCTGCCACCCTTGATCTCCCACCATACCCTTCTGTCCCCATCCTTACATCATTCAGCCTCTAATTCTTTCTACCAAGTTTGTAAGATATTTGGTAGTGATGGCAGTATTGCTGCACTTATATAATGTCTTGGATACTTACTGTATTCTTGCTTTGATGTATATCTTTCACAATGCCACATTAAAATAAAATTATAAAGCATACATATGGTATGAATACCTGAAGAGCGAAACCAGAGGAGGAGATTTAAAGAAACAGGTACTGAAATCATAAAAAGAAAAAAAAAAAAAGTAAAACTATGTATGCCGTAAAGCATACAGATATAATCTGTATAAACTGTACACCTGGGAATACGACGGAAATGGAGAAGTTGGTATTGTGAGATAGTACTGAAGGTATCCACCACGTTAAAAGGAATATGGGGGCACTAGAACTTTGCAGTATAAAAAGAGTAACATATGACAGATGCTAATTTGGGCAAATCAGCAATTTTATTTTATTTTTACCAGGTTCAAGATATTCTGGATTCCAGCCTTGTGCCATACAGCTGAACAATTTGGGAGGAAGAGAAATAGCCTAGTGGTTAGAGCAGTGGGCTACGAACCAGGAGACCAGGGTTCGAGTCCTGCTGTCGCTCCTTGTGACCTTGGGCAAGTCACTTTACCCTCCATTGCCTCAGGTACAAAAACTTAAGATTGTAAGCCCTCTGGGGATAGAGATGTGATATCTCAGATCAAATAAAATAAATAGCAAAGCAATGTTTCTTATGCCTTGCTATTCAGTAAATTAGAATTCTCATACTTCTCCTTAATGTTCAGAAAATCAAACACAGATCTCTCGAAAATATAAGAACCCTGAGGCACAGTTCTATCTCACTCTGAACAAACTGGACTCTTGGCAACTTGACAGCTTTCAAGAGATCATTAAGAGCATTTTTATTTTGTCTTTACTTGGGCCTCTTTAACGGGCCGATACAGTAAAAGTCTCCTGTGCGCACGATTCAGTAAATTAATTTATTTAAATTAGGGCCCGCGGTAAAAAGAGGCGCTAGGGACGCACTAGTGTCCCTAGCGCCTCTTTTTGGACAGGAGTGGCGGCTGTCAGCGGGTTTGACAGGCGACGCTCAATTTTGCCGGTGTCGGTTCTCGAGCCCGCTGACAGCCACGGGTTCGGAAACAGGACGCCGGCAAAATTGAGCATCCGGTTTTCAAGCCACGGGCTGATTTTAAATTTTTATTTATTTTAAATTTTTTTTTTTTTTTTTTTTTAACTTTTGGGACCTCCGACTTAATATCGCCATGATATTAAATCAGAGGGTGCACAGAAAAGCAGTTTTTACTGCTTTTCTGTGCACTTCCCTGGCGCCGGCAGAAATTAACGCCTACCTTTGGGTAGGCGCTAATTTCTTAAAGTAAAATGTGCGGCTTACTGAATAAGGGGTAAAGCTAGCGCATCTAAAACGTGCGTCCAAATGCGGGTTAACGGTACTGTATCGGCCTGTAAGAGAGTAAAACAAGTTTTGTCACTGTGACCCAACCATTTCTGGGTTTTGCACCAGCCACCAATGCATCCATGGAGGATTAACACTGCAGCATGGACTTTTGCTGCAAACTACAAAAAACGTTTGCCTGCTTAGAATAAAATGAAATTGAATAAAAGCTTTAGCAATAAATGTGAATTTTGTTGCTTTTGCCTATATTCCAATTATTGCTTTACCCTATTTGATTGCTCAGTAGGTCCAAAACAGCTGATAGTGGAACACAGAACTGAACCTGCTGTACTCACCTGAGTTAATTTCAGACAAAAACTTTGAAGATCTGAAGTTCAATTTTACAGATCACCATTTTGAAATTACAAAGCACATCCCACAAAAGTAAAAACAAAAACAAAATATTAGTATGTATAGTAAACTTACTAGATTTGCCCATGAAATGGGTCAGTACCTATATGCTCATCTTCATATATCTATCTCTCTATCTAGAGAGAGAGAGAGATCCTACTGTCTAATTCTGTTTGATTAAATCAGCAGTGACTTGGGGACAGAAAAATGGTCCTTCCCCACCCACATCTGTATAGCTGTCAGTGTGCAGATCAGAAGAGCAAAGATTTGATAGAACCTACAGAGAAGTCTATTTTTTTTTAGTGCAATGTTTTCATCCTGTTCCTTTGTGTTTCCAGCTGAATCAGAATCAGTCTCTGCTGGGCTATGGACCATGAGCCTTCATTCACAAGCATCCAGGGTGCAGGGAGTTCCCCCATCCTATCCCCCCACCTCCTCCCCAAACTCAGCCCAGCCATCACAGCAACAGCCCTTGGCCACAAACTGCAGCTTCTTCCAGAACCCGGCTAATGTAGAATCATAAGTCTAATCACTAGGGGTCACTGCTGAGCGATGGCTGAGCCTCCCTCCCCACAGGTGCAGTGAATGCTTCCCTCTGCAGCATCCCCAGTCCTTGCCAACCTGGCTGGAAATCAAACCCAGGTCCTCCTCATAGCAGCAGTTTCCCAGAGATTTAAAAACTTTGAGTCTTTGATGTGAGGCCTGAAATAAGTTAGAAGCATCATTGTATAAAAGACTTCTCTCAGAAGCAGCATGACATGATTCCAACAAAATGATTACATTTTAAATTAGTTTAACAAGTCAACATATATGTGTCTGCAGGAAAGGATAGTTAGTTTAAATGGTGGAATTAATTGCTTTTAGCTGTTGGTTCCAAATCTCTGCTTATTGGTTGTCTGGGCTGATAGCTTGTCTCAACTGAGAAAATTAAGAGTGGAAGTGTACATTCCTTCTGCATTTATGGTATCCCAACACTAGAGAACATGGGAAAAAAAGGGGAGGTTGCTTTAAGGCAGGGCTTCCCAAACTGTGGGTTGGGACCCCCACATGAAGTCACAAAACATTCAGCTGGGGTCAGAAGTGCCTCAAAACTTAAAAGGCAGTGTCCTTCAGGTGCCAGAGACAGCAGCATTAGTAGTGGAAGGCAGCATGCACTCACAGGCCTTGTACTGGAGACACTCTAGCATGAGTTTCTGTACTAAAAAAACCCTGAGTGAGGAGCGATTGAGGCCGCTGCAGGGCCTGTGAGCTTGCTGTGCTCGCAGGGCAATGATGATTTTCATTACTAATGCTACTGCCGTTTGCAAATAACTGTTGGGCTTTGGTTCAGCCATGAGGGAAGGGGAAGAGGAGGAGGAGGACAGAGTGTGCACAGGCTGGTGAAGATTGCCATGGCTCCTCTCTGCTCACCCACCATTGATACTACCCAAGAGAGAAATATTGCCCCTGTCATCAGCCTGCCCTCTCATCTTACCAGTTGTTGTCCACTTTTGGCCTGAGGCCCAAAGCAAAATGTAGCCACTGGCCCTGACCCTAACCAAGAGGGGATGATTAGAGAAGGGGCTGTTTGAAGGGAGGATAAATGCAGGTTTTGAGGGTTGGATCAGCTGGCAAGGGGTTGGCTATGGGGGTGAGAGAGGGGGAATGAAAGAGGACTGATTGACTAGGAGATGTAAGAGGAGCTGAGGAGTGAGAAGGAGTCAGCTGGAGGAATGCGAGAGAAGGGCTGGAGAGGAGGAAGTGAAGCTGAAGTTGAGAGAGAGGGAATGGGGGATGGTGAGAGGGAAGGGATGACACAGGATCAGTTGAGGGTTATAAGAAGGCATGAGAGAGAGGGGCTTGTTTGGGAAGGAGACAGGAGCTGTGAGATGTAAGGATCAGCGACGGGAAGAGGTTGAGAGAGGAGGGTCCACTGGAGGGAGTGAAGGGTGAGAGAAAGGATCAGCTGGAGTGCGGCCAGAGCAAGAGTGGAGTGATTGATGGAGAGGAACATCACTGCTGCTAATTTGTTTTGGTCACCCCCCTGAGATAATGTGAATTTTCAAGTGATAAAAGGGGGTCACATTGGCTAAAGATTTGAGATGCCCTGTTTTAAGGCTAAGATTTCTGGGAGATGTACCTCTCAGATATGATCTAACAGGGCATAAGAACATAAGAACATAAGAAAATGCCATATTGGGTCAGACCAAGGGTCTATCAAGCCCAGCATCCTGTTTCCAACAGTGGCCAATCCAGGCCATAAGAACCTGGCAAGTACCCAAAAACTAAGTCTATTCCATGTAACCATTGCTAATGGCAGTGGCTATTCTCTAAGTGAACTTAATAGCAGGTAATGGACTTCTCCTCCAAGAACTCATCCAATCCTTTTTTAAACACAGCTATACTAACTGCACGAACCACATTCTCTGGCAACAAATTCCAGAGTTTAATTGTGCGTTGAGTAAAAAAGAACTTTCTCCGATAGTTTTAAATGTGCCCCATGCTAACTTCATGGAGTGCCCCCTAGTCTTTCTACTATCCAAAAGAGTAAATAACCGATTCACATCTACCCGTTCTAGACCTCTCATGATTTTAAACACCTCTATCATATCCCCCCTCAGTCGTCTCTTCTCCAAGCTGAAAAGTCCTAACCTCTTTAGTCTTTCCTCATAGGGGAGTTGTTCCATTCCCCTTATCATTTTGGTAGCCCTTCTCTGTACCTTCTCCATCGCAATTATATCTTTTTTGAGATGCGGCGACCAGAATTGTACACAGTATTCAAGGTGCGGTCTCACCATGGAGCGATACAGAGGCATTATGACATTTTCCGTTTTATTCATCATTCCTTTTCTAATAATTCCCAACATTCTGTTTGCTTTTTTGACTGCCGCAGCACACTGCACCGACGATTTCAATGTGTTATCCACTATGACATGTATGCCTATTTAAAGAAAAACAAAACAGAGATATGGTAAAATGGACTTGCCAAGGAGACACAGTCAGAAAAGGAGTGGTCAGGAAGGATGAGGCCTAACAGGGCAACCCAAGGATGATCATGCTGGTAGGGAATATCTAAGTCAGAGGGCTAGGAATGTCAGCTGGTAGGGGTTTTACTGTAAAAGAGGGCAGTTATGCTAGCCTGTATGGAAATGACTAGGGAGATATCCCAAGTTTAACCACTGAAGGCATCCAATATATATCATAATAGCTAAAGAGGGATGCAGACAAGAATAGTGACAGGCCAAAATTGTTACAGCTAAAGAAAAGAAACTTTGTCCAGATGAGAATTTTAAAGCAGAACTAAAGGATACATATCAAGATTTACTTGTTTGTAAGCTCCTGTGTAAATAAAACCAAGGCATCAGGACCATGCAGCAACTTAAGCTCATAAGCAGACATCACGGACTGGCCAGGGGAAGGTCAGAGGGACCTCCACCCTTGGATGAAGGGGGAACATCCTGAAACACAGAAAAAGCTGACATGGCTGACAGCCTTAGTAGCAGGACCTCCCCCAAATAAAAGGGGAGTGGGGGAAACCTGCAATGCAGAAAAACCCCTCAACCCACTACATGATTATGCATGAACGCATGCATATTTATCAGCTGGAAAGTATAAGACGGGGGGGGGGGGGGGAATAAGGAGCATGGGAGCGGACCTGAAGCAGCCCCAGCAACCCCTGCTATTGAGGAGGGAGAAGACCAGGTGTGGCCAGGAGACCGGAAAGAGAAGACACCCTGCCTAGGGTCAGACGGTGGTGCAGAGACTGAAGCGGTGAGGAGCAGAGAGCAGCCCGGCAGTTCTGCCAGTACCAGACCTGGACGCAAGCCTCCTTCCCAGACAGTTTTTCAGACTTTCAGCCAGAACCTGCTTCAGAGGTAAACAGGGGGAAATCGCCTGAAGTTGGGAGCAGGGGTAAGTAAGTTAGACATAAGTATTAATATATTAGGCAGGCTAAGGTTTATGGCATGTTTGAAACCACCCATGGCACAGATCTTTGTTTTGGGTAAACTGGTGCTTAGTGGCCAGGATGTTAGAGACGGGAATTGTTGTTATCTTCTAAATACTAGATCCTTCTAAATCTGATAAATAAAAGTCTAATTCTGAGGAGCACATGTTGCATTTTCCTGAGCTTAGAATCATGAAGTGAAGAGGGAGGGGGGAACTGGAAGTATCCTGTAGCAGACAGATCCCTGCACCCCTAAACTTACTTACAAATGCATGGAGTACCCTGGTACTGCAGAGGCTAAACTTGTGGCATTAATCTATGAGGTGAGTGAGAAAGGGAGGAGACGAAAACATTTCCTGAGGAGTTATCAGTTTGCAGTATTACCTTGTGTATTACTGCAGCAAAAATTAAATAAATAAATAAATAAAATCTCCAATCCTTTCCTTGTTAGGTGGATTTCCTCAAGTGAGAGCAATCAGGGGACTAGAGTTTATGTGACCAAGCTGGACATGCTGTGACAGTAATCTTCCCTCTACAACAGGGGTGGGTAATTCTGGCTCTCCAGGGCCACAAACTGGTCTTTCTAGGATAACCCTTATGAATATACATGAAATAGATTTACATACAACGGAGACAGTCTGCATTTAAATCTCTCTTGTGAATATTCATTAGAGAGATCCTGAAAATCCAACCAGTTTGCAGCCCTTGAGGACCAAAATTGCCCACCCCAGCTCAAAGAGGAGCTTTAGCTTGTGCAAATCCCCTCCTGCTGATGAGCAGGACTAAACTGATATAATAAGTAGAACATAGAGGGGTAGATTTTAAGATCTGCGTGCATGCGTACGCTCGCATGTTATAAAATCGGGGGTTGGCGTGCGCAAGGGGGTGCACAATTGTGCATCTTGCGCACGTCAAGCCGCGCGCTGCCTTCCCCCGTTCCCTCCCCCCTTAACTAACCTTTCCCCCCAGCCCTACTCTAATCCCCCCAATTTATCTCACCTTTTGCACCTGCCTGGAGGCAGGTGCAGGTTGCGAGCGCCGGCAGCCTGCTGGCACGCGATCCTCCAACACAGTGGCAAATGGCCGCTGAGTTAGAGGCCTCTGGTCTCGCCCCCACCCCGCCCCCTTAGTAAAGCCCCAGGACTTAGACGCGTCCCAGGGCTATAGGCCCGGCGCACGTAGAGCTTTTAAAATCCAGCCCAGAAAGAATAAAATCCCAGAAAGTTCTGCATAAAATCTGTAAAAAGTGAGCTTAATTTGCAATACATGGACTTTTATATAAACTGGCACTCAAACTCTGTCTTCTCAACTGAATTACAATTATGTAGCGGTACTTTGTTTCCACTAGTGGGCTGCAAGATTTAGCTGTGCTTGTCTTTATGCTGGCACAGCAGCCAAGACTTAGATTTTATTTGTGTAATTATGTGACTATGACCATCTCCCTTGGCAGTGGATTCTATTGCCAGAAACTTGTCCTCCACTGACATTAGGCGCCCTCTCATTCTGCTGGGGCTACCTAATGTGCAGTAGATAGCTGGCAACAATCTAATGACAGAGGTTGCTAAGAGAGGAACCATTGCTAAACCAATCCTCTGACCAAATTATGAAAGCACCCGGTGCAAAGCAGACTTCTGCTGTGCACACGATAATTTAATTTGGGAGATTATTATTAAAAAGCACAGGAGAAGTACAATGGTTTATCAACACATCTTCAAGTTCCTAAGGTCATCCACCCAAAAATTGTTTCATGCTTTGCGAGTTGCTGGTAATCACTAATTCATGTTATCCTGTTTCACAAAGTTAAATTACAGTAAGTGGTAACAGCTGTAATATTCAAAGACCATGAACATATTGTAACACACTGCTATGCGTTGTAGTCTCAGTGTCTAAAAAGAACTCCCTCTGATTTGCGGAAAGTAGGGTTCTGGTGTGATTGATGCTTCTTATGATATTGGGAGATGAAAGAAACCTCGCTCTAGGAGGTGGAATGGCTCTGCTGCCCACCTTCGTGCCAAGGCTCTGGGGTTTTACCCCATGGTACCTTCCACAAAGCCTCCATCTTCCAGGCACAGTACTACTGCGTCCACAGAGTCATCCAACCACAATTAGAACAACTGGAAGCACCATGGTCTGGATTCCAGGCAGCAACAGCAAGCGGAGTGTCTGTCTGGGATGGACATACGACACCAACACCCACCAGCCTGAAATCCACTGATCACGGGCCTCTTTGATTTGGGTTTCTCCATTTTCATTACTTTTTTTTTTTTTTTTAATGGAATTTAAGAGTTCTTCTGAGAGGCCACCAAGGTAGTAGCAAAGAATAATTCACAAGAGCAAACCCAAAGCAAAAGAAGAAAGGCCCACAAAAAATACAAGGCCAAAAACAAAGAAAGACTGGGAAGCATGTCTGTGCAGCAGCTCATACCAAGAAATACCGAGGCAGTGTCTGTGTGCAGGAACTTTCTCGCACACGCTCAGAAAGGCTTTATCTGAGCTTTGAGAGCCGGGTTCATGTCGGCAATATCGGACGACATCACTCAGGCATTATGGCTGATATATGCCTGCTTGCTGATGGAGAATCAAGATTCCAGGCAAATTCATTCTACAAATCTTTTCTCCAACTTATGATGAAAGTCTATTATGAAGGTTAACTAACTTAACTGAAGTGGAACGATTATAATTGAAAAGCACATTACGCTTTGTGTAATTATCCAACCAGCTATGCACCATTGAGTTTGGTCTTAAATCTGTGGCAGATATGATCCTCATCTGTTGTACTTGAATTGAACAGGCTTTTTCAAGGTTTTAGGGCTCAATTCGCCCATATTTGGGAGGCAGAAACACATCTGGCAGAAAGATACTAGCTTTTCTTAAATTAAAATAATCACATGCTAAGTTTTTATAAAGCTTGTGAAAGTCATGCATGCCCCCTGTCAAGCAGTCTTTAGACTGGCCCCTGCTTAGAGTCATTTTAAGATCTATAAATCTCATAGAAATGTGATGGCAGAAAACGATCATACGGCCTATGTAATCTGCCCATCCATACCAACTAATTCAGCTCTACAATCCCTACCACCTCTGCAGAGAAGCCTTGTGCTTGTCGCACATCTTCTTGAATTCAGATACTGTGCTTGTCTGTAACTAGGGTGGTGAATGAATAAACTTTTCGGTTTATTTCATTTTTTCTCCTTTTGTTTTCTTTTTTTCATTTAGTGCTATTTTTTATTTTATGTGTACTAACTCAAATATAAGGCACACTAAACAAAAAATTGAACCCTATATTTAATGAATTTTAACCTCATTTTGGTTTATACATAATATCTATATCGTTAAAAACAAAAGCACATCCACTACTTCCATGGAAAGGCTGCTCCATACATGCACTGCCATCTCTGATTCTACCTCCGTTTCACGCTGCCTTCATGCAATCAGAAAGGTCTGAAACAGGGTGGAAAAAACAACAAGTATGCTCAGAACATGATATCAGCTTGAAGTCAAAACCTGCCCATATGATTCTCTTCATAACACCCCAATTAAATTAGAAATATTTGGAGGTTAAACACACACGAAAAAGACTTTTCTATTTATAGTGGCATCACAGAAAGAGGTGTACATAAGTCTGGGAAAGCTGACAGGTGTAGAAATAAAAAAACAAAAAAACAAATGTTACTCCCATTGCACATTCTGCCTTTCCCAAACATACTTTGGGGCTGATGCAATACGGTGTGCTCAGCCGAGCACACTGTTAACCCGCAGGTGGACGTGGGTTATAGAGGTGCTAACTAATGCCTTATGCAATAAGTGGATTAGCGCCTCTACAACGCGCATCCAACAGAGTGAATCTAATAGTGCTCATCACATGCAAATGCATGTGAATGAGGCTATTAGCTATTCACTCCCTATGCCAAAAAAAAAAAAAATGGTGCATCTAAGACGCACATTTAGCCATCAGAATTTAACGCCTGCCTGGAGCAGGCGTTAATAGCTGAGCACTCCTTAAACCAATACAGAAAAGCAGAAAAAACTGCTTTTCTGTACTGCCTCCTACTTAATATCGTTGTGATATTAAGTAGAAGAAAAAAACTAAAGTAATTTAACAAAAAAAAAAAAAAAAAGCACCCACAGTCGGGTGCAGAAAATGGACGCTCAATTGAGAAGCATCCATTTCCTGAACCCGACTGTGCGCTGTTTAGGAAAACCAACGCTGATAAACTCGGCGTCGGTTTTCCTACCTGGCAGATGGCCGACGCACTCGGGTTCTCCTTGCTAATGCGATCCCCCTAATTTAAATATTGCATGGCGCCTCCAAGGAAGGCACCTGGGGGTGTGTTAAGAAAGCGGGCGCTGACTGTTCAGCGCCAAAATATTGCATCAGCTCCTTTCAGCAGCACAGCACTTCAAGGGCAACCATTCCCTTCGCAAGCAGCACACCTGTGCAACCCACACAACTCTCCAATATACCCCATCCATTCATCTCTCTACAGAGAAGAATACAGAGCAAATTATTCAGGAGGGAGGTCAGGACTGCAACCAGAGAATTGGGGAAAAAGATAACCATTGCCATTCTTAGGCGCTCATCACACCAGCAAATTCCACTGGCACTGCTGGTCTCTTTTGCAAAGTATAAGCATACTTTATGTACTGATGGAACGTAAGCAAGAGTGTCATCCCTAAAGGCGTTGACGAACCTAAAGATAAGGGGCAGAATGATACCAGCGGTTGAAGCTTAGGCACGAGCATTGGAACCCAGAGGTGCTACCTTAAGTGGCCCTCAACCTTGGGGATCTCTCGACAAATTTGGTTTTCAGGATATCCATAATGATATCCATGATATGCACTCTGCCTCAATTTTCTCAGCTAATTTATACTTTATATATGTATATATTTTGTACCAGTTTAAAGTATGCTTGGCAAAAAGTATGTTGGCACTGGACAATCAGCAAGCTTTAGACTGACATGTCTAACTGAAGCCCACTGGATCTTTATGCTGACGCAACAACTGAAGATGAAGTTTTATTTCAGTGCAATCGTGCGAACAAGAGTCTCCCCTGGCACTTGATTTTATGGCTAGAAGCTTGTCCTCCACTGCCGTTACACACCACCACGTTTTGCTTAGGCCATCTAATCTGTGGCAGCTAGCTGGCAGAACAGCCTAGAACAGAGTTCCCCCGCGTCTTTTCAGACTTAAGAGGCAGAGCAGCAGGGATGGTGAGCCTGGAGAAGACAGAGCACTCTGCTCTTTAATGCAGCCCTCTCCTCTCACACCTCCTGTTGTGCAAGAAACAAGGGAGGGAGGGTATAACTCCTGAAGCAGGAACCGGCAGAGCAAAGAACAAAAAGGGACTGAATCTGCACAAGTTTGGAACTTGTGAGCAATAATGCCAAATCATCAAGGCTTGAACCCTGGCTCTGCTGATTAGCACGCCTGCTCACAAGTTTCAAACGTGTGCCAGTGGCGTAGCCAGAAATGAATTTTTGGCTGGGCCCAAGGTTAACATGGGTGGGCACTAAAAGTCTGAGCCATGGAATTCATATTCTTATTGATAAATACTTTCACACACACACACACCTGACAATAGATTTCTAAATAATCTGCTACAGCTGTTATACTTTTAATATTTTAAACTCAATTACTTCAAGCAGCTACCAATGCTAAACCTAATATATAGTTATGAAAGCATTTCAATTATACTTAAAGAGATCTCAAGTGGCAGTATCTCATAACTTACAAAGAACCATATACTAGTCTACTATAAAGACAGATATCTCATCATACATCACAGTATTCTGTGAGATGTTTTAAAACCCTCTGGAATGTTGTACCAAAATATTTCTACTTGAAAAAAGCTCAGAAAGGCAATGTACTTTTAAGATGGAACTAGGTTCAAACTAATTACAAATTCAAATTACAAACTTATCAAACGCAGTAATTCATGACCATCATAATAGGCATCATTGTGTGGTAAAGTATACCTTTGTCACTCTGCCTTATGCTTAATCATAGGTCAGTCCATATTTTTAAGTGTTTTTGTTGCTTAATTCACCCCAGTGATATACTCCAAATTTCTAGCAATAATCTTGTTACATCAATTCAAGGTTACTTATGTTGAAAATTATGAACCAAACTTATCTGGATAATACGATGTTATTACTTCTTCTTAACCACCATCGACTTTGAGCTTGATGCCACGCCAAGATACGCCATGCTGTGGAATATATTACGCCCTTGAAGAAGGACTCGATGCTAGTCCGAAACATTGTGCAATGTCGGGCATAGAACAGCAATATAGTGAATTCTCATATTGCTGACAATTTGAGGGCATCAAGCTCAAAGTCGATGGTGGTTAAGAAGAAGTAATAACATTGTATTATCCAGATAAGTTTGGTTCATAATTTTCAACAAAAGTAACCTTGAATTGATGTAACACAAGATTATTGCTAGAAATTTGGAGTATATCACTGGGGTGAATTAAGCAACAAAAACACTTAAAAATATGGACTGACCTATGATTAAGCATAAGGCAGAGTGACAAAGGTATACTTTACCACACAATGATGCCTATTATGATGGTCATGAATTACTGCGTTTGATAAGTTTAAGAAAATAGGAAAGAGGGTTCCTTCATCATTGAATTTGTACCAAAATATTTACCATAATTGAGCAAATGCCTTATTAATCTGTATCAATAAAACAGATAAATATCTTTGAAGATTTCTTTTCCTTTCCTATGGCTCAACTATTTAGTTTTAGTCTTCCTCTGATGCTGACATTTGCTGAATCGAGTCCAGGGGCTCCTGACATTCATCCCCATTTCTTTACAAAGGAAGAACAGAAAAAAAAGACTGTTCTGGATAAAGAGATGTCTTGAAGGTGGTCACACCCTTTGGCTGACAGCTGGGATGTATCCTTAGCAGTGTGGAGAGGATAACTGGGTAGACAGGAGAAAAAGGCTATCCAGCCCTGTCATTTACTAAGCTATCATCATGTAAACATACACTCTGCATCCACAAATAAGATTGATACAATTGCCTACATGCTAGTAAAATACCTCACCTCAGGCACACACACAGAACCGACCTTCACCAAAGTACAGAAAGACCACACATTATAAATATGGAGATAGAAACTGGAATGGAAAACCAAAATAAGCCACTCTGCATGCAGTGCAAACCTGGAGAAATGGAAAGAGAAATATAGCACCTAACAGTCCCAGGATCTGCAATAATGCACACAAACTAAGCCGCACAAAGTTACACCTGCATTATGGAACATATAACAACCCTATCTATGAAAAGGCAACACTACAAATATTAAATCAGGTCCTAAACACTACTACACCTCCTATTAGGAAAACAGAACAAGCCAAGCTGCTATAGAGCCCCACACAGAAATAACTGTAAAACTATATTAATAAATGTTTCAAAACAGCTGATGAACAGAATAACATCCAACAAAACTCATAAAAATTATTAAACATTGTCCAAATATCAATAAAATATTTCAAAACAGCAGACACATCACATAATACTCAATAATTAAAATGGCAGTCAATCTAGAAAAATAAACTTAAAATGCCATTTTTACTTACCATCTCCAGCAACTCTCCTACTCCTTTCCCTTGAAAGCACATACCAGGAGCAGCAGCTGTCTCTCACACACACACCCCAGTCACCTCCCTGCCCAGTCTCTGTCTCACACACACCCCAGTCACACCCCACACACACCCCCCAGTCACCTCCCTGCCCAGTCTCTGTCTCACACACACCCCAGTCACCTCCCTGCCCAGTCTCTGTCTCACACACACCCCAGTCACACCCCACACACACCCCAGTCACCCTCCCTGCCCAGTCTCTGTCTCACACACACCCCAGTCACCTCCCTGCCCTGCATTTCCAGCCCGTGGCTTGAACACTGCCACTCCTCCCACCCTGATGACCCCTTTCTTCCTGCCCCACCAGCCAATCAGAGGCTTCCTCCTTCCACTGGCAGGAAGAAGGCTTCCGATTGGCCCGCGGGGGCAGGTAGAAGGGAGGAGGTTTCCCATTGGCCCACGGGGGCAGGAAGAAGGGAGGAGGTTTCCCATTGGCCCGCGGGGGCAGGAAGAAGGTAAAGGGAAGTATTACTGGGCCTGTGGGACACCGGGAGCCGCAACACACCAGCTGATTTTATTTTTTTTTCTCCCTTGGGTGCCTGCTGATGCTGCCTGCTTTTATTGGCTGCAGTGTCTTGCAAAGAAATTTGGGTGGACCTGAATGGAAAGTGGGTGGGCCACTGCCCACCCAGGCCCACCCGTAGCTACGCCACTGACGTGTGCAGATTCAGTCCCTTAACTTCACGGAGCACTGGCAATGGAAAATCACAGGGGGTAAGGAAGAGGAAGGGTGTGCATGTGTGTGTGTCTGTTTGGGAGAGAGAGAGAGTTCACAACTGGCCCTGCCACCTTACACGGGTCATACCTTGCCCTGGCCCTGATCCTGCTCCCCCTCACCTGCTCCATAGTTCCACTTCTTTTTTTTGTCTACTAATCAATGCCTGGTTGGCAATAATCTAGTGGAAGTCTTCTAGGAAAGGAATTATTAATAGACCAGATCATAAAAGCACATTATTACCGCAAACCAGACTGGTTGGGGGACCCCCGCCCTAGCGGGTCATCCTGCCTAATCACATGTGTGTATATATATATATATAAGTATACATATATATGAGTATACATATATATTTACGAGAAGTTAATTGATTTGATAGGATATGTTACAGTTTTCAATATGTTAAGTTATAATTAATTTCATATTTTTATGCCTTCTTTGTTCTATGTAACGCTCCTAAGCGAATTTTGTTGTTATTATGTAAACCGGTGTGATTTGTATTCTTACAGGAACTTCGGTATAGAAAAATTAAAAATAGAGTATTTTTCTGTGTATTTTCAACTTTAGTACTAAACTTGCAGTAAATATGGTGTCATATGTACAGTTCATGCATCACATCTGTGCATGGGTTTATTGAGCATCTACGTTTAGAGGTTAATGTGCTTTAAATTGCATGCACTACTATTAGCTGCTTGACATGGCTTTCCTTGCTTTTGCTTTTCAAACCAATAAAGGAGAAGTGGAGTGGACAGAGCACGCTGCCTTCTGGAATCTAGGGAGGGAGGGAGAAAAAAAATGTATAAAGAGATTGGGAATATGAGGGGCAATGGAAGGGAGAGGAAGCCTGTCTATATATATATATACACAAGTGAGAGACCTAGGAGTTCTAATTGACAATCGCCTGAACCTGAAAGCTAACATCAACAAAACCACCAGAGACTGCTTTTATAAACTCCAAGTGCTGAAAAGAATAAGACCTCTGTTCCACACACATGACTTTAGAACGATTCTACAATCAATCATCTTCGCAAAGCTGGACTATTGTAACACCATCTTGCTTGGTCTCCCCTCATCACACACCAAACCACTGCAAATGGTCCAAAATGCCTCCGCCCGTATACTCACTAACACCAGGAGAAGAGAACACATAACCCCAATCCTGATGGGCCTTCACTGGCTGCCCATCCACTTCAGAATAATCTACAAGGCCATTCTCACCATATTCAAAAACATCCATCAATTAGCCCCAATTGATTTTCACATCCCCCTCCGATTACACAACTCAACAAGACCGACAAGAGATGCTTACAAAGGATCACTTCAAGTACCCCCAGCCAAAACTACCAGACTCATTACGCTAAGAGATCGGGCCTTCTCCACAGCCGGTCCTACCTTATGGAACTCCATTCCCCCAGATCTTAGAATGGAACCCAGCATCTCAACCTTCAAGAAAAGACTCAAGACCTGGCTGTTCACGCAGGCCTTTCCTAACTCCAACATTATTTAACTTCCATCAATCAACACACTTCGCTAGCAATATCATTATCAGCCACCTCTTACAATGTTATTATATGTAATTATCTGATCTTCATTTTCCCTCTTTCTCCAAGTTCTATATTTCCTTGTTACATGTAACTGCTTTTTTCTGCACTATTGTTCAAGTTGTTAAGTTTATTATAATTGCACCCCTGTTTCTTGTGAACCAGTCTTGAATGTTGGTATATAAAAAACTTAAATAAATAAATAAATAAATAAATATGAGACAGAGAGATATAAAGAACTGAGACTGCGTTTGTATCATAGACACACAGAAGGTAGTCTTGGGGTGGGAGAGGGGGGACCACCACCATCAAAATGTGAATTCCTGCTCTAATGGAATCCCGTAAGAGAGAGAACCTAATGATACTTTGGGGGCGATTTTCCAAAGAAGCCGCCCGGGTGCAAAGTCCACGAGTACTTTGCACCTGCAGACTTTGTACAAATTTTCAAAGAAGTACTTTGCGCCTGCGTTTTGTGCGGGCTGTATTTGGCTGGGACTAGCATGCGTATGTTAGAAAATGAAATGTATGCATGCCTGCTAATCTCTAATCCAGCACTCGGCAAGCCCTCCCCTTAGCCAGGCTGGAACCCCTCGTCTTTTTAGCGGTGTTACAGGCAGTCCTTCTACCCATAGGAATGAAAATCGTCCTCTTTATTGTACCTCTAATTTTATATTTAAAATTTATTTATTTAATCGAATTTTATATACCGTAGTTCGGTTTCACCATCACAACGGTTTACAATGTTTCGATGTTTAAAAATTCATGTGCTTGCTAACAAAGTTATCTTAGTCGTAATAAACAGTTTGGTTGTTAAATTGTACGGTTTAGATGACGTGCTTTGGATTGGTTCAGCATGTTTATACGGACCGGTAGGGAGGGAAGTTGTATCATGGGGTCACTGGGTGTTTTGGTAGGCTTTGGTGAACATCCAAGTTTTTAGTTCTTTTTTTGAAGGTTTTATATTTTGTTGTGTTCTCAGTTCGGTTGGGAGGGTGTTCCAGAGTTCGGGGCTTCCTAGAGATATGGCTCTCTTTCGAGTTGAGGTAAGTTGTTTGTGGCGAGCAGGTGGGATTTTTAATAGACCTTTGTTAGCTGAATGGAGATTTTGGTTTGGTGAGTGGAGTTTTATGGATGCACTTAGCCAGTTTGTTTGTTTTTCATATATTATTTTGTGTATTATGGATAATGTGCTGTGTTATTAACATCTTGGCTATAGGAATGATGTGCATAACAGGGTCATCTTGCATCTCTCTGGGGCATCTTCATGGAGGACCTCACTATTAAAATCACTTCAAAATGATATGCATCTTATGTGGTATCTTGTCACCTAGACCTGCTAAAATATAAAGATCTCCACCAGGAAAAGAACAAATCATATCAAACCTTGTTAAAAATTGCAAAATGGATTTAAATGTATAACCTTCTAGGCCTCCTTTCCATAGTTTTATATATACAAAACAGTGCTGGACAAAATCCTGTATGCCTAAAATCTAGCATCTGTCACCCTGCCCAGAGAGAAGAAACCAGGCCAAGGAAGAACTGCCGCTATGGCTAAACCTAAGCTGAGAACTGTTTCCACACAGGCCAGTCTGCAAAAAAATTAAAAATGAGAGGAGCAAACAAAAAAGAAGATTAAAAAAGTTACAAATATTTTCCTGGCTTCTAAAACTTCATGGCTGATGCTCAAGTCTTACAAGGATATAAAAAAAAAAAATGCTTTTACTAAGCTTTATTGCACAAATTAAGAGCCCACAATCACAAGCAGGAAAAACATTAAAGAATCATAAGAGAGCCCACAAAAAAAACCCACTATTGTCAATGAAATTGGTTGCTAAGTATTACGTCTCATCTTGATACTTAGCAACCGCAGGACGGGATGGGAAGAGGACCTCAAAAGAGTGGTGCCATGGAAGCAAATGTACAAGCGGGACCCCCCTGAAGCAGAACAGGACTCAAAACATGGCACCGTGGCAGGGCTTCAAGCATAACTATACTGTACAGATAAGTAGGCTTTTAGTTTCAGTTTGGGCACTACTTTGGTGGATTTATGGACACCAAAAGCAGAGCAATAACATAAAAAATTAAGTAAAAGGACCATTGGCATTCAAGAGTCTTTTGAGATTTATATCACTGGACTCCTCACATTAAGGTCTGACAGACTTAATACTTAGCAGCTGCATTCATTGCCAATTGTCTTTTTGTGGGATCTGTTAAGACTGTTTAATAAGCTTTAGTCAAAAGCATTAAAAATATATAACTAATTGCTGTTTTGTTTTGTTTTTTACCTACTTCAACAGATTCCTTTTAAATCCCTTTATCTTCTGTCCTTTCCTTTGAATCATATTCATTTCCAACTCATTTTGGTTAAAATGTGTGAAACTTAATGACAAAATATTACAGTAACAAAACTATGGCTTTATGAAAGCAATTAACAGAGCTCGTTAAACCTTTGCTATTAACGATAACATAACTATGCCCTTTACTCTTTATGGCTTACAGCTAAGGCTTAAGTGAACAGTTTTGGAGGGAATCTTTCAGTTCTGAGGTATTAGTTAAACCCAATTTATCTACCTTGGATGTGGGCACATGGGTCCATCTTCTTTGACAGACCTACTGCTGCATAATCCTAGCAAAAAACAACCCTTTTGCTCATCGCAGCAGGAATTGCTGGCAATCCATTCCCTTTTGTCAGGGAAACCGGTCACTACTCACTGATCAACATTTAGTCATTTTGCTCCAACATTCCGGAATTCTGTCCCCATCAGAAATTTGTCTTGAGATGAATTATCTTACATTTAAGAAACAGCTAAATCATGGCTATTGTCACAGACCTTCACTTTACCTTAGCTGGATGCTATAATTCAAGAGCTGCTCAGGACGGTTGCTTTAGGGGGCGGATTTTAAAAGGGTTACACACGTAACCCCGAAAACCCGCTCCTGCGCACGCCGAGCCTATTTTGCATAGGCCCGGCAATGCACGCAAGCCCCGGGACGCGTGTAAGTCCCGGGGCTTGGAAAAATGGGCGGGGAGTGGGCGGGGCTTGGGCGCAGGCACTCTGCTGGCAGGCGTAAATAAAAAAATAAAGGTGGGGGGATTTAGGTAGGGCTGGGGGGCAGGTGGAAGGAAAGTTCCCTCCGAGGGAATGGGGAAAGCCACTGGGGCTCCCCTAGGGCTCGGTGCGCGCAAGGTGCACAAGTGTGCACCTCCTTGCGCACGCAGACCCTGGATTTTATAACATGTGTGCGCAGCTGCGCATACATGTTATAAAAGCAGGCTTAGATTTGTGCGCACCGGGTTGCGTGCACAAATCTACGCCCGCGCGTAGGTACGAATATCTGCCCCTAGAAGAACTCTTTTTTTCATGGGTTCTCTCTTTTATCTTTGCCTGTTCTTAATGATATTCAATGAATTATTATACAGTTTGGTCATTTTATTGTGCAGGAGTCTTCCCTTATTGAGAGTTTAAAATTTTGTGTGGTTATTTAATATTGACGGTTTCTATTTGAATTGTATTGATAGTTTGCATACTCTACTTTTATTTTGTACTTCAAAATGTGACATAAGGTGAAATTTAATCTTAACTGATAATTTCCTTCCTTGAGACCTGCTAGACCAGTCCTCACTCATGGGATTTCACCCTCCACAGCTGCTGCAGCTAGAGGACATATCTTTTTCTCTTTGTGGCATTAGGTGCAGCTAGAATGGCTTTAGGAAACTGCCAGTAACCTTGTCAGAGCAAGAGACAATCATCCTACACAGAGAGACCGAGGAAAAAAAAACCAACCCAAGAATGCACTGGAGAGTGTGAGAGCTCCTAACCCGCTCTCCGTGTGTTTGTGTTCAACTGATAAATATGTGATCTATATATTTTTTCAAATCATTATTCTCTTTCCATTTATTTTTAAAAAGGAAGGAACAGCGTTTGGAAACTTCTATTCACCCTCAAAGGGATAGGAACAGAATGGAAAGGTACAGGACATAGCGCATAGCTTCTGCAGTGAACTAGGATCTGGCAGCACCATATTTCCAAATGGGTCTTGGACTGGTCTAGCAGGACTCCAGGAAAGGAAATTATAAGATAAGGTGAAATTTCATCTAACTTATCTTCCTGCTAGTCCAGTCCTTATTTATGGGAAGTACCCAAGCTGCTGCTCCTTCAGTCAGGAGGGTGCTGCCCCAAGGATGCTTGCTCCAAAGACTGTATCTGCCTTTGCCCATATGTCCAGTCTCTAATATTTAGTAAAGGAATGCAGAGAGGACCAAGTGGTTTCCCTATAGATATCCTCTAGGGCCAACGACAAAAGCTCTGCCCATAATTCTGCCTGTGCTCTGGTGAAATGTACCCGGAACATAGCCAGTACTTGTTTACCTCTGCGCAGATTAACGGAGGCAATTGCTTCTATGATATAACTGGCTATTGTCAGCTTGGAGGCTGCTTCTCCCTCTATGTAGTACGAATAGCCTGTCAGTCTTCTGGAAAGGGTTCATGACTTTTAGGTATCTTAAGATTACATGTCAGACATCCAATAGGTGAAGTTGGAAGTTTTTATTTCGGAACTTATCCTTAAAAGCTGGAAGGGAAATCACCTAATTCAGTTGAAATGGGGGACATCACACTGGGCAAAAAGGAAGGGACTGGTCAGAAGGTGACTGAATCCAGTGTAAAGACCAAGTAGGGGTCCCTGCAATACAGGGCTTGTTTCTCCAAAATACATCTATCCAAATAAATGGCCACCAAAAAAGACATCTTTAAGAAGAGATATTTAGAAATGCATGCCTTAATGGTTGGAAAGGGGGCCTACTAGAGCCCTAATAACTAAGTTGGATGTTTTTATTGTAAACCACCCTGAACTCTAGAAGGGTGGGTAAGAAATCTTTTAAATAAAATAAATTAAGTTCCCAATGTGGGATCACCGGTCTGAAAAGGGGGTCTAATATACGTAACCCCTCTAAGAAAATGGACTATAGGGTGTGTGGCTACCTGCAAGCTATTGATTAGCCCTCTGTAACAGAATATGACGGCTAGCTTCACCTTCAAAGAGCTAAGAAATAACCCTTTGCTCAGCCGTTTCTGGATAAAATCCAAGATGCAGGGAATGTCTGCTGTCCAGAGGGAGATCATGCAAATTCACAGAAATTCTCAAACAGGCGCTAGATATAGATATAAGCTAAGGAAGAAGATTTGTTTGCACTTTCAGCATGGTTGCAATGACTATGAGGGAGTAGCTCTCTTCCAAGGGCTAGGCCTTAAGGCAAAATGGTCTTCCACTGGAAATGGGCCCTGTCATAACAGGCAGTGCTCCCTAGGAAGACGTACCAGGGTTCCCACCAATAGTCTTATCAGATCCTTATACCATGGCCTCCTGGGCCAGTCCAGAGCTATCAGGATTATCAAGAATGATGATTTTCTATTCTGTTCAGAGTCTTTCTAATCAAAGGCTAAAGTGGAAATACATATAGGGGAATGTCCTTTGGCAAAAGTCTTATCAAGGTGTCTTTTCTGCTGGAGCCTGGTTCCTTCCATCAGCTGAAGAAGCTGTCTGTCTTGCATTTGCTTGAGTTGCCATCAAGTCCATTACTGGCTGTCCCAATCGGTTTACTATCATCTGAAATGCCTCCCAGCCGAGTTCCCATTCTCCAGAATCTAGCCTGTTTCTGCTGAGTCAGTCTGCTTGAACATTCTCATTTCCCGCAATGTGAGAAGCAGATAGAAGGTATAGATTTAATTCTGCCCACTTGCATAGTATGCTTGCTTCAGCTGCTAGTGTCTGGCTGCACATGCCTCCTTGCCTGTTTATGAATATTACTGCAGTTGTGTTGTCCAACAGGATTCTGACCAATTTCCCTTTTATTAAGGGCATGAAGCAGAGTAGGGCTCATCTGATGGTTTTTGTTTCTAATCTGTTTATTGACCATGCTGATTCCTTCCTTGACTATTTGCCCTTGTGCCACTTGATCAAGGCAATGGGTTTCCCAGTCGAGTGTGCTGGTTATGGTGATCCTGAAAGGAGGTTCTACATCCATGCCCTTCAGCAGATTGGAGGGCTCCATACACCATCTTAAACTCTTCCTCACTTTCAGTGGCAAGGGAAGGTGAGCCTCATAGGCCTTTGGAGACCACCGAGACAGAAAGGACTGCTGTAACAGGTGCATATGAGCTCTGGCCCATAGACTAGGCCTATCATAGCTGTCATCAGTCCCAAGAGATGGAGTCTGTCAATATTTTGGGTGCTTTTTGAGACCTGAAATTTTGTACATGAGATATTAGTTTGGCCATTTTCTTTGGAGTGAGGGTAACAAGCCCCTCTACTGCACTGAAAAGAGGGACTAAATGTTCCCGGGACTGGGCAGGATTTTTGCATAGTTTACCACCCACCAAATGAATCTATGGTCTCTAGCACTGTACTTAAAGCTAGATGGCTTTCTGGAAGGTCTTGGCTCTGATAAGCCATTCGATTAGATAGAGGTGAACCAATATGCCTTGTTTGCATAGTGCCATGGCCACCACTACCATCACCTTGGTGAAGGTTCTTGAGGCAGTCACCAGACCAAACAGCAGGGCTTAGAATTGAAAATGTTTGTCCAGGACACAGAAGCAAAGCAGCTTTTGATATGAGTCTCATATTTTGAAATTTTAATTCAAATTAATATTGAATTTTCCAACCCATGTTCAATTGTCTAGACGTATGTTCCTGTTGACAATGTATGAAGCTAAACTTGCTTCTAACACAGTAATGATAGATGATGGCAGAAAAAGACTAACCAGCACATCCAGTCTGTCCAGTTATTCCTTTCTACACAATTAAGGACATATACCAACTACCAGGCACAAAGTATGACTCCTTGTAAGATAAATCACCCCACCCAGGACCCCTACCTTCCAATGTCTAACCACAAAGCTTTTAATTATCTAAATAGTTACTAATAGCTAGCATAAATCATCATCTATCAAGGAGCTGGGAAATATGTATTGTTAACTTTAAAGAGATAATAGTCATTTATTTGAATAGATATTTGGACTGATATTTTCAAGAGTGTAAAGAATGAACAAAATTTGATAGGATGACTGGATAGCTCAAAGGAATTATCAAAAGCATTACCTCTAGGTCATTGGTTCAAATCCAGCTCAGTCTGGCAGGGATCTAAAAATGTGGCCTGTATGAAATGAACTTTTGGGCTCAATCTAGATCCATGGACCACTGCAGAAGTGTTCACATCGCAGACCATCAGATTTGTATGAATCTGTGAATTCTGCTGCATCTGTGATCACTTGAACAAAGGCTACATTAAAGATTAGTTACTAATATTCTCTAAAAGTGAACTCCAAATTTGTTTTGGGGTTTTTTTTCCCCCCCCCAACCAAAGGCTGAATGGGGAACATATGGGGAAAACATGCAGAGGCATGGCTTTGGGACTACTTTCCAACACAGATTTGTAGAAGAGGATGATGGGGTTCTTACAGAGTAGATGCTATGCTTCAGTATAATTTTTCCATTGTCGCAGCATGTTTCATTTATTGCAAACATAAGGGGAGGTGAGAGTAGCTTGGAAGGCACCATCGTGCATGTGTGTAGCCTTAGGTAGGATTGTGGTGCTTATGGGAAGCAGATAGATGATGCTGAAGGTTGGCATATATTCCATTCCAAAAGCAAATTAGCTCAGAGCAAAACTGAACCTATCAAAAAACATTAGTGTGCAAATTCAAATTATTGTTCATTGTTATTCAATGTAATAAGTAACACAAAGTATAAATAGCCCATCACTCTATTCTGAAGCTTAGAGCATGCCAGAGTACTGCCAAGTTCTCTTCTTGACAGTGCTTATGCCACACACACAAAAAAAAGACATTGCAATAGGCCCTGCAGGGGATAATAAAGTAGCTGGCACCACAACAGGAAGAAAGCTTTAACATCTGGATTTAAACAGCTTTTTACTGCAAAAGTTTTCTCCTAAAGCACTATACTGTATTATAATACTTCCCTCTGGAAGGACAAACGGAAGCCTTGCTTTCAAAAGCAATAAAGCAAAGTTGCTTTCCTGGAACAGGTACTCTGACAGCAGTTCTTCAGTCATACACATGGATTATGTGATTGCCCTCAACATGGACTCACCCAGAGCTTTGTGCAAAAAAGTAAAAGCCTTTCACTGCCCATAAGGGGTAAGTGCCCTGCAGCTCCCCTCTGTTTAATATAAAAGCTTTGAGCAGGGGGAAAAGCAACTCCCAAGGGGAAGGGGCTATCTTCAGAGAACACCGTTGCAGGTAAGCAACTTTGCTTTCTCTAGAGATAAGCAGCTTCACTTTAGTCACATACACATAGGCCTCCCTGACAAAGGGCCGTCTTTACCAATCAAAAAGAAAACAGGAACTACCACTGAACTGGAAACATTTTTCTGTTGGGAGAGACCCTTTTTCTCTTTAAATATTTTTAAATGAACCAGGGAAGACAACTCTTCTTCTCGACTTGCTTAGATAAGCTGCATATTTGGCCTTGGACAATTTTGTCTGTCCGTCATTTGTTTAAAGAGGAATTGCGATGGCAAGGAAAAAGTTGAGATAGTTATCCTGTTTTAAAATATATTCAAGGCCCTTAGGTCTAGATTGGAGGAGTCTATCCCTTTTTTGTGGGAACCAAGAAAAGCCACAAAGTAAAATCCCTACCCACAGTCTTATGGTGGAGCACATTGGACTACTCTGGCCTGCAAGAGGGAGAATACTAGCAGGTGCTGGTATTCATTGTGCTTTCTACTTTTTGGCAGTTGATTTGAAGAGATTCCCAGTAAATAATATCTATAACAGTGATGCAGGAAGGGTTAGAAGAGCCATGGCAGGTATTGGCTGAAGATGTTTTTTCTTTTCCAACTCAGTCCCTGTTACTATTGTTTTACTTCAGCCCCCAGCAAAAGCACTGGTAGGGGGTGTGAACCAAGGCGGGGACTGGATGAAACCACGTAACTAGAGATTATTTTTCCTACTCGGTCTCTTCTGCAGCTGCTTCTCCTTGGCCCGGCAGTGTAAGCTGTGGCAGAGCCAGAGACAATGTGACTGAAGTTTTGCATTTTTTTTTTTTTTTTTAACAACTCAGCTCAACAGGCAGTTCAGGGATGGTGGTGTGAACTGTGCAGGGAAGGAGGCAAATATGGCTGAAGTTTACTTTTTTTCCCTGCCCGCTCATTACTAAAACTGCTTCTTCCTACCCTCTACCTTAGTGCAAGAGTCAGAGGAAGGACTTGCCTCCACGTTTTTTGTTCCAAAATGAAAAAAAAAAACCCTGTTCACAGGCCTGAAGAATGAGTTTAGCAGGCCAGATCTGGCCCATGGGCTGTAGTCTGGGGACCCCTGCTCTAAGAGTCAACCCAATTAAGACATGGACCCCCCCCTAATCCCAATGACACCGTTGTGATGGTATATAACTTAGCGACGGCATAAAAAGTTTTTAAATAAATAAATAAATGACACAAAGATGATGTAAAAACATACAGTCTTCAATCAAATCAGACACAGCAGTAAGATCTACCAATACCATCACCCTTTCGATGGCTTTAGCCATTCACCTTTGCAAAGTATCTGACAAAACCAGTAAATCGGTTTGAGAGAATGTCACCGTGTAGACAGAGCACCTCTGAAGCTGGTAGAAAGTGGGACTGAGACAGAGCCCTGCACTGCTCTGGTCACAGTCAGGAATAGACACTTTAGTCCCTTCACAAAATAGGTGGGAAGTTTTGCTCAACCATTCTTCTTCTTTTTTTTTTGCCAAAATGATGTTTATTAAACAGTTTCCATGTACCACAACCTGCAGCGCATCATCAGTACAACCAAACCGGAAGACAAGAACACAACAACATATGCATATATAACTATCAGTACAAAGCAAATATACAGGGTATGCCTGAAGTGCACATATAAGTTCATTCATTCATCCATCCATCCATCAGACATCCCACTCATTCTCCCTATCCACCGCATTCAACAACCACCCCATACCCCCCACCCCGGAGACCGAAAGAGGCCTATAGAATGAGGTTATCGAGTATCCAGCTCGACACACAAGGTGGAGATTAATACCATGTCGACTTATAGCCGGTAGAGCTTAGATTACTTTGCATATCTATAGGGCAGCATTAGGTTGAAAAATGCAGTCCAGCAATTACAGTAAATTTTATCAATCTTTCGCTCTCCCACAGTATGGTCAAGCCACTCGAATTGTATAGTCCGCGTCATCCGGTGATACCAGGCTTGTACCGAAGGTTGGGATGTGGAATTTCTCTTTGCAATTAAAAAGGATTAAACACAGAAATGAAGGCCATCCCAGTGGCAAGTGCTACACATTGTCCACTATGGAGGTCTTGGGTTCAAGTCCAGGTCAGGACTCTTGTTTGCCAGGGCTGGGGATGCCGCAGAAGCAGTGGTCATGGCTCCTCACTGGAGAAAAGTCTCAAGCTTTGCTCGCCAGAGAGACACCTAGTGGCCAGATGTAGGGTCCAGATTAGCTGCAGGTTGCCAAGGACTGTTGCTGCTATAGCTGGACCAAGCTGGAAGGGAAAATCCCCGGGTAGCTGTCAATGAAGTTTCACAGCACCGCAGTCCAATAGAGGTTGGTTCCAACTAAACTGGAAGAAAATTTGTGTAAAAAAAAACCAAAACAAACCCAGAAATGCAGAAAACTCAATGAAACTGGAGAAATGCAGTAAATCTGAAAGGTCAACTCATTTGTATTGCATAATCTCCTGCTGTAAAGCTGAGCATGTGTCTTTTCACCATAACCACAAACATCAACAATTTTGGCATATTCAGCAGTTTGGGCAAGTTACTACCCTTACCAGAAGGCATGGGGGTAACCTGCACGGAGCGGCAGTTACTACTCTTACCAGAAGGCATGGGGGTAACCTGCACGGAGCGGCAGTTACTACCCTTATCAGAAGGCATGGGGGTAACCTGCACGGAGCGGCAGTTACTACCCTTATCAGAAGGCATGGGGGTAACCTGCACGGAGCGGCAGTTACTACCCTTATCAGAAGGCATGGGGGTAACCTGCACGGAGCGGCAGTTACTACCCTTATCAGAAGGCATGGGGGTAACCTGCACGGAGCGGCAGTTACTACCCTTATCAGAAGGCATGGGGGTAACCTGCATGGAGTGGCAGTTACTACCCTTTACAAACTTAGGTGTATCCTGCATGGGAAGTTTGCTGGGCAAACTGGGTGAACTTCTGGTCTTTTTCTGACATCATTACTATGTTGACGCTGCTTTCTTAATCTCAAAAGAAACAGTGTTTTGCAAGATATGGATCCAGCAAAGCTGAAACAAAGAAATAAAATGGGAGAAGATTTTTGATCACAAGAAAGCCCTCTCTGCTCCAGAGCAGTAGTAATTGGTCAAAATAGAAAGTACCAAGTTATTATTTTGAGCAGTTTCCACTTGGTGGGCTTTCCTTGAAGAAACTCCAAAAGATGCCAGAACCTGCTACCCAGCATTTTCCTGGATCTGAAAACCATAACTGTATCGTGTTTTCTCCACGGTCGTTAGGTTTGTACTTGGGAAAAACGCTGCTTTTCATTTGCTCTCTCAAGTCCTACTCATTGCAAACTTCAGTTCTGTTGTGAAAAGGAGCAGAGGGGATATTTATTTATTATTATTATTTAAAAACTTTTATATACCGGTATTAGTATGCATACATCATACCGGTTTACAATGTAACTTTAAAGGTAGAAATTACAATGAACAGGGAGGGCAAACAAGGAGGAGTATACAAAGAGCAGGAGGTGGAGGAATTAAAGCAATAAATAAAAACTGCAACGGACTATTTACAGGAATATACAAGGCGTAGGCAAGATACTTGCAGAAGTCGGTGTACTTAATCAGGGTAGGCTTGTCGGAAGAGCCATGTTTTAAGTTTTTTTCTGAACTTGGCGTAACATGGCTCTAGCCTGAGAGTGGTAGGGAGGGTGTTCCATTGTTTAGGGCCTGCAATGGATAGTGCACGGTCCCTAGTAGAGGAGAGGTGGGCTTTTTTCAAAGGGGGAATGGAGAGGATATGTTCTGAAAACATCAATGTACTCGTTTCTTGCTTGGCACTGCTTCTTCTTGATTGAAATACGAGATACCCTCTCCCATCTCTTACAGCACACAGTGTCTTAGAGATCCAGTCACATCCACCATAGGAAACAAAAGTAGAACACTTAAATCAAGTTGCACACACAGCATAACCAGTACTTCTGCATATTCACAACTGAGTAAACCCAATACATGTAGCAACATCACCAGTCTGGACTTTAACAGGAACTCCACATCAGCACAATATGGTTCCGCTTAGATGCTTCTTCCAGCAATTAAAAATCTGATACTATTCCAAGACAATTTTTGTATTCATATAAACCTTAGTAACCTTAATAGAAATAAGTGCTAGCTCAGCTGATCACCTGTACGTTATTTTTGACTTGGCAGTTTCCTCCTGCTTTTTTTGGACTTCCAGCTCAAATCAAAGTAAAGTCCGAGATCTGGAACCATAAGTCTTCATTCTCAACTAGCCGGAGATTTTGCCCTTGTTGTATCCCACCCAAAATACCCAGTCTGATCATTCCAGTGACAGCCTTTGGCCAGGGAGCATGCACCAGGTTTCCTTCTGTAACCCTGCAGTTATGTTCCTAAAATCAGACCACTAGGTGTCACCCTTAAGCAATGAGCAGAATGCCACTCCCTCTGCGGAGGGGCTATGAACGCTGCGCCTCTGCAGCATCTCCAGTCAACCCCAGCGAGCGGAAGACCCGACTCGGGGTCTGAACTGGGGAGTCTCAGCATGGCAGTAACAGCATTGCCACTCAGCCGGCCCCCACCCCTAAATTCCAGTTCTGTGCAAAGTTCTGTCTCTGGGCAGAGGAAGGAGGAAGCTGTGCCTTCAATTAAAAAGGTTTCTAGTCCTTCCATGAGAAGAACCAGTCTCATCCAACCATTCTGCTTGCTGTTTTATTGTATAATGGTGATTTTCCCTCAGTACAATAATCTGCCACTGCACACACATGCAGGAAACATTTCATAGCTAGGCTGAAGCGTTCCTTAAACAGGGTCACAAAATATCATGGGGAAAGTTTCAGCCTGTATGCTTTGGGGATAAGTCCACAGGTATAAGTTTTTTGTTTTTTTTTGCAAAAAGTTTCAAAAGACAAATTTGTACCCACGGCCCCTTCCACCTTGGCTCTGCGCAGGTAGATTTTCTACAGAAATCAACCTTCCCAGATGTGAGTTATTCTCCGATTCTGCTCTTAACCTGTTTCCCAGGAACCCCTCTCCCCTAAGCGCATTGGGAAACACGCGCACTTTTAATCCTATGCAACCAGTTTACAGGCATAAATTACTTTTCCTCGTTTGAAAGGCTTTGAAAGTCATCCTCCCCCATTGCTTGTTCATCTAAAAGCAAAATACAGCACGTGCAATAGGTTTAAGCTGCGGCCCAAGAAAGCAGGATAGTAAGGAAGCCAAGAACTAAAATGACAGAAATTGGGCAGTTTTACATGAAAGAACTGTGCACGCACAAAAGAATGGTTCATGGCAAGAAGAAATGCTTTCGGCTGCATGAACAATTGCTTGAAAGCGCTATAAATGACACTTTGAAAAAACAGGAGTGAAAATATTGCCTGAAAATTCAGATGTTGGTCAAACACTTAGGGGTAGATTTTCAAACACGGCGCGTTCGTGTACTTTTGTTTGCGCATCAGGCGCAAGCAAAAGTACGCGGGATTTTAGTAGATACGCGCGTAGTCGCGCGTATCCGCTAAAATCCTGGATCGGCGCGCGCAAGGCTATCGATTTTGTATAGCAGGCGCGCGCCGAGCCGCGCAGCCTACCCCCATTCCCTCCAAGGCCGCTCCGAAATCGGAGCGGCCTTGGAGGGAATCCTCTAACGCCCTCCCCTCACCTTCCCCTCCCTTCCTCTACCTAACCCACCCCCCCGGGCCCTATCTAAACCCCCCCCTTACCTTTGTCGGGGGATTTACGCCTCCCGGAGGGAGAAGTAAATCCCCGCGAGCCAGCGGGCCGCTAGTGCGCTGGGACGCGACCTGGGGGCGGGTACGGAGGGCGCGGCCACGCCCCCGGACCGCCCCGGGCCGTAACCACGCCCCCGGTCCCGCCCCAAAACGCTGCCGACACGCCCCGAAAACGGCACGGCGCTCGGCCCCGCCCCCGACACGCCCCCCCTCCGAAAACCCCGGGACTTACACGAGTCCCAGGGCTCTGCGCGCGCCGGTGAGCCTATGTAAAATAGGCTCACCGGCGCGCAGGGCCCTGCTCGCCTAAATCCGCCCGGCTTTGGCGGATTTAAGCGAGCAGGGCTCTTAAAATCCGCCCCTTATTGTTTCCCCAATAAGAGTAAAAGCAAAAAACACAAAAACTGTCTTGTGTTTATTTTGCTCTTTTTTTTTCATGTTTGTGTTTTATTTTACTCATTTTGTTTTACCCAAAGCCCTCTACCTAAGATGTTTCAGTTACAATGATTCAGAATTACATTTCTAAATTGACACCCCTTGTATCTAACATAATACTTCAAGATGCCCGAGCTTCTCCTACACAGACACACATTGGTGTGCTGGCGACCATGAAGTCTGGCAAGGTGACATCAGTAGGGTGCCAGGAACTTCCTCTCCTCAAATTAGTGACTGTGTAATTCCCTGCAATCACGCCTTGGCACTCTCCTCCTCAGACAAAAAAAAGTAATGCTTTAAAATGTGTCTATGCTTTTTACAGTACTATATTTTACTAAACTTCATTCCTATTTTTGTAAAAATAGGGCATTAGGCCCTGGTGCTAGAATCAATCCCCATTTATAACATTGTTCTTACGCGACAACAAGTTTTGACTTATGTTTTGACTTTTTAGGAACCAAATGCATCGAAGAGTTCCTGTATATATTTTGCCTTTGGTCTCTCTGCAGTCTATTTTCCTCAGCTGGTTCCCTGGCCTGGGCTAGTGGTGGCAGGAGCAGCAATGTCTCCTTCCCTGGCCCCATGCCCACAGCGGCATCTCTCACCAGCCCAGGCCAGCAAGGTCTGTCTTCCCAGCCTGGGCCCACAGCAGCATCTCTTGCCACCCAGGCCCTGTGGTGGAAGCAGGAGCAGAGACGCCTCTTCCTGGCCTAAATCCAGCCGCTACGCTTCCTGTCAGACTCGGGATGGTGTCAGACACCAGACTCCAAATTCTGGACAACCACACAACCTGGCGCCCTGCTAAAAAGCTTACAGAAGAAAGCTAACCACTTCTGAATGCAGCTTCAAAAGCACATGAGAAGGAGCGAGTCCTTGCCTCTCTCTCAACAGCCAGCTGCTGCTGTGCTCCTGTCGCAGTTCTACAAAAGCAAAGAATGTGACACAGGTTTTGCCTATCCAGTAAAACAGGTGCATGCATTGCACAATTCAAACCTGTTTAGCAGCTTGATTAGAAATAAAACCAGTGTAAACACATTCTAAAACTATAATTCAATTATCTGCTTAACAGTCTGTTTAATATTATGAAACGTACTGCCGGAATTGGCACCTATGGTTATCAATGTTACACAGTTGTATCGCCCTTTGTATCGCCCTGAGCGAATGTTTTTGTTGTATTGTAAACCGTTGTGATATGTATTTTTTACATGAACGTCGACATAGAAAAGCCAAAAATAAATAAATAAATAAATAAATAAATAAAGGTTGCAGTTCATGGGTTCAATACTACAGCTGTGCCCAACTGCATCTGAAACACAAATTTACAATACCTTTCATTCATGGGGAAAAGAGATTGACCACATGTAAACCATTCATCTAGCTTTCTTTTTCTCTTTTCATCATTGTATTGCCCTAAGATCCAAACAAGATTACTTCCTTGGAAGAGAAAAGGCAGGAAAGCTTCCAATCCCATTAAATGTACTGAAACATCTAATGGAAATACATAGTTTCATGGAAGCTAAGCTGCTTGCCGTAACAGAGGTTCTCTAAAGAAGGCAGTTCCCTCGATACATGGACTGTGCTCCATGCCGAATGGACAACTATTCCTGAGCTTTTTGGAAAGGCCTTTTCTTTGCATCTGTGGGAGGATGCTGTGGCTCCCCCAGCTCTCATACAGCTTTGGATGCAGAAGAAAAGGGAAGATGGAAATGACCGTGTGCCTGGTGAACTGCTGTCTTCAGAGAACACCAGATACAGATAAGCAACTTTGCTTTCACTGAAGTCGAGGAAGTTCACTGAATTGCAGAAGTCAGTTTCCCTGACTAAGGAACGTTTTCTACAAAAAAAAAAATAAACAAAAAAAGGGGGTAAACAAAAACGACCACCAGCGGGTGGGGAACATTTTTGTTGGGAAAAAAATCCTATTTATGTTTTGAATTTTTTTTTTTTTTACATTGTATAAGATGGAAGACAACCCAAAACAATATAATGGACCTCAGAAAGGATGAAGTTTGGCTACAACCCTCAAAAGGTAGTAGGAAACAATTATTCCAAGCCTACTATCACATCAAAAGGCTGTATCTAAACAGCAATGGGATGTGAACGTGTGGTCTAAAAACTGCATATCGCAGCTTTAAATCTCCTTAATGGAGGTCAGTTTTAGGTGGGCCACTAGTGTCACCATGACCCAAAAAAAACCATTATGGGCCTTGACATGTCCTGCTAAAGCCAGGGCTAGCTGGGCACAACAAAAAGGAGATGCAATCTGCAGTGCAATTCACTCTGGCTTCTTAGTCATGAAGGAAGGCAGTACAAACGTATAAAACTAAAAAAAGGAAATAGCAGGTCGCTGCTCTCTTAGGCCTGTCCAGGTCAGAAAACAAAAAAGAAAGGCCGAGTGGACTTTCTGTGGGATTTAGTCCGCTCAAGGAAGGGGTGACAGGTCTTTTACAGTCCAAAGAGTAATAGACTCAATCACTCCTATGAAATGAGGCCTGGGAGGAAAACTGACCTGCTACAGTGGAAATCTGACGTCAACCTGGGCAGGAATTTGCCATGCATGCGGAGCACCGCTCTATGACGATGAACCCGGAATAAAGTGGGTAAGTCACCCGGGCCTCAAGCTCACAGCCTCTGCGGGCTAACATGAATAAGGAGTAAAGCTAGCGCGTCGAAAACGCGCATCCAATCGCGGGTTAACAGTGCGCTCCACCGGAGCACACCGTGCTGTATCGGCCTGTAAGGAAGGGGAGGGGGTGAAGCTGGAGCCTACACTGCAAAGCAGAAAACAATTGCTTCCTCCCTTCTCTAGCCCTTCCCTTCCTGTTGCCTGCAGGCTTACTGAAGCGGAGGGGGTGGAGCAATAAATGGAGTGGCTCTGAGCTTTCTAGTCCCCGCCCACCCCCCCTCCCCGAGACCCAGCAATCGATACAAATTCCAGAGTCCCATATGAAATCCTGAGAGTTCCCAGATACAGGAATTTGAGAAGGACATCCCATGGAAATCGAGGTGCAAATTCTTGCTTTCCTAACCCTTTTCAGAGCAGATTCGACAACTGCACTTGCCTGAGGTAATCAGGACTTATATCCTTCAGCTGCCTGGACATGAAGAGTGGATATTTATAACCCTTAGGGAGGGCTTTGTACCTATAGATTTTAGCCCGAATTTTCAAAGCGGACTTATACACACCTAAGTCTGCTTTTGAAAACTTGCAGGTTGCCTCAATATGCATGCAGAGATACACACAGAAAGTTACATTTTGCTCAGAGCAGGTACATTTATGCACAGAAATCCTCTCTCCACCCCAACTCTGCCCCCTCTGGAATACCTGTTAGAAGTGTCGGTAAAAGTTATTCCTACCTGATAATTTGCTTTCCTTGACACCTGCTAGACCAGTCCTTGCCATAGGGATTTTCCTCCTCCGTAACTGGTGCAGACAGAGAACACGCCTCCCAGCTGTCTGCCGTGATGTCACTTCTCCTTATTACTGAGGCATGCCCGAGGCAGTCCCCAGTAGCCTTCTACAAAAACTGTTCTCTTTAGCCAGACTGCCCTATTTTGGGTAAATGTTAAGAAATCCATGCATTTTAGCGAGGAAAAAAAAAAAGCTTAAAATTGCCCCCGGAGGACTCATCCAACTCCATGGGGCTGGGGTACTCTGCCCCATCACTTCTGGATAAACAGATGTCTGTTCTGGCTTCCTCCGTGCCGGTGCTTCCATTAGGCAAACTAGGTGGTTGCCTAGGGCGCCAAGATTTTGGAGGCAGCAAAATCTCACAAGCAGAAGGCCTAGAGAAGAAAAGCCAATACTGCCAAAGAAGGTAGTGCTCTGCCAATATTTAAATTGGGGGTAGGGGGATGCATGATCCAAGGTTTTCCTAGGGTGTCAAATACTCTTGCACCAGCCCTGCTTGAACCCCCTAGGCCCTGCGAAAAGGCAGGGCAACCAGTGTAAGTGCAACGTAAAGAATAACGCGTCCCGTCTCTGTAAAACATCTTTATTTCTCTCTGGGTTTTTTTTTTTTTTGTTTGTTTTTTTTTTTTAAGTGCTTTGTCCCTTCACATAAGGCCTGGAAACCTAGCTGCAATCCAATCAAACTAGGCAAACAGAAAAAAAGACAACCGAAAGATTGGAGGATACCTTCACCCAGGCTGCTGGTAGGGGCTAGGTTTCTGCCCACCCCCTGGGGTGGGGCAGAGAGAGGAGACAGTGACATTGCAGGAGAAGAAGTACCTCTTTCTTCTTCTGAAAGCTCTTCTCTTTCGTTCCCCCTTTACCCCCTTTTATTCTTCGCTTGTGGCGGGTGGGAACCACACTGGTCTAGCAGGTGTCAAGGAAAGCAAATTCTCAGGTAAGAATAATTTTGCATTCCTTATCTCCCTGCTAGACCAGTCCTCACCATAGGGATATACAAAAGCTATCAGTCTCTAGGGCGGGAGGCTACAAGCGCAGTATCTAGAACCCTCGCCCCGAAGGAGGCCGCTGAGCTAGCCCAAACATCCACTAGAAGGTGCTTAGTGAAGGAGTGCAGGGACATCCATGTGACTGCCCTGCAAATCTCCTCCGGTGGCACCCTAGACATCTCTGCCCATGACGTTGCTGGGCCCTAGTGAAGCATGCCCGAAGGCCTGGTGGCACCCTCTTACCTTTCAGATTGTTTTATGTGCCAATTGTTTTAATGAACCATCTAGCCAGAGTTGCTTTACAGGCTGCCTCCCCTTTGCATGCACTGCTGAGTAAAACGAACAGTCTGTCAGTTTTCCTGAATGGGTTTGTAATTTTGAAGTACTGCAGTAATGTCTGCCTGACATTCAGCAAAAGCAGCTCTCTCTCCCCCTTATTTGGCTTAGCCTTCTTGTAGGCCAGCAGGTTGAGTTGAAAGGGAGAGAGAACCTTAGGCAAGAAAGGAGTGGACAGGGAGGAGTATCACCGCCCTTTTCGCGAAGACCAAGCATGGATTTCTGCAGGAGAGGGCCTGAATCTCAGAGATCAGCCTAGCTGAACAGATAGCTACCAAGAGCTCCACTTATGCGATGCCTGCCTCAGAGGCTCTAAGGGAGGGCCCAACAAGGCATTAAGTACCAGGTTAAGGGCCCAAGGCGGGACCAGAGGGCAGAAGGGTGGTTTAAGATGCTTTATTCCTTTGAGGAAGTGCACCACATCTGGGTGTGTTGTAACACTGCACCCCTTGACTGGGCCCCTGAAAGCTGAGATAGCTGCAAGATGTACTCTCAAGTTGTTGAGAGATAAACCCTTGCCCATCCCCCGCTTTATGAATTCCAAGATGTATTTCTCCCTGGCTTTCCACGGGGGACATCCCGTTGTCACAGCAAAATACCTCAAATATGTGCCATATTTGGAAATAGGCTAGTGAAGTTGTTCAATTCCTGGCTTTCAAAATGGTAGAAATGACTGAGGGGGAATATCCCGTCCTGCTCAAGCACCATGCCATAAGATAGAATGGAGCTGGGTCTTCCAGGAGTATGGGGTCTTGCTGAAGAAGGTCCTTCCCCTGTGAAAGGCACAAGGATGGACCTCCCAGTAACCTTTGGAGGTCTGCATACCATGCTCTCTTTGTCTAGTCCAGAGCTACCAGGATGACTAAGGATCCCTAGTTTTCTATTTTCTCCGGTGTCCTCATTATCAACGGCCATGGAGGAAACACATACAGAGGACCTCTAGTTAGCCAGGGGACCAGCAGGACATCTATCCTGCTGGAGCCTGGTTCCCTTCTTCAGCTGAAGAATTTTTTTATCTTCATGTTGACCTGGGATGCCATCAGGTCCATCGTTGGCTGCCCCCATTTGGACACAATCCTGAGGAAAGCTTCTTGGCTCAACTCCTATTCTCCCTGGTCAATTTTGTTCCTCCAAAGGAAATCTGCCTCGGTGTTACAGGAGCCCACAATGTGAACTGTCGCCAGGCTCTCCAGCCTTTGCTCTGTCCAGGCACAAATTTCTGCCGCCTTTTGTGCTAGCACCCAACTGTTGGTGCCCCCTCTGGCGATTTATATATGCCACTGCCATGGCGTTGTCTGAGTGTACTTTGACCAGCCTGCCTTTTAATGATGGGAAAAAGGTTCTGAGTGCCAGGCTGATAGCCCACAATTTGAGTCTGTTTATGTGCCAGGACTTTTCCTGTCAATCCCACTGCCTAAGGTGCTGGCATCTGTGGTCACTGGTCAGTGTGACCCATTCTGGCGTGGCTAGGCTTATTCCCCTTAAGAGGTTGGGTAAGTGCATCCATCAGTTCAACTGTTCCTTATTGAATGTTGCAGAGGTAATGCCTGCTCGAAGTCGATTGAGGACCGTGACCATCTGGAGAGCAGTGAGTCCTGTAGGGGGCACATCTGCACCTGGGCCCAGAGGATCAGATCTATGGCTGCTGCTATAAGGCTTAACAGGTGCATGTAGTCCCTGGCCCTATGCACGGGCTGGGTTTGGAAGCTTCTTGGGTTGGAAATCAATTTTTCCTGCCTCATGCGGGTGAGAAACTCTTACCCGGCTTCAGTGTCGAATAATGCTCCCAGAAATGTCAGGGGATTGAGGGCACTAGGGTGCTCTTTGCATAATTCACCACCCAGCCTAGTCACTCCAATAGGTGAACTACTGAGGAAGTAGCCCGGGAGTTTTTCCGGGTGGTTTTGGCCCGAATGAGCCAGTCATCCAGGTAGGGACGGGCTTGGATACTCTGCTTGCACAGCCTGGCTGCTACTATCACCTTGGTATAGGTCCTCAATGTGGTTGCAATGCCAAAGGCAAGGGCCTGAAACTGGAAGCATTTGCCCAATACACAGAAGCATAAGAGACTTTGATGAGATTCCCTTATTGGTATGTGGAAGTATGCCTCGGCTAAGTCTAGGGAAGAGAGAAACTCCCCTTTCTTCACCGTTGTTATAACTGAGCACAGGGTTTCCATGAGGACATGAAGGGCCCTGAGGCATTTGTTGACCACCTTGAGGTCTAGTACAAGATGGAAAGCGCCCTCCTTCTTGGGCACCATGAAACAGAGTAGGTTCCAGTGCCCTGTTCCCCAAATGAGACAGGGCAAACTCTTGTAGCCTCTGTAACTTGGCTAAGGTAGATTCTATCTCTACCGCCTTGTCTGGTGATGAGCAAAGAGAGGCCACAAATATCTGAGGTATTGACCTGATCAGTTCAGGTACATACCCTACACGGATCACTTGGAGTATCCAGTAGTCTGAGGTGATGTGGGTCCACTTCGAATAGAATCCCTGCAGGCACCTTCCCACTGGGAGCACTTTTGGGGGGCAGGGGGGAGCACCCCCCCCTTGAGCATCATTGGGAAGGCGACTAGGACCCGCTCCTGCTGTGAAGTCTGACCTGGAGCGCCTGGCCCCTTGCCCGCTGACTGGAGGGGCTGCTAAACTTGTGCCTACGATTGTCTGAGACTTTGGCTCCTCTGCCTAGCATTGTGCCTCTTATGACTAATGCTGTGCCTTGGTTAGTCCTCGAGGAGCCCCCAAGCCCTTTACTAGTTTATTTAACTCCTCCCTGAAAAGCAGGCCCCCTTTAAAAGGGATCTTACCCATGTGGATCTTTGAGGCCTCATCGACGGCCCAATTTCTAAGCCCGAGCAGCCACCTTATGGCCACCTCCGAGGCCAAGGTCCGAGAAGTCATCCTGAGGTAGTCATAAAGGGTAACCGCTAAGAAGGCTACCCCTGATTCAATTCTTGCTGAGTCTTCTGATTTTGGCCACTACTGGGCCCAGTGGACCACTGCCCAAGCAACATAACCTCCACAAATGGAGGCCTGGAGGGCCCATGAATTTAGTGGCAAAAGATTGCTTCAATAAGCTTTCGATCTTCCTATCATGTTGGTCTCTCAGGGCCGAACCTTCCTTCCACGGGGATAGTAGTCCTCCAGGTGACTGCTGATACCAACGCATTGACCTTGGGGAATTTGAAGAGAGAATTCTTCATATCCTGGGGCAAGGGATAGACTTTGCTAAAGATTTTTGTCTCCCCGAGAAGGTCCTGGGAGGTTTCCCACTCTGTCATATTCATAGCCTTTAGGGCCAAGTGAAAGGGAAAGGATCTCTGCGGCTTCTTCTGTCCCAGGAGAATGGGTCCCCTTCTGAGTGCTCCTCCCTTCTGGGATCTGCAATCTTGACGGCCACCAGGGTACACGTAATTAGCACTAGCAGCTCCTCTCTGTGAAAAAGGCACACCACCGCTGCATTTGCCTCATCCTATCCTCTGAGAAGTTCTCTTGCTCCTCTGAGGAAAATGAGTCCAGGCCAGGAGAATTTCCCCTGGTCTCTGGAGTTCTTGAGGAATGCCCTGGGCTCATGGAGGGTCTGGGCCTTTTATGGGGTGGCCCCTGTCTTACGGGTTCTGAAGGACCTGGGGGGCTTGGTTGTTCTGCAGAGCCTGGTATGCCTTGTGCACTAGCAGCACAAAGTCTACTGAAAAACCACCCGGGGACCCCTGGCAGGGGGTCCCTTGCCTGCCCCCCTGAAGATGCCAGCAAGAGAGGGCCTGAGCCCTCCTGGACCCCGGGGATACCACTTAGCTGGAGCGTTGCCACCTTGTCCTGCCCCCTTCATCCTTGCCTACAGAGGGCTCGCCACCTGATTGTCCCACCAGGGGTGGGGCGGCGGGCCAGGATCACCACGGGCGGATGTGCATCACAGAGGGGGCAGAGGGAACCTGCCACAGTCAGGAGCCTCTTGGTCCCGCAGGCAGGACATCTCCTGCCTCCTATCATGCAGCTGAATGCTGGCTTGTCGATGGGATGGCAACGGTAGCGCTTGCGAACTTTCTGCAGAGACGCCTCCACCCGAGTAGGAGGGCCTATGTCTGAAAGCTTTCGCAACTGCAGCTCCTGAGCGAGAAAGCCCCTCGCAACCTTAGTTCTACTGGGCACAGAGTCTGCTTTTCTGGCGCCTACTTCCTGTTTTCCTCCTTCCCCTTTTAAGACTTACATTTTTTTTTTGCACTCACTGTGATTCCAGCAGCGGGGGAGGGATGGCATCGGGACAAAGCACTTGGCCCTTAGGCTTCCTGTCTCTCCGTGGGGGAGGGGGACATCCCCTACCAGAGCAGCTGTTCCGGCCCTCACGAGGGCTGGGGAAATCACCATATGGGGGGGGGGGGGGGGCACCAGAGGGCTTGGAAGCCAAGAAAAACACCCCCCAAAAAAAGGTTAAGATGTTGAACAGCACTCATCCATACCTGCTGTGAGGCAGAGAACTACTGGATACTGCCTCGGGCATCCCTCCCTTACAGGGGAAGTGACATCACAGAGACGTGTCTTCTGTCTACACTAGAGCAGGAATTCCCTATGGTGAGGACAGGTCTAGCAGGGGGATAAGGAGACCTGGTTTCATGCATACTTTTCCATGCAAAACCGCTGGTTGATTTTTCAAAGCAAAATGTATATACATAACACAGAGTTCCATGTGCATTAAAAGCATAAGAACTAAATGGGGGTTGCTAAATTCAGTTTAAATTACCCCACCCTGGATGCAGTGAAGGAGTTTGCTCAGTACTGGTAGGTGCTCAAGTACCCACTGCACCCACCGAGCAGGCACCTACAGTGTAAAGGGCTTTCAAAATGAAACCCAAATGCTGCAATGGCTTTAAAATGCAAAACCGTTCAGTTACAAAGTGATAGAAAGACTGAAAAAAAATCACTGCCACTTCCACCTACACAAATGGCGAATGATCCGTAGATAAATACAGCACTACAGCGAAGGCACAAGTAAATTAACAACATGAAGTTGCTCTCATAGAATAAGCAATTAATCTATTTCACTACTGTTCTGATAAAAGTCAATCTGCTGGCTCAGCATTTTCAACTTAAAAATGTGATGTGTTAACTGCCTGGAATTTGCCATCTTACGGTTAATATTTACAGCAGCAAGGGTATGCACAAAACTACAAAATAACCAAGTTACAAACAATTAGGACTACTTCCTTTATCTACTGAGCAAACACCAATTCCCTAGCCAGATAATCTTGAAAGAAATCTCACAGAAACAAAAGCAAACAGCATTTTATCTATTAACTGCTGCAGTCATTGAACCTGAAATTATAGTAATACAGGATACAAAGCAAAGTGCACAGGTTGCATTCTAATAATTAAATGGGAGACTAATGATGTGTTACATTTCCAGTGAAAGTACTGTTTCACCTAACTCTGACAGGCAGGGCTGACCCTAGAAAGGGGCAGTGTCCAGGCTGAATCAGCCTTAATATTTTTGTGTGTCATAACTATGCCTTTTTCTCCTCCCTTTCCCTCTGCCCCCCCCCCCCCCCCCCCCCCCCAGTTTTGCTCTCCCAAGTTGCCACTCAACCCAAGTCCCCAATTTCTTCACTCTCCCCAACCTCCACGTCCTTCAATTCCCACTCTCCCCCAAGCCCAATCTGCCAGGTAGAAGGCTGCTGCTCCAGCCCTCCAGAGACCTCTCCCCCCCCCCCCCACCCCCACCAGCCTGGTCAGTAGGAGAGAGGGCCAGCAGTCCTCAGCTTCTAACCCACTCCTGCTGCTGCTCTCTGTCCCATGGGGGTTAGATCACCGTACATGGATGAAGCCAAGATAAGTACTGAATTGTACAAGGGAGCAAGGGCAAAACTGATGAGAGCAAGTAGTGGCCCAACAAGCAAGAGTAAGCCAGGGACAGGGTCAGCAATCAAGAGAGTGATCGCAAGAAAGGAAGCAAAAGCAAGACAGCATACAGCTGGGGCAGAAAAAAGCACACAATGAAAGAGCAAGATGATATTTGTGCATGTAATACTTCATGCAGAACAGATCGGTTCAGCTGCAGACTTCCTAAGGTTTAACCACATACTGCAAAATAAGGTCAGTTCTATCTCATTCTTCTCAATAGTGAGCCTGCTATCTAATGACCTGCCTGAAGCCATACCTTTTGGGTTTCCAAGACTGTGAATTCTCAGAAACTAAGCAAAGAGTTGGGCTCTGCTAATTCTTGAAAGGAAGACAAAAGGAACAGTGGATACTGAGTCACTCACAGAAGCAGCACACCGTCGTAGCATAAAGAAATCTGCTAGGGCGGAGACTGCAGGCTTTCAGAGGAGGCATTAATCCACATGGACACTATAGACATACAGGCTGATGCAATATTGGGTGCCAAGGTCAGAGCGCCACTGAATGCATGGTTGGACGCACGTTTTGGATGGGCTAGACTTACGCCCAATGCAATAGTGGGATTAGTGTGCTCCAAAAGGTGCGTTCAAACCAACACGTAGCTAATAGCGCTCAACACATGTAAATGCATGTTGATGAGGCAATTAACTAGTACACCCGATGTAAAAAGTTACCACGTGCTGGACATGCATGTCTTTACTCTCAAAAATTAATACCAGCCCCGGAGCTGGAATTGTTTTGAGGTGCTCCAAGTTGTGCACAGAAAAGCAGAAAATACCGCTCTTCTGTGGTTCCTCCGGCTTAATATTGTAATGATACCAAGCAGGAGGAACCACAGAAACAGCAAAAAAAAAAAAAAAAAAGTTTTAATGGTCTTTAAGGCCATCAGGTTAGGAAAAGAGACCATCAATTTACGAGCATCCATTTTTTGAGTGCACAGGATAGGAAAACGGACGCTCATGAAATCAAGTGTCCGTTTCCCTAACCTGCACACAGCCACTTCTCCTGGGTGCTCGACGCCATGGACATGCTAGGGATGCATAATTTATCCCTGGCACATCCTTTTTAGCACGGCAGCTCATTTGCCTATTGCATCGACAGCCCAGAAAAGGTGCTTGTGCACGCGTTAAAAAAAGTGCATCCAGTTTGGAGGCATGTTTTTAGCATGTCCGTATTGCATCGACCTGATAGAGAGGGTAATTTTCAAAGCTATTGCTTCTGCTAGTTAAACAGTTCTTTACCCATGGAAATGGCTGTTTACAAAACTGCCCGCCCAATAAGGGGTACATTTTAAAAGAGAGCGCGTGTACTTTTGTTCACGGATCAGGCGCAAACAAAAGTACGCTGGATTTTATAAGATACACGCGTAGCCGTGCATATCTTATAAAATCCGGGGTCGGTGCGCGCAAGGGGGTGCACATTTGTTCAACTTGCGCACACCGAGCCCTGCACGCGCTGCCCGTACCCTCTGAGGCTCCACTGAAATCGGAGCGGCCTCAGAGGGAACTTTCCTTCCACCCCCCCCGCACCTTCCCCTCTCTTCCCCTACCTAACCCACCCTCCCGGCCCTATCTAACCCTTCCCCCTACCTTTTTCAGAAAAGTTACTACTGCCTCCGGGCAGTAGTAACTTTTGCGCGCCGGCGCAGCAGGCCCCGACACAGGCCGCTGTGTCGGGGCACTCGGCCACGCCCCCGACCACCCCTTTTAGCAAGCCCAGGGACTTGTGCGCACTGCCGAGCCTATGCAAAATAGGCTTGTCGTGCGCAGGGGGGTTTTTAAAAGGGTTACGCGCATACCTTATGCGCGTAACCCTTTTAAAATCCGGCCCTAAGTGTGTAACTTTACTCGCAGTGAGCAGAGTCATTCTGAGGGCGGGGTTCTGCTCTTATGCACAGATTTTGGTGTTTTCAAAAGTATGCATGGAACATTTCCTGAAAATATTCTATACATATATTGGCAAATGCAAGTGTGTGCAGGTAGTTTTGGCAGCTAAACGTTCCCTCTGAATCCTGGAGAACAGTCTGCAGATCACTGCCTTTAAATTTCTGTGGGCTGTTACTCCTCTCCACAAAGATCCTACGGTTCTCTCCCCATAGGAGCAGGGCACTGAATTCTTGTGCACCAACTAAATTCTCCAATTCAGATGACCTGCTAAAATTCCCTCTCTAAAAAGGAATCGATGAGACTTAGAAATTATGTCTGGTCCATTTTAATATAGTCTCATGTTAATGCAAACGCAAATATAGGGTATCTGAATAAAAAACGTTGTATTTGTTTAACACATAAAAAAGCAACATTTTCCTTTTATCTTGGTCTGCACTGAGCATTAATAAACATCTTTTTCAGCTGTTCGCTCTCTCTCTCTTGCCCACAATGCCTTCTAGACCCTGTCACTCCCATGTTATTCCATCAGTCGTTCTGCCATTGAGAAATTCCTTTCAGATGCTTTTAGGTCCTGACTGTTCAATAACTGGATATAATTTTCCTGGGCTATGGCCAATAACCTCTTTTACATTACTAAGGCTGTCAATTTGTCTTTCCCTGTCAGCTGAGGCAAGATTGAAATAGAAAAAAAAATTCACTACCAAGTAATAATTATCTCTGCTCAAACAGAAATAATTAAGGATGGTAAGCGGTAATTTCATACATGGCTACCATGACTGCATCCTGCTTATGGTGCCTTATTATAATCTTCAAAACCACTTGACCCACCCAAGAGTATACACTTTTTTATAGCTTTGGGTTTTGTTTTTTTTTACATATAACCATTTTTTGGGGGTTTTTTGGGATGCATATAAAATACTTAGATGAAACAAATCACCGCCATGGACATAGCTCAAGATTGTTCTTAATAGACCTGAAGTGGCCACGTTTCGAAAAAATTATCTTCTGACTGATCAGACCTGCCACCAGAGAGATTGGATGTGGGACCCCTGAAGAAAATTATTTTTTGGGAAATGGGGCCACGTCAGGTCTATTAAAAACAGTCTTGAGCCATGTCCATGGCGGTGACTTGTTTCAAGTGGAAATGTGCTTCAAGGGGTTCCCAATTTGGGGACGGGATATTATGTGTATTGGGCTTACATGAACCTTTGTTATGAGTTTAAGGGCGGATTCTTTTGTCCCATACGTTTGGTTATGGGAGTTGGATCTGTTGGTTTTGGCTGGACTAGGTTGTTTCTGTTCCAGTGACAAATTTATGATTATAAAAAAAAAAAGGGGGGGGGGGGGAGCGGATATTGGCAAGGGGATGTTGATTGAATGAATGTTGCATGAGTGTAGTATGGATGAGGGTAAAAGGTGGAGAATAAAGGAGGTAAGAAGAAAAAGAAAAAAGGAGGTTATCTACATGCAGATATCTTTCAGGGATCAAGGGACACGAATGTTAGCTAACTTCCACATACTACTGTTGGGATTTTTATTTTTTTTCATGTATACTTATTGTGTTTTCTTTTTATTCAGTGTACTGTTTGGGCTCTTTGTGGTTCTTTTTTCAATAAAAATTATTTTGAAAAAACAAAACAAACAAACATGTTCTGCCACCTTTTTCCAGGACCTGAGGAAGAGGAGCAGAGCCAATAAGTGTGAATCAGTTCTAGTGTGTAAAGGGCAGCTGAGGGTTGAGCACTGCTAGGGGCTAGAGATGGAGAATCACTGGGGTAAGGAGGAAGAAGAGAGTGTCCAAGTATGTGTCTGGGAGACAGAGAGCATTAACACACGGTCCTGGCCTCGCTCCTTCGCACAAGTAACATCTGGCCCTGGCTCTGTCCACCTCCCTCCCCCCACCACCCAGCCAGCCACCAGTCCACTTCCTTTTTGTCTACAAATTAAGCCCTGATTCAGACTGTGGGATTTTAGTGTCAAAACATCAAAGCTACAACTGGTTTTAAATATCACCAATAATGTCAAAAGAAAAAAAAAGTACAAAAGAAAAAAATGGAGATAAAAACTTGCTGAAGCATTTATCTATGCTGAGAGATCACAAAGACTCAACCAATGCAGGGAGATAATATAACGTTATGGATGAATTTTAAAAGCCCGATATGCACCAAAGCCGGGAGATATGCGTGTGTATTGGCCCAGCGTGCGCTGCTGTGCAGATTTTAAGAGGTGCCTGGGCACGAGAGTAAAGTTTTTTTTCATAAACGGGGTGAGGCGTGAGCGTTCCAGGAAATATGAATGAAGCCAGCGCATAAGTATTTACGCACAGCAGCGCACGTCAGGGTCCCTATCTACGCAAATTTATTTTTACTATGGATGGCGTAGAAGTCATGAAACAAAAAAAACCAAGGCTAGTCAGCGGGATTTTAGAGGTCAAGGCTAATAGGGTGGCAAGTTAGCTGGGGGGGGGGGGGGGGGGGGGGGAGGGAAGTCCTCTGCTTTACTGGGGCGAACTGGGAAAACGGGTAATTGCATCATGTACATATCTACTAAAATCCCCCCTGAGTTATGTGATTAAGGAGATATTTGCGCGCATCAATGTAAAAGCATGCGCACATGTAAGCGCGCATAGCCGATTTTATAACAGGCGTGTATGTTATAAAATTGCCATGTTCATGTGAACGAGCCGGTAAACGTGCACACAGATACTCCTGCGCACGGGTCTTAAAATTCACCTTGTAAATCATGAGATGACATACTAAGAGGAGATTAAACTATCAACGAAGTCGGGCTGCAATTTGCTAATGCTTTTCAAAGCAAAGGCCCACTGCCAGTTCTGAGTACATTGTCTGAAGAGCTAAGACATTTTAAAAACACAAACTTTGGAGAAGACACCTTCAGTACAGCCTAGGGTGATTTCATTTTGCAGTGCTGGTGGGTCTCTCCACACTAAGCCACAGCAGCTGAGGTTTGCCCTGGGATTTTACTGCCATTTACAAGCCCTCCCTTCCCCCGCCATTCCCAGTCTCCCGCGACAGCTCTGGGTAAATTCTGTAGCATTTCTCTGGCACATTGACACAAAGTGTGAATACAGTTGACATTATTTCACCACAAAGCATGCTTTTATTGCAAACTTTTCAATTGTTTAAAAGCATAAAATGTCAATTGTTTAAAAGCATAAAATGTTTTCCAATTCTTTTTCTATCTTATTAATTCTTTAAGACTACTTTCCTTTCTCCATTTTTTTTTTTTGGCTTTCATTCTATTCCTTTATATTTTCCATTTTTCTCTCATATTGCTTTTACCATTTCACCTCCTCCTCCATCCTCACTCTTCCTTCCCATGCAGTCTCTTCTCTCCCGCCTGTTTGTCCTCTCTCTCTCTCTCTCCCCCCCCCCCCCCATCCTTTTTCCTATGCCTCTTACCCTGATCCCACCCCCACTGGTCCTCACTTTGGGTCCTCTCCTGTCACATATGATCTTTTACAGCAGTCAAATTGGGAAAAGCAGCACATTCGTTTGTTTTGGAATGCTATACTTATGACAAGCATATGACAGCAGCACAATAGACAAACATTTCCCTAGCATACAACAAACAACAAGTTGAACCTAGAGATCCAGCATGACCCATCCAGTGTATAATGAGAGCTGCTGCACATCCCTGACACTTGGAGACTAGGCCAGTGGGTATTCACCAGACAAAAAGGTAGCAGGATACAATGAGGACCTATTATCACTTTTAATTCTGGTCCATGTACTCATCTAAATAGGGCATCCAAGATATTAATATATTGGGGGATTCTCTCTCTCTTTGCAGTGAGGCATTCAGCTTCTCCACAGCTCCGGCCTCCCAGGCTTTGTGCAGCCTTTTTATTTTTACTTGGGCAATTCTAGTGGGCTGAAATCAAATGTGTCACACGCTTTAATTTACATTCCCTGAGACTCGGGCCATCATCAGGGCACTTCAGAACTATCCAAGTTTTACAAGTGCCTTTAACCTCCTGCAAGTATGGCCAGATATGCTGGCTTGCAGAGGAGAAAGAAAGAAACAAAGGTCTAACAAAAAAAAGTGCCATCGTCCATGCAAATAGTCAAATGACAGATTACGCCTGCTAGCCTGAATCTGACTCCTGGTTTTCTCAGTGAAGCAGCAGCACTTCATATGGTATTTAGAAAAGGAACAGGATACACTTTGCCACACTAAAATATTGATGATACTCTAGAACTGTATCATGACAATTAGCATGTTGCTAATGCATTAAGGATAACGATGCTTCCCACATAAGAAATGGAACAGCTAGTACTATACTATCATTAATAATAGAGAGCAAAAATTCAGGGATAAAACTGGACTGTCAGGAAAGATGGTGATTTGCAGGGGTGGAAAACTTCTAGATGCCAGGTCACTTGTGCAGCTAAAAAGACTGCCCAGGCCAGCAGCTGGCACCAATGGCAGAGTTGCTTCAGCAGCGGAGGTGCCACTACAGCCACAGCTGGTCCAGGCCCAAAAGAGAGCCAGAGATGCTGTGGAAACCCTAGGACAAGATTTTACAACTGGCCCAGGCCTGAAGAGTGCTGCTGCAGCCTGGGCTTCTCCATGCCCATACAGAAGAAAGGAGACAGCATAAAAGGCGTGGGAAGAGAGTAAAAATGTAACTCCTCCACCCTAAACATATAGAAAAACAACAAAAATAAGTTACAAGGAAAAATATTAATTTTACCCTGACTCCTAAAATTTTGAATGGCACCCATGTTTCCTACCCTTGGCCCATCTGTTAGGGCACACATAAGCAGTTTACACCCATAGGGGCGGATTTTCAGAGCCCTGCTCGCCTAAATCCGCCCAAAACCGGGCGGATTTAGGCGAGCAGGGCCCTGCGCGCCGGTGAGCCTATTTTACATAGGCCTACCGGCGCGCGCAGAGCCCCGGGACTCGCGTAAGTCCCGGGGTTCTCCGAGGGGGGCGTGTCGGCAGCGTTTTGGGGGCGGGTACGGGGGCGTGGCTATGGCCCGGGGCGGTCCGGGGGCGTGGCCGCGCCCTCCGTACCCGCCCCCAGGTCGCGGCCCGGCACGCAGGAGGCCCGCTGGCGCGCGGGGATTTACTTCTCCCTCCGGGAGGCGTAAATCCCCGGAGAAAGGTAAGGGGGGGTGTAGACAGGGCCGGGCGGGTGGGTTAGATAGAGGAAGGGAGGGGAAGATGAGGGGAGGGCGTTAGAGGATTCCCTCCAAGGCCGCTCCGATTTCGGAGCGGCCTTGGAGGGAACGGGGGTAGGCAGCGCGGCTTGGCGCGCGCTGGCTATACAGAATTCATAGCCTTGCGCGCGCCGATCCAGGATTTTAGTGGATATGCGCGGCTCCGCGCGTATCTACTAAAATCCAGCGTACTTTTGCTTGCGCCTGGAGCGCAAACAAAAGTACGCCTATTCGCGATTTTTGAAAATCTACCCCATAATATACATTTTCAGTTTAGCAAGTTGATTTTGAATCCTTATAACCTCCTGCACAGGAAACACAATTGCGTTTCATATCTAGATTAAGAGCAGCCATTATTCTTTTCTACAAATGTTCTGTCTGCTATCAGTGGAACAGCCCATGTGAAACAATACCTACAGAATGATGCAGGATCGAAGGAAGACATTTCTGGCTATGTATCAGGAAGCTTTAAATCTTGGCATTATGTTTGTATTTTGTTTTCCATGCAAACATTTTATTTTTGATTAATGTGAAATATGTTTTTTTTTGTTTTAGGAGCCTTCACAGTTGTGTTTCTTTTTAGATTCCAAAAAGCTTCAGGGATCATAATTGTGTTTGTTGGTTTACACCTTGACTTCACTGGCAATTAATGTAATATTGATTGCTGTTAATGTCTTTAGGTGAGTTTTCTCATTTTGTTCATTCTTTGGAACCTACTTAGATCTATTTTTGTGGACTCGAAGACACATTGAAAGGAATTTTTGTTTTTATTTTGCGATGTAGTTTTCTAAATCAAGTATATACCTGCGTTAAACTTAAATATATATTAAAAAAAGGAACGATATAGATCACAACAAAAGATTAGCTACTATCATTTAAAATAGCAACTGGAACCTCTTATTAAACAAAACACATTTTATAGATAAAAAAAATATAACTTTTACAACAGTGATCACTTACACAGCATTTTATATGCTGCAATTAAAAATGTGATCAAAGACATAATTATTACAACTGACAGATTAATTATTTCAATGTGAAAATGGTTAAATAAACTAAAAAATGTAAGCAAGTATTAGGAATCAATATTCCAGTATTCGAAACATGGCTGTTAGAAAAAAATCAAGTTACATATCTTATGTATGGCAAATAATAGAAAGCATTTACAAAAGGCTATGTTCTAAAGCTTAGCATACACACTATACGCGTCCAAAAAACTGTTAGAATGGGCTAATTAGTACATAGATGTATGTAGAAGAAAATTAGATGCAAATTAGTATTTTGCAGCCTTGCAGTAAATACAGTCTCTCCTCCAACGTCATTTAGCACGTGCTCACTAAGGCCAAAACTTTAACACCCACCTGGGACCAGTGATTAACTCAGCTCACACCTACACTACAGTGCTCCGCCATTTTAAAATGTGGTGTCCACATATCAGTCTTGTTGTTTCCCCTGATGAAGGCATAACTTGCCAAAACACTGGCCGTGTTGGGATTGGGATTTCCAGTGGAGCACTCTGTTTGAACTGGTGCAGTGACTGTTACGATTTTGGAAACATGCCACGAGATAAGTCGTCTGTGGCTATTTGTTCACATTTTGTAACTCAGTGATATGACATGGAAGTCTGAATTTAGTTGGATAGGAATTACATTTGTGTCTACGGACTGGTGTCATTAATACACTCAAGTAGTAAATAAGATATCATGGTGCTCTTACGAATGGATCTGTAGCCCATGGCGGGCATGAGATCGCGGATTAATGTTCTTAGCACTTGACATTCTAATTTGATACTGCTTCTTCTCTCAATAAGTTTATTTGGACATTCACAATGGGACAGATTTTAAAAGCCCTGCGCGCCGGCGCGCGCAAAGCCCCGGGGCTTTGCTTGAGGGCGGCGCGGCATTCGTGGGCGTTCCGGGGGCGGGGCCGTGGCACTGGCCCGGGGTGTTCTGGGGGCGTGGCCGAGGCCTCCGAACCAGCCCCCGGGCTGGGGAATGGCGCGCCAGCAACCTGCCGGCACGCGCAAGTTATAACATGCGGCAGCGCACGCATGTTATAAAATCGGGCGTAGATTTGTTTGCGCCGAGTTGCGCGAACAAATCTACGCCAGCGCATAACTTTAAAAATCTACCCCAATAAGTTTAGATTTGTTAAACAACATTTTTTGATGAACTTTTTACCTTTTCTTCAATTTGTACTTTATTGGTTTCTTTCATAGAAAACAACAATGAACTTTTTTTTTTTTTTTTTTTTTTTAAAAGAAAAATGTGTTTAATTTATTTTTATGCTCCTATTTTTATAAATTATTTTTTAAGTGCTGCATACTTGCTTTCTTTTTTGCATCTATTATGGTTGCCACATTGGTCCACTTGCTTATTTCTGTGTATCTTCGTTTCTGTTCCAATGTAAAATACTAGCAGCAAAGGACATGCACACTTCCACCACCAGATGATATACAATCAACAGTAGGCAAAACATATTTAATGCTTTGATATTCAATTCCAGTGTAATCCTATTTTTCCCCATTAAAGGTCTACCCAGTTTTTTTTTACATTGGCAAGAAGGTTTGTGTTGTTACCATATTTATTCCTTCATCACTAATTTTTATGAGATCAAGTCATCTTGGGGTTTTTAATTGCAATAAATATACTTTTTTATATATGTTTTATTGTATTAACATTTACATGAAAGCACAATTCATTAATCACAGATGGATAATCTATCAAAGCTTGCCAAATTCTGTGAGCTGCTTACAGCAAGGTGAAATGATACATCAATTATTCACAAATTTTGGCTCTAGTTTGAACAAGCAGATAGGGATAGAAGTCATATTAGTAATGTTTTGCCTTGCAGATAAGGTTATTTCAATATGTTTGAATGTATTCCGCCAAAAAGTGTTCATTCAAGTTTGCACAAAACCTCCAGAAGGCTAACAAAACAAGCAGAAAAGCTTTATGGTTCTGTCTGTTGCAACCTATTACTTGTCAAATGACAAGGCTCATAGATGAGGTACATCATCTACAAAAAATTCAGCATAAAAGTCTGAATCATGGTCCACAGACAGTTGGGAGAGAGAGAGAGAAGTCAATCTAAATTTCAGGGAGTGGACTCACAAAAAGGTGCCATCATAATATGATTCTAAACTCCCGACTAATTGGAATTCCTTATTCAAACCTCAAACCTCTCCAGATTCTGCAGAATTCAGCCACCAGAATTCTGACTGGAACAAAGAGAAATGATCACATAACACCCACACTGATTTCTCTACCCTGGCTTCCAATTAAAGCACGAACTGAACACAAATCCATGACCATCGTACACAAAATCCTAAACAATGAACAACAAGGACTAAATGATTTAAGCACAACCCCCCAGTTTCCCCAAAGAAGCCTACGCTCAAACAACTCAGAACATCTAAACATCCCCCCCATCAGAGATGCTCATCTGACAACAACCCGAGAAAGAGCCTTTTCCATTGCCTCCCCTACAATTTGGAACTCCCTCCCAAAAGATCTGAGAACCCAACATAGCCTCAAAACCTTCAAAAAAGACCTAAAAACGTGGCTGTTTCGCAAAGTCTACAATGACACTCTTACCTCTGATCATCCTAACACCCATTCAAACCTTCAACCTTAACCACAAAAATACCTTGTCTCCATCCAACACCAAACAATACCTTTTTCAAGACTGTTAAGAAAAATATTACAACTTGAATCTTTGTAAACCATTATGATAGCTTCACCGAATGACGGTATATAAAAACTCAACAAATAATTAATAAATAAAATAAATAAACTTCATAAGCATCACTAAATGGAACCCATGAGGTACTGAATACTTCTGTGCAATATTATTAAAAGCACTAAACTTTTTTTGTTGGAACTAAGGGGATTGGGTGGGGTAGGGAGGTGGGGGGGGAGGGTTTGCATAAACTGTTGTTGGTAAAGATTCTAGCGGAGAGGGATAAGTAACCACCCGTCTCCGTGTTGTTGTATGTTTATTTTTGAAAAATCCAATAAAATTGTTTTATAAAAAAAAAAAAAAAGCAACCGATTCTGCCATTCCTTACATGTGGGTGACATCAGATGGAACCTGGCTCAGAACTCTGATATCTAAAATGTTCTGGAAACAGCCCTGACTATACTCCCGCAACCCATGTGGGGCCCCCTCGGTCCATGATAAAGCTAAGGCTTGGAGAAACCAACTCCAGGGGGAAGCAGGAGGGTTTGTGAGGACTTGCACCCTGCTGTCCTCTGAGAACAACTATTACAAGTCAACAACTCTGTTTTCTCTGAGGACAAGCAAGTTGGCAGTCCTCATATGTAGAGAATCCCAAGCTACACAAACTGCCCAAAAGGAAAAAAAGGGAAAAACCAAAACATTGCCAATGGGCAAAAAATGATTTTGGTAACAAATCATTTTAGTGCCTTTTCTCTTTTTTAGGAGCAGTCTGAGAACCAAAATAATTGGCCCTAGCTGGGATGGAGTTGTATTTTACACCTCAAAGAAACTCCACAGAATGGACTGGCCAAACTTGCTGTTGCGTCGGGAGTCCCTGTCCAAAAAGTAGTGAGATGTAAATGTGTGGAGAGAACTCCATGCTGATCTTCTCCATGGAGGCCAATCATAGGTGGGCTACAGAGTCTGCCATGGCTCAGACGCTGTGAGCCTTGAAATATCCCACCAGATCCTGGCATGCCTGGGCATAAAAGAAGGAAACGCAGTCTGCTAGCCAATTGGGAAGGGTGTGCTTGGCTACCATAATTCCAGACTTATTGGTGTCAATTGAAACAAAAAGCCAGTTTGAATTTCTAAGGGCTTTAGTCCACTCCTGATAGAGGACGAAGCCTCTCTTGCAATCCAAACTCTGCAATGTCCATTCATCTTTGTAGACATGTGGCCTAGGCAAGAATGCTGGAAGGATAGCTGACTGGTTAAGGTAGAAGACTAATGCTCCTTTAGGCAGGAACTTAGGATGCATGTACAGAGCCACCCTTTTGTGAAAAAACTTGCTATAAAAGTGGATAAGTCACTACTAGACCCTGGGGCTCACCGACTACGTGCCAAAGCAAACACCATAAAAAATACACCCTTCCAAGTCAGATATTTCAGCTTATAAGAGTCCAGGGGCTCAAAGAGTGCTTTCTTCAGCTGAGTCAGTACCACAATGGGAGGCACCAAATTGAAGCAAACCTCAAATGAAACAGACAACTAAAAGCAGTACACAGATGAATTTACTTTCTATATGGTGGTGATAAGTACCAATTGCACTGAGATGAACTCTGAATTGGTTTTCAAACCCAACTTGGAGAGATGTAGAATGTACGTAAGCACTTTTTGTATGGAAAAGAAAGAAGAATCTAGGGCCTTTGCCAGCCAAGCCCCTTTCCCCCCAATGTCTAACCAGCTTGGATGCCTGTTCAACTGATGAATGTTCCACAGAGTACACTAATGGATGCAGAAAATCATTCACCCTCTAGGTATGACAGGCGATGTATCAAATGGAATTCCCTCAGTTCTTTCTTGGAGGACTACTCCTAAAGTTAAAATGTGGAGGTTTTTGAGGGGGTATTTGGTGAAAGGACCTGCTATCCTCCCCAATTCCAATTCTTTCCATAATTCCCCACCCCCACACTATCTCTGGGTGTTTCACAGCCCCAAGGTTAATCAGCAGAATACTCCTCTTGTGGGCCTGTGTTTGGAATGTTGAAATCAAATTTAAAACTGTTTAGAATAAACTGTGCATCTGAGTTCAGGTAATCCCGTAACTCCTCTTGTCTAATCTAATTTCAATGAGGGCCCTTCCCAAACTCCGCCCCTCCCTCCCCTTGGCTTGGTGACCCTTTTCAAATATCCCTGGCCCCTACCAGTTCTTTTGAAAAATTTTGACTGTAATTGGTTTTCCTCACACGCCTCACAGAAGTGCCTGAACTTGCAGTTATTGTGGTACCGGAGGTAACCAGGAATATACAACCTGCAAGACCCTGTCCTCTGTGGCACCTGTCCCTCCCCTGCCCCCGTGTTGATACTTGCTGGCCAAACGTGTCCTTGCTGAAGCCAGGAAAAACAGATTTCTTTGCCCATTGTGCAATATCTTTGTGAGCGACAGGACAGAGGGATTAGACAGTAAACTTTGGGGAGGGGGACGGTGTCACATGATGAGCTACTGAAGAGCAGATGTGTGTGGACAGAACTCTCCAGGCCCTGACAGATGATCCTTACTCATCTTGCTGGATACTTCCTTTTTCTGTGACAGAACCATGTCTAAAGACGTGCCAACTAAATCTCTGCCTGCTTTGTGGGCTGAACAGTCAGATATAACACAGAGGCTTCAGGAAAACAATCAGCAAGCAGTAAGGCAGATATGGCTGAAGACCAGGCCTCGGATGATGAATGGCATGCCCCTGCAATGCCTATGGATGCCATGAAAAACCTGCAAAAAAATATTTGCATCACTTTCAGAACAACTTATCTACAGCATTAACAATAAATTGGCAGTGGTAGTGGACAATCTTGTGGCATCTGTGCAGGAAAGCTTTTTCCATCTTGATGCTGCTGTGACAGGTTTAAGAGCTAAAGGACTGTCTTACTGGTGGCTAGATAAAAAGTAGATTCCCTGGAGAGGAAAATCACAAAAATGTCTGACAAACTTGATATTGAAAACCAAGGCCACAGAATAAATATCCATTTGGTTGGCTTCCCAGGAGGAGGAAGGTACAGACCATATGGCCTTTTTCGAGAAACAGACCCCGGAGGCCCTAGGGCTGGCAGTTAAAAATGGCTGCATAAAGGTAAAGCACATCGGGACTTCCGGTTATGCTCTAAGGAAGGCAGAAGTGTGCTGCTGAGCTCCCGCGGGGCCTACTCATTTGTACCTGCCCAGATCCTTTCACTCTCTGCTAATTTCACGAATATGGGGCTGAGTAAAGACTCTAATCAAAGCTCCTTACCTGAGCTCTGGGCTGAATGGAGATTGAAGCTCAGAAAAGCGATGAGAGACAAATTGCCGGAGTGGGATGGAGAGCTGGCAGCGTCCATGTTTGAAGAGGAGTCGTATGAGGTCCTCATGAATGTCACAGGAGGCCTGGACAAGGTTGTGAACCTTTTAGAGGCGTTCAAAGCCAAATAACATCGCACCTTGACGCTCAACTGGGAATAGTGGTGTATGAAATTGCCCAGCTAGTGGTCAGCTAGAAGAGGCTGAGACCCGCATTTTGGAGCTGGAAGGCATGCTTACTTCGATGAGTGCCAAAGTGGACAAGTTAGAGTGTCAGTAGACCTCCATTGTTAGCAAGATGGACAACCTAGAAAATCAGTTAATGAGTAAGAATATTCGGATAGTGGGCCTCACAGAGAAAACTGAGGGACATGATGCAATAGCTTTTGTGGTGCAATGGTTCCCCCATCTACTGGATATCCAGTGTAAAAATGGCACCATTAAGATTGATTGAGCACGCCGCATAACTGCGCCATTACCGATTCGGAGGGAAATGTTGCGGGCCCCCAACTGTGCACCTCCATAAATTTTCAAGAAAAGCAGTGCATCCTTATAGCAGCCAGATCCTTGATGCATGCAGGGGTGAAGATAATGATATTCGCTGACTTTTTCCCAGAGCTACAAAAACACGCCAGGCATTTGGGGCTGTAAAGAGAGTGTTTAGAAACTTGGGTTTCCCATATGTGATGCTGTACCCTGACAGGCTCAAAGCAACCATTGATGACATGGCGGGCTTTTGCTCTACTTTGCAGAAGGCGGAAAAATTGTCTGAGGTGAAAAGCCATACCAAAGCCTCAGAAATGCCAATATAGCGCTGTGGAGCTACTTTTAATATTTGCCATTTTTTCTGGGCCCTGTGGGACGCTGGCAGACTCAACTGAACTGTCGCTACCAGGACTTCTTTTTTTCCTTGTTTTACGCTTTTGATGTGTAGTTTGCATGCCAACTCAACATTATCACTGCACTGACTGATTTTTGTTTACAGCTCATACTGGCTCTTTTGGCATAAAGATTATCACCAGCTGCTCAACTGGATTCCCTGTTTTCTCATATTTTGCCAGCGTGCTTGCTTTTGTGTGTAACTTGAAAGAATAGGTTTCGTTGAGATGGCATGCTTATAATACAAATTTTTTCCAGGGTACTGGAAATTACTACTGCAGTTAGGTCATCTCATAGACTGCGACAGCATTACTGTTTTATGTCGTTACAGCGTGTTAGGGCTGGCTCGAGCTTTGTATGTCTCTTTTAGACATGCCGTGGATTCTCTTGTGGACTTTGTTATGTCATCTTGTGTGCCATTTTGAGTCTCTACAGCCTGTTGCAATTTCTGATATTGTTCCAGGATTGGCATGTTACAATTCACTTGGAAGAGGTTGGGGAGGTTGGTTTTGGGTTTAGGAGGTGGAAGCACCAAGGCTGTGCCCCCGGTCCTGATTAGTTTCCCACCGGGGTGGGTTCTAGCCCTGTGTTTTTCGGGTTTGGTTACCCTTCTGATGAGGGGGAGTTTGGAATAGGTTAGTTGATAGTTAGGGGAGGGTTGGGGGGGATAGTATTAGTTGAAGGAGAGGATACAATGGCTGGGGTGTTTTTGCAGATTCTCCTATGGGTTTGGGGAATTTTATTCTTCTGAATGGATTTTCCTCTTATTTTAAGTGAATGGATGCAATTGACATGCTTATTTTACACTTATACTACTGTCTACTCTCTTTAGCTTTATGGCCGCGGGTGTTCTGTTTTTGGCTCAGGCACCATACTATCACACAGAAATGGTATTATGGCTGGGATCCTTGTTTAGTGGTATCCTTTCCTCTCATTCGCTTGAGTGGGCCTCCTGCAGATCCTGCAGCCGCGCGTATCTTATAAAATCCGGGGTCTGCGCGCGCAAGGGGGTGCACATTTGTGCAACTTGTGCGCGCTGCCCGTTCCCTCCAAGGCCGCTCCGAAATCGGAGCGGCCTCGGAGGGAACTTTCCTTCCACCCCCCCTGCACCTTCCCCTCCCTTCCCCCCCCCCCCCACGGCCCTATCTAAACCCCCCCTTACCGTTGTTGTAAAAGTTACGCCTGCCTCCAGCAGGGGTAGCTGGCGCACCATCTCCCGACCCGGGGGCTGTTCCGAAGGCCTCGGCCGCGCCCCCGGAATGGCACAATGCTCCCCCCAACACACTCCCCGGAACGCCCTGAACATCACGCCGCCCACCCGATTCGCCCCCCTAATGAAGCCCCGGGACTTATGCGCACCGCAGAGCCTATGCAAAATAGGCTCGGTGCGCGCAGGGGCATTTTAAAAGGGTTACGCACGTAACCCTTTTAAAATCCAGCCCATAATGTTTTTGCGGGAGACCCACTTGTCCAATGCAGAGCATGAGAAATTGAAGAGTGGTTGGGTGGGTAGTGTTTACTACTCGTCTTATAATTCTAGAAGTCTAGGAGTTTGTGTGTTTGTTAACAAAACCTTACCACTGCAGGTACATAAATCAATATAGGACCCGGAAGGAAGGTATATAACCCTTGACTGCTCTCTTTATGAAGACAAGTTTGTCTTAGTTAACATGTATGGCCCCAACCAAGATTAGGACACATTCTATAAGATTACTGGATGTTGTTGTTGCTTTTGGACACAATAAATTATGAATGGGAGGAGACTGGAACATTTGTTTGAATCCCTTATTGCATAGGTCCAACGGGGGCCTCACATTGACACAGTATAGGTTTGATCAAAGTGAGCTGGTCTCCACCTTCCATCTGTTAGATATATCGAGATATCTCAGCATGGAAAGGGACTACACGTTTTATTTACCTCCACACAAGTCATATAGCAGATTCATTATTTTTATGTAGGCCTAATTTTTGTGCTGGAACAACGGATTGCGCCACCTTCCCTTGGACAATTTCAGATCATATTTCTGTGGAACTTTTGCTTAGCCCTGTTGATAATAGACCTCGTACTCCAAAGTGGAGATTGAATAATTCTTTGCTGGGCAAGTTGGAGTTTCTGGAGTTGATTAAAAAGGTCATACAGGAATTTAATGAATATAACCCTGAAAATGACTACTCACCCATTCTTAGGTGGGAGGCTTTTAAAACTTATCTTAGGGTGCAAATAATTAGTTAAGTCAGCTTTATTCAACAACAAAAGAGGAGAGTTGCTATGTTGATGGATGAGATTTCAAAGCTGGAGGCTCAGCATAAAAGAAACTATCAGAATGCAACATATAAAAAGCTTGACAATGGGTGACTGGAATCTTTGCTCTTTGGAAACAACCAAAATTGAGTGGGCTCTTAAATTTACCAGGCTTAACTAGTATGAACATGGAGATAGGACTGGGACTCTGCTAGCAAAGGTGGTGAAGAAGAGATGGGGAAATCGCATATTGCGATCTTACGCACTCCAGAGGGTTCAAAAACTTCTAACCCACGTAAGACAGTGTAACTAATGGTGCAGTACTTTTCTAACTTATACTCAGACTCTGCTCTGCAGAATGTCAGGACTATCCAGGCGTTTTTGAATAGTATAGACCTACCTGAGCTGGGCGAGGCCCAGAAAGAGATGCTAGCTGAGCCTATTATTCTTGGAAATCCAGATGGCTATTCGGGCTCTTCCGGGTGGGAAATGCCCGGGACCTGAAGGCTATCACATTTCTACAAGAAATGTCTGGAGGACATAGCCCCTTTTTTGCTGTTTTTATATAATGTTGCAGAACTTTTGGATTCTTCTTTGGTTGAGTTGGGTGATGCAACTGTTTCCCTTATTTACAAAACTGGGAGGAACCCAACTGAGTGCGGATCCTACCGTCCAATATCATTATTAAATTCAGACTTGAAAATACTGGTGAAAATCCTGCAGCTTCGCTTTGTAGGTGTACTTCCCTTTTCAGTCCATCATGACCAGATGGGGTTTGTTAAAGGACGTATATCCACAGCTAATTCTAGATGCTTATTTAATATAATAAGCCTTTCTAAAAAGATGGGGAAACAGGAATAATTGTGTCCCTGGACGCAGAGAAGGCATTTGAGCGCATCTTTGCAATTTCTGTTTTAAGGAATGTGGGACTTCCTGACAGAGTTTTGCAATGAGCGGGTGCCATGTATATGGCCCCTAGAGCACATCTCTTGATCAATGGGGTACTATCTCCCTTTCTTTCTATAAAACGTGGTACAAGACAAGCGTACCCTCTTTCTCCACTGCTTTTTGACATGGCCATAGAACTCCTGGAAGCCTCGATTAGGCAAAAACAGTACATTATGGGATTTCAGTTTGGAACACAGTGCATATAATGGGGTAGATTTTCAAAGGGTTGCGTGTGTAAGATATGCGCGCAACCCCCGAAAACCTACCCCTGCCTCCCCCTGTGCGTGCCGAGCCTATCTTGCATAGGCTCGGCAGCACGCGCAAGCCCCGGGGCTTGAAAAAATGGGCGTTCTGGGACAGCTACCGGGCTGGGGGATGGAGAGCCGGCATGCACTAGTTACGCCTGACCAGAGGCAGGCGTAACTTCTCCAACAAAGGTCGGGGGGGGGGGGGGGGTTAATTAGGGCTGGGGGCAGGTTAGATAGGAGAAGGTGCAGAGGGAACAGAGGAAGGCTGCTCGGCTCGCGCAAGTTGCACAATTGTGCACCCCCTTGCACGCGCAGACCCTGGATTTTACAACATGCCAACGGCTGCGCGCGCATGTTATAAAATCTACGCCCATGTGCATGTTATAAAATCTGGCCCTCTCTCTCTTTATGCAGATGTTTTGATTTTCCTGTCAAATCCTCAAGTATCTGGCCCATCTTTGAAGTACTCTGACGATTTGGGGTTCTTTCTGGATATAAAGTTATTTATGGTAAGTCTGAAATTTTTCCAGTTGGTCCTCGTAAGATCATTACCGAATGATTGGCTGATTTTAGAATAGTGGACGAGGGGTTCTTGTATCTAGGGATTTATGTTCCTCGAGATTTCAGGTATTTTTCTTGTAACTATGATAGATTACTGATCAGGGTTCGCAATGACTTGCAGAAGTGAGTGGACTTACCGTTCTACTGGGCGGGGTGTATAAATTTATTGAAAATGAACATATTACCTAAATTTTTATACCTTTCTCAACATGTCCCCTCTGATGTACCAACTAGGATTTTTGACAACCTGCACAGCATGGGCCAGATTTTCAAAGGATTTACGCGCGTAACCACTCCTGCGCACGCCGAACCTATTTTGCATAGGCCCGGCGATGCGCGTATGTCCAGGGGCAAGACCAAGGCCTCTGGCACCGTGGTCGTGCTGGGGATTGCGCACGGCACTCGGCCGGCGCGCGCAACTCTCGCCTGCCCAGAAGCAGGTGCAACTTATTAAACAAAGGTTAGGGGGGGTGCGGAAGGAAAGTTCCCTCCGAGGCCGCTCCGATTTCGGAGCGGCCTCGGAGGGAACGGGGAAAGCCATCGGGGCTCCCCTAGGGCTTGGTGAGCACAAGGTGCACTAGTGTACACCCCCTTGCATGCGCCGACCCCTGGATTTTATAACATGCGCGCGCATGTTATAAAATCACGTGCACAGATGTACCCCGCGCACGCGTAGGTTTTAAAATCAGGCCCTATGATTTCTAAATTTCTATGAGGACATAAACAGGCGTGTATCAAATTAATTCAATTATGTCTCCCTAAAAAACAAGGTGGGATGGCGCTTCCCAATTTTAGAGTGTAGTACTGAGCTGCTCGATTATTGCCTTTTAAGGTGTGGTTCAGGCATAAAGGAGGTCACTAGAGCAGCTCCAAGCCGGTGAGGTGGATCTCCCAATGCTACCTTTTTGTCCCACAAGCTTCTCCAATATGTAGGAGAGTAAATGGGGGCAGCCCTATGCCTGCCCACACACTGCGGGTGTGGGGGCAGGTTTTGGGATCTCTCTGTCTGAACAGGGACATTGTGTCCTTAATGGGCCCCATTTATGGTAAAACTACAGTGTTCTGTTCTGTTTTTTTTATATGGAGTGGGTTCTGGAGATGGGGGTAATGAGATGCTGAGATGTGGATTCTTTGCTTTCTAGCACAGTCTGCACCCCAGGGCATTCCCATGCAGATAGATATTGTGCCTTGTTTTTCTTATATGGCAGTTTTGAGGGGATGTGGTGGATGAGAGGAACATGGAG